>NC_090388.1:89055139-89355139 GCF_036365525.1 Heterodontus francisci | reverse complement strand
CAGGTTCTGTTGGATTTCATTGGCCTTCTCTACCTGCCACTTATTCTTGATGACCTGTATCATTCTCAGCTTCAGATTTGAGTAGTAAATATTCTTCTCATTTCTGCTGTGATGCAGGGTGATTTTGAATAAAATGAAGGCTTAGCATTTCCGATTGAGAATTTTGCATATTTCTTTATCATTCTTGTCGAACCAGTCTTGGTGTCGGTGAGATTCAAACCCAGTGGTCTGGGTGCATGTCTCTTGGATCGCAGATTTGATTTTGTTCCAAAGCCCTTCTACACTGGCATCATAGTCATATAGTACTGAAACAGGCCCTTCGGCCCACCGAGTCTATGCTGACCATCAACCACCGATTTATACTAATCCTACATTAATCCCATATTCCCTACCACATCCCCACCTTCCCTCAATTCTCCTACCACCTACCTACACTAGGGGCAATTTACAATGGCCAATTTACCTATCAACCTGCAAGTCTTTGGCTGTGGGAGGAAACAGGAGCACCCGGCGGAAACCCACACGGTCACAGGGAGAACTTGCAAACTCCGCACAGGCAGTACCCAGAACTGAAACCGGGTCGCTGGAGCTGGGATTGTGGGTAGTGTATTGCGATGGATAGAAAATTGGTTGGCAGACAGGAAACAAAGCGTGGGAATAAATGGGTCTTTTTCTGAATAGCAGACAGTGACTAGTGGGGTACTGCAGGGATCGGTGCTTGGACTCCAGCTATTCACAATATATATTAATGATTTAGATGAGGGAACTAAATGTAATATCTCCAAATTTGCAGAGACACAAAACTGGGTGGGAGGGTGAATTGTGAGCAGGATGCAGAGAGACTTCAGGGTGATTTGGACAGGTAGAGTGAGTGGGCAAATGCATGGCAGATGCAGTATAATGTGGATAAATGTGAGGTTCCCCACTTTGGTAGCATAAACAGGAAGGCAGATTATTATCCGAACGGCTATAAACTGAGAGAGGGGAATATGCAGCGAGACCTGGCTGTTCTCGTACACCAGTCGCTGAAGGTAAGCAGGCAGTTGCAACAGGTGGTAAAAAGGCAAATGGTATGTTGGCCTTCATAGCGAGAGGATTCGAGTACAGGAGCAGGGATGTCTTGCTGCAATTATGCAGGGCCTTGGTAAAGCCGCACCTGGAATATTGTGTGCAGTTTTGGTCTCCTTATCTGAGGAAGGATGTTCTTGCTATAGAGGGAGTGCAGCTAAGGTTTACCATACTGATTCCTGGGATGGCGGGACTGACGAATGAGGAGAGATTGAGTCAGTTAGGATTATATTCGCTGGAGTTCAGAAGAGTGAGGGGGCAATCTCATAGAAACCTATAAAATTCTAACAGGACTTGACAGGGTAGATGCAGGAAGGATGTTCCCAATGGTGGGGGAGTCCAGAACCAGGGGTCATAGTCTAAGGATGCGGTGTAAACCTTTCAGGACTGAGATGAGGAGAAATTTCTTCACCCACGGAGTGGTGAGCCTGTGGAATTCACTACCACACAAAGCAGTTGAGGCCAAAACATTGTATGTTTTCAGAAGGAGTTAGATATAGCTCTTGGGTCAAAAAGGATCAAAGGATATGGGGCGAAAGCGGGAACAGTTTACTGAGTTGGATGATCAGCCATGATCATAATGGGCATGCTCGAAGGGCCTAATGGCCTACTCATGCTCCTATTTTCTATGTTTCTATGTTAAAAGAAAAATGCAGCCAAGATTAATGGTAGGCTAGAAGATTAGGAAATTTTTAGAAACCAGCAAAGAATGAGTTTAAAAAGAAATGAAGAGGAAGAGATCGAATATATGAGTAAACTAGCAAGAAATATAAAAACAGACTGTAAGACCTTCCACAAGTACATAAAAAGGAAGAGAGTAGCTAATGCAAGCGTTGGTCTTTTAGAGGATGAGACTAGGGAATTAATAATGGGAAACAAGGACATGGCAGAGACTTTGAACAAGTGTTTTGTATCTGTTGCATAGTAGAAGACACAAAAAGCAAGAATAGTAGAAAATCAAGGGCTATAAGGGAGGGAGGAACTTAAAACTAGCACCAGAGAAAAGGTACTAGGTAAACTAATGGGACTTAAGGCTCACAAGTCCCCCGGACCTGACGGCCTGAATACTAGCGTCTTAAAAGTACATGGCTGCAGAGATAGGAGCTGCATTGGTTGTAATTTTTCAAAATTCCCTAGATTCTGGAAAGGCTCCAGTGGATTGGAAAACTGCAAATGTAATGCCTCTGTTCAAGAAAGCAGGAAACATAGAACATAGAACATGACAGCGCAGTACAGGCCCTTCAGCCCTCGATGTTGCGCCGACCTGTGAAACCATCTGACCTACACTATTCCATTTTCATCCATATGTCTATCCAATGACCACTTAAATGCCCTTAAAGTTGGCGAGTCTACTACTGTTGCAGGCAGGGCGTTCCACGCCCCTACTACTCTCTGTGTAAAGAAACTACCTCTGACATCTGTCCTATATCTATCACCCCTCAACTTAAAGCTATGTCCCCTCGTGTTTGCCATCACCATCCGAGGAAAACGGCTCTCACTATCCACCCTGTCCAACCCTCTGATTATCTTATATGTCTCTATTAAGTCACCTCTTCTCCTCCTTCTCTCTAACGAAAACAACCTCAAGTCCCTCAGCCTTTCCTCGTAAGACCTTCCCTCCATACCAGGCAACATCCTAGTAAATCTCCTCTGCACCTTTTCCAAAGCTTCCACATCCTTCCTATAATGCGGTGACCAGAACTGCACGCAATACTCCAGGTGCGGCCGCACCAGAGTTCTGTACAACTGCAGCATGACCTCGTGGCTCCTAAACTCGATCCCCCTACTAATAAAAGCTAACACAAACTGTAGACCAATTAGCCTAATGTGTCATTGAGAAAATGCTAGAATCTATTATTAAGGAAGTAGTAGCAGGACATTTAGAAAATCATATTATAATCAAGTAGAGTCAACATGGTTTTATGAAAGGGAACTAGTGTTTGACAAATTTATTAGAGTTCCTTGAGGATGTAACAAGCAAGGTGGATAAAGGGGAACCAGTAGATGTGGTGTATTTGGATTTCCAAAAGGCATTTGATATGTGCCACATAAGAGGTTACTACACAAGGTAAGAGCTCATTGTGTTGTCGGTAATATATTAGCATGGATAGAGGATTGGCTAATTAACAGGAAACAGTGTCCGAATAAATGGGGCATTTTCAGGTTTGCAAACTGTAAGTAGTGGAGTGCCACAGGGATCAGTGCTGAGTCCTCAACTATTTACAATCTTTGTTAATGACTTGGATGAAAGGACCAACTGTGTTGTAGCTAAATTTGCTGACGATACAAAGGTAGGTTGGAAAACAAGTTGTGAGGTGGACGCACAGATTCTGCAAAGGGCTTTAGATAGGTTAAGTGAATGGGCAAAAATTTGGCAGATGGAGTACAATGTGGGAAAAAGTGAGATTATCCACGTTGGCGGGAAGAATATGAAAGCTGAATATTATTTAAATGGAGAGCGACTGCAGAATGCTGTAGTACAGAGGGATCTGAGCGTCTTCGTATCTGAATCATAAAATGTTCGTGTACAGGTACAGCAAATAATTAGGAAGGCAAATGGAGTGTTTGCCTTTATTGCAAGGGGGATGGAATATAAATGTCAGGAAATCTTGCTCCAACTGGTATAGGGCATTGGTGAGATTACACCTCGAGTATTGTGTACAGTTTTGGTCTCCTTGCTTAAGGAGGAATATACTTGCATTGGAGGCAGTACAGAGAAGGTTCACGAGGTGGATTCCTGAGATTAAAGGGTTATCTTATGACAAAAGGTTGAGCAGGATGGGCCCATACTAACTGGAGTTTAGAAGAATGAGAGGTAATCTTATTGTAATATATAAGATTCTGAGGAGGCTTGACAAGGTAGATGCTGAGAGGATGTTTCCCCTTGTGGGAGAATCTAGAACTTGGGGGCACAGTTTCAAAATAAGGGGTCTCCCATTTAAGATGGAGATGAGGAGGAATTTTTTCTCTGAGGGTCATTAATCTTTGGAATTCTCTACCCCTGAGAGCAGTGGAGGCTGGGTCATTGAATATATTCAAGGCTGTGTTAAACAGATTTTTGATCTACAAGGCACTTGAGGGTTATGGGGGACAGGCAGGAAAGTGAAGTCATAGAGTCATACAGAGATACAACACTGAAGCAGGCCCTTCGGCCCACCGAGTCTGTGCCGACCAACAACCACCTATTTATATTAATCCTATATTCCCTGCCACATCCCCACCATCTGCCTACAACTAGGGGCAATTTTCAATGGCCAATTTACCTATCAACCTGCAAGTCTTTGGCTGTGGGAGGAAACCGGAGTACCTGGCGGAAACCCACGCAGTCACAGGGAGAACTTGCAAACTCCGCACAGGCAGTACCCAGAACCGAACCCGGGTCGCTGGAACTGTGAGGCTGCGGTGCTAACCACTGTGCCGCCCTTAAGTTAAGGCCACAATCAGATTAGCCATGATCTTAATAACAGGTTTGAGGGGCCGAATGGCTGATTCCTGCTCCTATTTCATATTTTCTTATGTTCTTGTACCATCAGCTAATGGGAACAACATTTTTTTTGTCTACCTTAGCTAAATCTGTCATAATCTGTACACTTTTAACAATTCTCCCCTCAGCCTTCTTTGCTCGTTGGAGAACAGCCCCAGCTTCTCAAACCTAACCTTGTAGCAAATTCCCTCATCCTGGAACCATTCTGAACATCTGACCATCGGACCTCAGTACCGGCCCTCACTATGTCATTGGTACCGATGTGTACCACAGTATCTGGCTCACTCCATCCCCCTGCTGAATGTTCTGCGCCCCATCAAGGAGATAGACCTGTAGGGTTGTGAGGATAGAATGGGGGAATGGGACTAATGGATTGTTTTACAGAGAGCTGGCATGGAGTCGATGAGCTGAATGGCCTCCTTCTGCACTGTAATGACTCTGACTCTCCAAGTGCCTGTTAATTTTTTTCCCTGATTATTGTTTCTAAAACCTTACCCACCATTGATGTTAAACTGACGTGCCTGTAGTTACTAGTAATGTCCTTACACCCTTTTATATGGGTGTCACATTTGCCAATCTCCAATCTTCTGCACCTCCCTCATATCGAGGGAAGATTGAAGATTATGGCAAGACCTTCCACTATCCCCACCATGACTTTCCTTTGCAACCTGGGATGCAAGCCATTCAGACCAGGCAACTTATCCATCTAAGCAGAACACCGTTTACTTGTTAAGTATTCTGGCCTTGCCCTGTGCCTCTAAGCATATATCACCCTGTTTGTCCCTAATAGTCCTCACCCTGCCTCTTAATACCCGCTTACTTATTGTTAACTGCCATTCTATTCTCATATTTCTTTGCCAGTTGTATTTTCCTCCTCGCTTCCCCTCTTAACCTATTGGCTTGGTTCTCGCTTGAAGAATTTAAAGGAGGTTTTTTTTTTCGGTACAGATGCAGAAGGAGCTGAGGTTCAAAGAGGGAATGTGAGGGATGGAAGGAAGTGATTAGAAGTGCCTGTAGCTGTAATTGAAGCATTGAGAGTGGAAAGTGGCAAGGTTGAAGGGGTAACTGTGAATATGGGTAGAGAGAGATTACATGGAGGACCGGAGAGCAGTGAAATCCGAAGAATTGAGATGGAGGTTGAAACCACTGACTGAGAAGTTGTTTGGTGCAGAAGCTGAGCCTTAGGAGAAGGGATGGTGAGAAACGTGGCACGGGTTTGGTCGAGAACAAGGATTTTAAGGGAGAGCCGAGAGGGTGGAATGAAGTGAGGTACTGAGAAGGAGAAGATGCCCTACAGCATTTTGACAATTTCCAGTTTCCTGGCCCTAACCGTCGCCTCTTCACTATGGACGTTCAATCTCTCTACACCTCCATCCCCCACCAGGCCAGTCTGAGGGCTCTCCACTTCTTCCTTGAACAGAGGCCGAACCAGTCCCCATCCACCACCACCCTCCTCCGCCTGGCTGAACTTGTTCTCACGTTGAATAACTTCTCCTTCAACTCCACTCACTTTCTTCAAGTAAAAGGTGTTGCTATGGGTACCCGCATGGGCTCTAGTTATGCCTGTTTTTTTGTGGGATATATGGAACATTCCTCCTTCCAGTCCTACTCAAGCCCCTTCCCCAACTCTTTTTCTTATGTTGCTGCCTCTGTTGGAGCCATTTCCTGCTCCTGCCCTGATCTGGAAAACTTCATCAACTTTGCTTCCAATTTCCACTCTTCTCTCACCTTTACATGGTCCATCTCCTACACTTCCTTTCCCTTCCTTGACTTCTCTGCCTCCATCTCTAGGGATAGACTGTCCACAAATATTCATTAGCAACCCACCGACTCCCATAGCTACCTCGAATACACTTCCTCACACCCTGTTTCCTGTAAGGATTCCTTTCCCTTCTCCCAATTTCTCCGTCTCTGATGCATCTGCTCTGATGATACAACCTTCCACAACAGTGCTTCAGATATGTCTTCCGTTTTCCTCAACCGAGGATTCGTCCCCCCCCACTGCGGTTGACAGGGCCCTCAACCATGTCCGACCCATTTCCCATACTTCTGCCCTCACCCCTTCCCTCTTCCCCCCCAACCCCCCGCCCCCCAGAACTGCGACAGGGTTCCCCTTTCCTTACTTCCCACCCCAACAGCCGCCACATCCAAAGGACCATCTCTGCCATTTGCTTCACCTCCAGTGCGATGCCACCACCAAACGCATCTTTCTCTCCCCTATCAGCATTCTGAAGCGATTGTTCCCTCCCTGACACCCTGGTCCATTCCTCCATTACCCCTGACATCTTGTCCCCTTCCCATGGCACCTTGCCATGCAGTCGCAGAAGGTGTAATACGTGCCCTTTTACCTCCTCTCTCCTCACTATCCAAGGCCCCAAACACTCCTTTCAGGTGAAGCAGTGATTAACTTCTACTTCCTTCAATTTAGTATACTGTATTCACTGCTCTTAATGCGGTCTTCTCTACACTGGGGAGACCAAACGCAGATTGGGTGACCAGTTTGTGGAACACTTTTGCTCAGTCTGAAAACATGACCTGAGCTTCCGGTCGCTTGCCATTTCAACACCCCCCTGCTCTCATGCCCAGATCTCTGTCCTGGGCTTGCTGCAAGTGTTCCGGT
Source organism: Heterodontus francisci (assembly GCF_036365525.1). Taxonomy (NCBI): domain Eukaryota; kingdom Metazoa; phylum Chordata; class Chondrichthyes; order Heterodontiformes; family Heterodontidae; genus Heterodontus; species Heterodontus francisci. Next base: position 89,347,967 of record NC_090388.1, on the reverse strand, counting down.
GAACACCAACGCAAGCTCGAGGAACAGCACCTCATTTTCCGATTAGGCACACTACAGCCTACTGGACTGAATGTTGAGTTCAATAATTTCAGAGCATGTCTGGCCCTTTTTTAATTTTAATTTGTTTCATCTTTTTTACCATGGGCGTGCCTACTGGTTTTTTCATGTTGCTGCTTTTGGCTGGTGCTGTTGATTATTCTGTCGTTAACACTGTCTCTGCACTAATGCTTTGTCTTTCACTACACCATTAACACATTATCTTGGCCTTTGCCCCTTGCCCCAGGTCCTCCTTGTCAGTTAATGTCTCTGGCCCTCTTTTCCCCCACCCCCACTTTGCTTGCTGTAAACATTTCTGACGTTTGCCAGTTCTGATGAAAGGTCACTGACCTGAAACATTAACTCTGCTTCTCTCTCCACAGATGCTGCCAGACCCGTTGAGTATTTCCAGCACTTTCTGTTTTTATTAGAGTTCCAGCATCTGCAGTATTTTGCTTTTATCATAATTGGCAAGGGCCTTTTTCATATTTGAAAAGACATTCTGGAGGGAGATGTGGAGAGGGGCAATGACTGTGTTGCTGTGCTACCTTCTAATATCGCCAGAAATCTATATTACTTATTATCTGGTAATGTCCTATGTGGTACCTTGTCAGAGACATTCTGCAAGTCCATGTACACACCATCCTCTGCATTTCCCCATCTACCACGTTTGTGTTACCCCCTCAAAGAGTTTTGAGATTGTTTCAACATGATTATCCCTGTTGAAATGCCTGCTGACTTGTTTAGTCTCGTTTCTTTTATCGAGTTATATGCTAATTTGTTCCTTGATTATAGATCCGAATATTTTCCCAACCACAAGTGTTGAGCTAAACTGGCCTGTAATTACCTGGTTTAGCTTTTAATCTGTTTTAAAAATGGGTCCTACTTTGGCCATTCTCCAGTCCTGTGACATACATACATCCACACTTAATAGAACCTGAAATCTCATATCTATCTAGGGCCTCAGCAGTCTCCTCCTTCATCTGCTTCAAATCCCAGGATATATCTCCTCGAACCTGGCATTTTGTGTTCCTTCAGCTTAACTAACTTATCTAACATTTTCTTCTTATTCATCATATTACCTAACTGTCTCGCAACTACTTCAGAATTCATCTCCTCTGATATCTTTCTCTTCAGTAAAAACCAATGTAAAGTACATATTAAATATTGGCACCACTTTTAAATTATCATCTAGAGAATACCAATATTCTTGTAAAATTTCTTTTGATGCTTTTTGATTTTTTTGTTCTCTTTCTGTCACTTTGCTTTATTATTTTCTCAAATTTTCCTTCAGTTTTTTCATTGTTATTATAGTCCTCATGGGCCCTCTTAGAGTCATAGTTATACGGCACAGAAACAGGCCCTTTGGCCCTTCATGTCCATGCCGGCCATCAAGCACCTATCTATTCTAATCCCATTTTCTAGCACTTGGCCTTGTATGCTATGGCGTTTCAAGTGCTCATCTAAATACTTCTTAAATGTTGTGAGGGTTCCTGCCTCGATCTCCCCTTCAGGCAGTGTGTTCCAGATTCCAACCACCCTCTGAGTGAAACACTTCTTCCTCAAATCCCCTCGAAACCTCCTGTCCCTTACCTTAAATCTATACCCCCTGGTTATTGACACCTTCACTAAGGGAAAAGCTTTCTTCCTACCTACCCTATCTATGCCCCTCATAATTTTGTATACCTCAATCCAGTCCCTCCTCAGCCTTCTCTGCTCTAAGGAAAGCAACCCTAGCCTATCCAGTCTCTCTTCATAGCTGAAATGCTCCAGCCCAGGCAACATCTTGGTGAATCTCCTCTGCACCCTCTCCAGTGCAATCACATCCTTCCTATAATGTGGTGACCAGAACTGTACACAGTACTCGAGCTGTGGCCTAACTAGCGTTTTATATAGCTCCATCATAACCTCCGTGCTATTATATTCTTTGCCTTGGCTAATAAAGGCAAATATCCCATATGCCTTCCTAACCACCTTATCTACCTGTGCTGCTGCCTTCAGTGACTATGGACAAGTACACCAAGGTCCCTCTGACCCTCTGTACCTCCTAGGGTCCTACCATCCATTGTATATTCCCTTGCGTTTGTTAGTCCTCCCAAAATGCATCACCTCACTCTTCTCAGGATTAAATTCTATTTGCCACTGCTCTACCCACCTTAACAGCCCACCTATATCGTCCTGTAATCTAAGGCTTTCCTCACTGTTTATGACACCACCAATTTTAGTGTCATCTGCGAACTTATTGATCATACCTCCTATATTCACGTATTAATCATTAATGTACACTACAAACAGCAAGGGTACCAGTACCGATCCCTGCGGGACACCACTGATCACAGGCTTCTAATCGCAAAAACAACCCTTGACCATCATCCTCTGCCTCCTGCCACTAAGCCAACTTTGGATCCAATTTGCCAAATTGCCCTGAATCCCATGGGCTCTTACCTACTTGACCAATCTCCCATGCCAGACCTTATAAAAAGCCTTGCTGAAGTCCATGTAGACTACATCAACTGACTACCCTCATGTACAAATCTAGTCACCTCCTCGAAAAATTCAATCAAATTTGTTAGATATGATCTCCCCTGACAAAGTCCTTGATTAATCCCTGCTTGTCCAAGTGGAGATTAATCCTGTCCTTCAGAATTTTTTTCCAATAGTTTCCCTACCACTGATAGACTTACTGGCCTGTAATTACCTGGTTTATCCCTGCTACCCTTTTTGAATAATGGTACCATGTTCACTGTCCTCCAATCCTCTGGTACCTCTCCTGTGGCCAGAGAGGATTTGAAAATTTGTGCCATAGCCCCTGCTATCACCTCCCTTGCCTCAGATAACAGCCTGGGATACATCCCACGTTGGCCTGGGGATTTATCCACTTTTAAGCCCACTAAAACATCTAATACCTCCTCCCTGGCGGCGAGGGGAATCCCTGGTGGAGAGATCTCTGTGTGGGAGCCCTCCCTGTTTACATCGGGGACCTGGGGTGGAGAGTGCTGCACAGGGCAGTCCCGTGCAATAGGCTTTTAAGTAGGTTCACCAACTCCCAGGCCGCCTGTAATTTCTGCAGCCTGGATGAGTCAGTGTTCCCTGTTTATATGGAGAGTGCGAGGTTGCAGCCCCTCTTTGAGTATTTAAGGGGGCTGCTCCTCAAGTTTTGGTTGTACTTCAGCCCCACGCTCCTGATCTTCGGGCACTCGGCGCGGAGGGGGTTGGGCCAGGAAGAGGATTTCCTTGTCGGTCTGCACATGGGCCTGGCCAAGGTGGTAATTCACAGGCACAAAAACAAGAAATGCTGGATTCACTCAGCAGGTCTGGCAGCATCTGTGGAAAGAGAAGCAGAGTTAACGTTTCGGGTCAGTGACCCTTCTTCTTTCCACAGATGCTGCCAGACCTGCTGAGTGAATCCAGCATTTCTTGTTTTTGTTTCAGATTTCCAGCATCCGCAGTATTTTGCTTTTATTATGGTAATTCACAGGTCCAGGCAGTGGGCCGTTGGGGGGTCCGTCTGTCCAAATTGCCTGCCCCTCTGCTGAGGTTATGTTCATGCCCGGGTGAGAACACTTAGGTGGTTCTGTGCCTGGGTGGGTTCGAACCACCAATCTCTCAATTATAAGGCAAATCTGCTAGCTGATTGTGACGCAGAGACTGATTTCTTCAGTTTTCTATTCTCCTAAAATTTTTAGTGAAGCACCTCTGCAATCCTTGAACAAAAATCTGACTGTTGCTTTATAGTCCTATGCCAATTTCTCCTTTCACATAACCTCAATCTTTCTCAAATGTGCTCTCTGGTGTTTTTGTACTGGCTTTTTCCTTTTCTAGTTGGATATGAAACCACACATTGTAGTCCCTACTGCCAAAGTGCTCACTCACATTTAGCCCATCTATCTGATTTTCATTATTCATAACCAGATCTCGGAACACCCTTGTAGTTCAACTAACATGATGCTTGAAGAAGGAATCCTGTACGCGTTTTCGGAACTCAATTCCTTTGTTGAATCAGATATTTCTATCTCGAAGGAGACTACTTCACTCATTCTGCTGTTGCTGGCTCCTCCACTCTTCAAGTACCTTGGCCAGTTCTGAGCTCATTCTCCCTTTAGTCATGATGCAAAAGTATGAGTTTTTTTGAATTACACTGTTTTAAATGTGTTCAGCTCATAAATCGAACTTCTGCTTATTCATTGATACTTGTTCATCTCATGCAGATTGACCTGTATGTTTGCCTTGTTTGTACACGTGGGGATGATGAAGACCGCTTGCTGTTATGTGATGGATGTGATGATAGTTACCACACTTTCTGTCTCATTCCTCCCCTGACGGATGTGCCGAAGGGAGATTGGAGATGCCCTAAGTGTGTGGCTGAGGTAAGAAACTGGTAGTTTATATTTCATATTGCCAGTGGGTTGAAAAGCTGATAAAGTGCTCAGGTCTGCTTGCTTGTAAGAAAGTTCAACCCACTTTCTACTGGTCATTTATCAATGAATTGAGCTCTGTTTAACCTTGACTCCATCATGGGGAACAGCTGTATGTAGTTTATTATAATTTATTAGGATACCTCCGAAACCACAAGTGCATCTCTCTCTTCTCCCATTGTGGTTTTTCTTTTTGCAGTGTTTGAATTTCATGTTGGGTCACAAAGATACTAAAAGTTCCATTCCATGGCTGAAGGACGCTTTTGGATTAGAAAATTTAAATTTCAAACCTTTCACTTAATACCAAATTTCTGTTGTGCAGAGATGCTTCCAACGCATGCAGCTAGCACCTCCTGGAGGATATTTTCCTTCCAGTTTTCTCTGTTTCGCGCCTCCCCCCCACCTCCACCTTCTCTGAAAGTGCAAACTCTCGTTGGAGTGTTGTTTCAAGGGTGCCCCAGTAGTGTCTCCATTCATGTGTAAAACTAGACAGTGTTAGCAGGCTAGTGGACTTCAGGGGACAGGCAGCTGAGCCTGCTCCTGTTCATGTGCAGCCTGCCATTTGTTTTTCCCCCTGTTCTGAATCCTGTGAAGCTGCTTTTGTTTTGGTGAAGTATCTTGAGTGTTTGAGAGAATTGGTTACAATGATGAAGTCAATTTATAAAAACAAGAAGTTATAGTTCAGTAAGTTTTAAAATTAAATCAGTATATGGCAGGAAAAAATGTAAATGCTTGGTGAGCGGCACTGTACAGGCTTGTGCAATGGGTTGTCTTTTGACCTTTGAGATTGGGATATGAGGAGTGAAAAACTGTTTACTGCTGATATGAGTCTTGATTCAAAAGAGCTGCCCCACAGAACTTAGTTTGACACGCACAGAATGTTGAATTGGAAATTTCACTTGACCTGTTTATAAAGAACTCTGGTGTGGAAAGTTAAATCTGTTTGGTGCAGTTAAATTGGGATTAAGTGTCGGCAGATCTTCGCTTAATGTGTGCTGTGTCATCTGAAAGTGCCTGATGGAGCAGCTAGTGAGGAGCTTCACACGGGAGGCCTGCACTTGATGAAGCAGCACAGGCCGCGTGTCTGCCCATTCCACCAGCCTGTCTATATCCTCTATCCTCCTCACCGTTCACAATATTTCCAAGTTTTGTGCCATCTGCAAATTTTGAAGTTGCGCTCTGCACACACAAGTCTAGGTCATCAATATATATCATAGAAACATAGAAATCGAAACATAGAAAAATAGGAGCAGGAGTAGGCAATTCAGCCCTTCGAACAATTCCCTGAGGAATGAACCAGAGAATGGCTGTCACTTATTTTGTTTAGCTGAAACATGCGCAATGTGTGTACATGTTCCTTGTCTGCAAAGAACAGGGCTGGTTCATTCCTCGGCAATGCCTTGACCAATCAGAGTCAACTTGTCAACCAATCAGCATTCTCTTCTCATACAGTATAAATTTGTTGCTTTCCCTTATATTGGTATTCTTGCGATTTGTCCTGATGAGTGCAAGACGAGAAGCTTTGACAAAGTGTCTCTATTTTCAGCCATACTCAAGTTCTGTACTACCAAATGGCTATTTATGTATCAAAGTCCTAACACCGACCCCTGGAGAAAGCCACGATATGCCTTGCTCCAGACCAAAAAACAGAAGTTCACAACTACTGTCTGTTTCCTGTCACTCAGCCAATTTCATATCTATGCTGCTCCTGTCCCTTTTATTCCATGGGCTTCAGCTTTGCTGATAACCCTGTTATGTGGCACTTTATCAAATGCATTTTAGAAGTCCATGTACATCATTATCAACTGCATTATTCTCTTCAACCCTCTCTGTTAACTCATCAAAAAAAATCAAGCAAGTTAGTTGTACACGATTTTTCCTTGACAAATCTGTGCTGGCTTTCAATAATTAACCCACATTTGTCCATGTGCCTATTAATTTTGGGCCAGATTATCATTTCTAAAAGCTTTCCCATCACTGAGGTTAAACTGACTGGCCTTTATGCAAGAACAGAAAAGCAGACGATTATTTAAATGGAGAGAGACTGCAGAATGCTGCAGCACAGAGGGATCTGGTTGTCTTGTACATGAATCACAAAAAGTTAGAATGCAGGTACAGAAAGTAATTAGGAAGGCAAATGGAATGTTGCCCTTGAGTGGGGCAACTCAAGGGATGGAGTATAAAAGTAGAGAAATCCTGCTACAACTGTACAGGGCATTGGTGAGACCACACCTAGAGCACTGTGTACAGTTTTGGTCTCCTTACTTAAGGAGGGATATGCTTGTATTGGAAGCAGTTCAGAGAGGGTTCATTGAATTGATTCCTGGGATGAAGGGGTTTCCTTATGAGGAAAGGTTGAGCAGGTTGGGCCGCTACTCATTGGAGTTTGGAAGAATGGGAGGTGATATTGAAACATACGATTCTGAGAGGGCTTGACTGGATAGATGCCGAGAGGCTGTTTACCCTCGTGGTGGAACTGAGAACTATGGGCGCTGTTAAAAAGTAAGGTACCTTCCATTTGCAATGGAGATGAAGAGGAGGTTTTTTCTCTCAGAAGGTTGATAATCTTGGGAATTCACTTCCCCAGAAAACAGTGGAGGCTGGATCATTGTATATATTCAAGGCTGAGCTAGACACGATTTTTGATCTACAAGGGAGTCGAGGGTTATGGGGACAGACAGGAAAATGGAATTGAGGCCACAATCAGATCAGCCATGATCTTATTGAATGGCGGAGCAGGCTGAGGGATCGAATGGCCCAGTCCTGCTCCTGTTTCTTACAATTTTATTAGTTGCTGAGCTTATCCTTATACCCACTTTTGAACAAGGGTGTAACATTTGCAATTTTCTTGTTGTCTGGCACCACCCCTGTACCGAAGGAAGATTGGAGGATTGTGGCCACGCATCCAGAATTTCCACCCTTACTTCACTTGGTATCCTTGGATGCATCTCATCCGGTCCTGGTGACTTATCAACTTTTAAGTACAGCGAGTCTTATACCTCCTATTTTTCAATTTTTAGTCCATCAAAGATCCATGACCCCCGCAGGTCCCTCGAATCCTGCACATTCTTTTGAACTGTGTTATCAAGTCTGGATACCTTTCCCCATTCGTTCTACCAAGATGCATCAACTCTCACTTCTCTGTATTAAATTCCAGTTGCTACTTGTTTTCCCATTCTGCCAGCCTGTTGCAGCTGGTCATAGAGTTATACAGCACAGAAACAGGCCCTTCGGCCACCGTGTCTGCGCCAGCCATCAAGCCCATCAATTCTAATCCCATTTTCCAGCACTTGGCCCATAGCCTTGTATGCTATGGCATTTTGAGTGCACATCTAAATACTACGTAGTTCCTGCCTTGACCACCCCTTCAGGCGGTGTTCCAGATTCCAACCACCCTCTAGGTGAAATTTTTTTTCCTCCAATCCCTCTCAACCTCCTACCCCTTACCTTAAATCTATACCCCCTGGTTATTGACACCTCCGCTAAGGGAAAACATTTCTTCCTATTTACCCTATCTATGCCCCTCATTATTTTGTATACCTCAATCAGGTCCCCCCCTCAGTCTTCCCTGCTCTAAGGAAAACAACCCTAGCCTATCCAGTCTCTCTTCATAGCTGAAATGCTCCAGCCCAGGCAACATCCTGGTAAATCTCCTCTGCACCCTCTCCAGTGCAATCACATCCTTCCTATAGTGTGGTGCCCAGAACTGTACACAGTACTCCAGCTGTGGCCTAACTAGCATTTTGTATAGCTCCATCATAACCTCCCTGCTCTTATATTCTATGACTCAGCTAATAACGGCAAGTATCTCATATGCCTTCCTAACCACCTTATCTACCTGTGCTGCTGCCTTCTGTGATCTATGGACAATTACACCAAAGTCCCTCTGACCCTCTGTACTTCCTAGGGTCCTACCATCCATTATATATTCCCTTGCCTTGTTAGTCCTCCCAAAATGCATCACCTCACACTTCTCAGGATTAAATTCCATTTGCCACTGCTTGCCCATCTTACCAGCCCACCTATATCATCCTGTAATCTAAGGCTTTTCTCCTCACTATTTACGACACCACCAATTTTAGTGTCATCTGCGAACTTACTGATCATACCTCCTATATTCACATCTAAATCATTAATGTACACTACAAATAGCAAGGGTCCCAGCACTGATCCCTGTGGTAACCTGCTGATCACAGGCTTCCAATCGCAAAAACAACCTTCAACCATCACCCTCTGCCTCCTGCCACTAAGCCAATTTTGGATCCAAATTAGAAACATAGAAAAATGGGTGCAGGAGTAGGCCATTTGGTCCTTTGAGCCTGCTCTGCCATTCAATACGATTATGGCTGATCATCCAAACTCAATACCCTGTTCCTGCTTTCTCCCCGTATCCCTTGATCCCTAAGAACTATATCTAACTCTTACTTGAATATATTTAATGATTTGGCCTCAACTTCTTTCTGTGGTAGAGAATTCCACAGTTTCACCACTCTCTGGGTGAAGAAATCTCTCCTCAACTCAGTCCTAAATGGCTTGCCCCTTATCCTTAGACTGTGACCCCTTGTCCTGGACTCACCCCACCATCGGGAACATCCTTCCTGCATCTGGTCTGTCCAGTCCTGTTAGAATGTTGTAGGTTTCTGTGAGATCCCCTCTCATTCTTCTAAACTCTAGTGAATAGAAGCCTAATCGACCCAATCTCTCTTCATACGTCAGTCCTGCCATCACAGGAATCAGTCTGGTGAACCTTCGCTGCACTCCCTCCATAGCAAGAACGTCCTTCCTCAAGGTGTGGTCTCAACAAGGCCTTGCATAACTGCAGCAAGACATCCTTGCTCCTGTACTCGAATCCTCTCGCTATGAAGGCCAACATACTATTTGCCTTCTTCACTGCCTGCTGCACCTGCATGCTTACTTTCAGCGACTGGTGCACAAGGACACCCAGGTCATGCTGCACCTCCCCCTTTCCCAATCTATCGCCGTTTAGATAATCTGAATTATAGTAATAAATTGCCCTGCATCCCATGGGCTCTTACCTTCTTGACCAATCTCCCATGTGGGACCTTATAAAAAGCCTTACTGAAGTCCGTGTAGACTACATCAACTGCTTTACCCTCATCTGCACATCTAGTCACCTCCTCAAAGTTCAATCAGATTTGTTAGACACGATCTCCCCCTGACAAAGCCATACTGACTGTCCTTGATTAATCCCTGCCTCTCCAAGTGGAGATTAATCCTGTCCCTCAGAATTTTTTCCAATATTTTCCCAACCACTGATGTTAGACTCACTGACCTGTAATTACCTGGTTTATCCCTGCTACCCTTCTTGAATAATGGTACCACATTTGTTGTCCTCCAGTCCTCTGGCACCTCTCCTGTGACCAGAGAGGATTTGAAAATTTGTGTCAGAGCCCCTGCTGTCTCCTCCCTCGCCTCACATAACAGCCTGGGATACATCTCACCTGGGCCTGGGGATTTATCCACTTTTTAAGCTCGCTAAAACCGCTAGTACCTTCTCCCTTTCAATGCTAATTTGTTCAAGTATATCACAATCCCCCTCCCTGATCTCTACACATACATCATCCTTCTCCATGGTGAACACAGATGAAAAATAATAATTTCAAACCTCACCTACATCCTTCGGCTCCACGCACAGATCGCCACTTTGGTCCTTAGTGGACCCAACTTTTTCTGGTTATCCTCTCCTCCTGCCCTTAATATACTTACAAACGCCTTAGGATTTTCCTCTATCTTGCCCGCCAGTGTTTTTTCATGCCCCACTTCACTCTCCTAATTACTTTATTAAGTACCCCCCTTACACTTTCTATACTCCTCTAGTGCCTCTGTTGTTTTCAGCACTCTGAATCTGCCATAAGCCTCCTTTTTTTCCCTTGTCCAATCCTCTATATCCCTTGACATCCAGGGTTCCCTGGACTTGTTGGTCTTACCCTTCACCTTTACAAGACCATGTTGGCCCTGAACTCTCACTATTTCCTTTTCGAATGACTCCCACTGGTCTGATATAGACCTTCCTACAGGTAGCTGCTCCCAGTCCACTTTGGCCAGATTCTGTTTTATCACATTGAAATTGGCCTTCCCCCAATTTAGTACCTTTATTTCCGGTCCGTCTTTGTCCTTTTCCATAGCTCCCTTAAATCTTAGAGTTATGGTCACTATCCCTGAAATGCTCCCTCACTGACACTTCTACCACTTGTCCGGCTTCGTTCTCTAGGATAAGGTCCAGTACCGCCCCTTTTCTTGTAGGACTTTCTACATGCTGGCTCAAAAAGCTCTCCTGGATGCACTGAAGAATTCTGCCCCCTTTAAGCCTTTTGCACCAAGACTATCCCAGTTGATATTGGGGAAGTTGAAATCCCCTACTATTATTACCCTATTATTTTAACACCTCTCTGAGATTTGCCTACATATCTGTTCCCCTATCTCTCCCTGACTGTTTGGAGACCTGCCATACACTCCCAGCAAAGTGATTGCCCGCTTTTTGTTTTTATGTTCTACCCATATGGCCTTATTTGAGGAACCTTCTAAGACATCATCCCTCTTTACTACAGTAATTCACTCTTTAGTTGATTTTTTTATCATAAGATCACAAGAAATAAGAGCAGGAGTAGGCTATTCGGTCACTCAAGCCTGCACCGTCATTCAATAAGATGATCTGATTGTGGCCTTGACTGCACTTTCTTGCCTGGACCACAACCCCTCTCCACCCCTGCAGTCTCGACTCCCTTGTAGGTCAAAAATCTTTCCAGCTCATCTTTGAATATATGCAATGATCCAGCATCCTCTGCTCTCTGGGAAAGATAAATCCAAAGATAAAGGAGATACCTTACTTTTAAGAAGTGCCCCCTAGTTCCAGCTTCTCCCTCATGGGGAAACATCCTGTCAACATCTACCCAGTCAAGCCCCCTCAGAATCGTGTATATTTCAATAAGATCACCTCCCATTCTTCTAAACTCCAATTAATATGGGCCCAATCTGCTGAAGCTTTTCTCAGAAGATGCCTTTCATCCCAGGGATCAGCCTAGAGAACCTGCTCCGAAATTCTTGCAATGCAAGTATATTTCTCCTTAAGTAAGGAGACCAAAACTATATGCAGTACTCTAGGTGCGGTCTCACCAATGCCCTGTACTGTGGTAGCAAGATTTTCCCTCCTTTTATACTTCATGCCCCTAGCAATAAAGGCCAACATTCTGTTTGCCTTCCTAATTATTTGCTGTACCTCAATGCTTCAAAACATTTTCTGATTCATGTACAAGGACAGGCATAACCCTCTGTACTGCAGCATTCTGCAGTCTCTCTCATTTATATAATCTGCTTTTCTTTCCACCCAAGTGGACAATCTCACATTTTCCCGCATTCTACTCCATCTGCCAAATTTTTGCCCACTCACTTAACCTTTCTATAACCCTTTGAAGAGATTGTGTGTCCTCCTCAGAACTTGTTTTCCTACCTGTCTTTGCCAATCTTTGTATCGTCAGCAAATTTGGCTACAATGCAGTCAGTCCCTTCATCCATGTCATTTAATATGGATTGTAGATATTTCAGGCCCTAGCACTGATCCCTGTGGCACTCCACTACTTACAGTTTGCCAACCTAAAAATGCCCCATTTATTTGGACACTGTTTCCTGTTAATTAGCCAATCCTCTATCCATGCTAATATATTACCGCCAACACCATGAGCTCTTATCTTGTGGTAGTAACCTTTTATGTGGCACATTATCTAATGTCTTCTGAAAATCCAAATACACCACATCTACTGGTTCTCCTTTATCCACCTTGCTTGTTATATCCTCAAGGAACTCTAATAAATTTGTCAAAAACAATTTCCCTCCCATAAAACCATGTTGATTCTGCTTGATTGGATTTTGATTTTCTAAATGTCCTGCTACTACTTCCTTAATGGATTCTAGCATTTTCCCAATGACAGACGTAAGACTACTGGCCTAGAATTTCCTGCTTTCTATCTCCCTCCTTTCTTGATTAGTGGTGTTACATTTGCAGTGTTTTAATCTGCTGGGACCTTTCCAGAATCTAGGGAATTTTGGAAGAATACAACTAATGTATCCACTATTGCTTTTAAAACCCGAGGATGCAGGCCATCAGGTGCACCGGACCTGTCAGCCTTTAGTCTCATTAGTTTTCCTTGTACTTTTTCTCTAGTGATAGTGATATTTCAAGTTCCTCCAACCCTTTTGCCCCTTGATTTTCTACTATCATTGGGATGTTTTTTGTGTCTTCTAACGTGAAGACAGATACAAAATATTTCTTAAAAGTCTCTGCCATGGCCTTGTTTCCTTTATTAATTTCCCAACGTCATCCTTTAAGGGACTAATGCTTACTCTAGCTATTCTTTTCCTTTTTATATCCTTGTAATAGCTCTTACAGTCTGTTTTTATATTTCTTGCTAGTTTACTCTCCCTCTTTTTTTTTTAGCCATCCTCTACTGGTTTCTATTCGCAATCTTCTGGCCTACCACTAATTTTCACCGCATTGTATTTCTTTTCTTTCAACTTGACACCATCATTAACTTCCTCAGTTAGCCACGGATGGTGCATCCTTTTCACATTTTGCCACTCTTACAAGTTTGGTATCATTGACAAATTTTGAAATTTCACTCTGTCTTCCAATATCCAAGTCATGTATAGTTATCAAAAAAGCAGTGGTCCTAGCACTGAATCTTGATTAACAGCACTGTCTATCATCTTCCGGTCTGAAAAATAAACCATTTATCACCACACGGTCTTTTCTGTCCTTTAGCTGTTTTTTTAATCCAAGCTGACACTCACTTTTCTATTCTGTGAGCCTCAATTTTGTTAATCAGCCTTTTATGTGGTACTTTGTCAAATGCTTTCTTAAAATCTAAATAGGCAATATCCCTTCATCAGACTTTTCAGTTACTTCACCAAAAAATTCACTTAGATTGGTTATGCACAATCTGCCTTTTACAAGTTTGTGTTGGCTTTCCTTAATTAACTCAAAGTGCCTGTTGATTTTTCCCTGATTGTTTCTAAAACTTTACCCACTACTGATGTTAAACTGACGAGCTTGTAATTACTAGGACTGTCTTTACACCCTTTCTTGAATAAGGGTGTCACATTTGCAACTTTCCAATCCTCTGTCACCTCCCCCATATCTAGGGAAGATTGGAACATTATTATAAGTCCTTCCACTATCTCCATCCCTTGAATGCAAGCCATCTGAACCAGGTGACTTATCCACTCTAAGGATAGCCAGCCTTACCAGTACCTCCTGCCTCTCAACTTTCACCCATTCATTACCTCTACCATCTCCGCTTCTACCAATATTTTGTCAGCATCCTCTCCTTAGCAGACACTGATTAAAAAGTACACTTTAAGTATTCTTGTCTTGCACCTGTAAATATATCACCCACTTTGTCCCTAAAAGGCCACACCCCACCTCTTACTACCCACTTGCTACTTACATTGTGGCAGAAGATTTTTAGGTTCCTTTTTATGTTGACTGTCATTCTATACTCATAGGGGAGGTGGTGGCGTAATGGTATTATCACTGGACTAGTAACCCAGAGACCCAGGGTACTGATCTGGAGACATGGATTCGAATCCCACCACAGCAGAAGGTGGAATTTGATTTTAATTAATTAATAAATCTGGAATTAAAAGCTAGTCTAATGATGGCCATGAAACCATTGTCAATTGTTGTAAAAACCCATCTGGTTCACTAATGTCCTTTCGGGAAGGAAATCTGCCATCCTTACCTGGTCTGACCTACATGTGACTCCGGACCCACAGCAATGTGGTTGACTCTTACATGCCCTCTGAAATGGCCGAGCAAGCCACTCAGTTGTAGCTAACCGCTACGAAGTCAATAAAAAGGAATGAAACCGGACGGACCACCTGGCATCGACCTAGGCACCAGAAACGACAACGGCAAACCCAGCCCTGTCGACCCTGCAAAGTCCTCCTTACTAACATCTGGGGGCTTGTGCCAAAGTTGGGAGAGCTATCCCACAGACTAGTCAAGCAACAGCCTGACACAGTCATACTCACGGAATCATACCTTACAGACAATGTCCCAGACACTGCAATCACTATCCTTGGGTATGTCCTGTCCCACCAGCAGGACAGACCCAGCAGAGGTGGCGGGACAGTGGTCTACAGTAGGGAGGGAGTTGCCCAGGGAGTCCTCAATATCGACTCCAGACCCCATGAAGTCTCATGGCATCAGGTCAAACATAGGCAAGGTAACCCCCTACTGATTACCACCTACCGCCCTCCCTCAGCAGATGAGTCAGTACTCCTCCATGTTGAACACCACTTGGAGGAAGCACTGAAGGTGGCAAGGGCACAAAATGTACGCTGGGTGGGGGACTTCAATGTCCATCAACAAGAGTGGCTTGGTAGCACCACTACTGACCGAGCTGGCCGAGTCCTAAAGGACATAGCTGCTAGACTGGGTCTGCGGCAGGTGGTGAGAGAACCAACACTAGGGGAAAACATACTTGACCTTGTTCTCACCAATCTACCTGCCGCATATGCTTATGTCCATGACTGTATTGGTAGGAGTGACCACCACACAGTCCTTGTGGAGACAAAATCCCGCCTTCAATTTGAGAATATCGTCCATCGTGTTGTGTGGCAATATCACCGTGCTAAATGGGATAGATTTCGAACAGATCTAGCAATGCAAAACTGGGCATCCATGAGGTGCTGTGGGCCATCAGCAGCAGCAGAATTGTACTCATCCACAATCTGTGACCTCATGGCCCAGCATATCCCCCACTCTACCATTACCATCAAGGCAGGAGACCGACCCTGGTTCAAAGAAGAGTGCAGGAGGGCATGCCAGGCATACCTCAAAATGAGGTGTCAACCTGGTGAAGCTACGACCCAGGACTACTTGCATGCCAAACTGCGTAAGCGGCATGCAATAGACAGAGCTAAGCGATCCCATAACCAACGGATCAGATCTAAGCTCTGCAGTCCTGCCACATCCAATCGTGAATGGTGGTGGACAATTAAACAACTAACTGGAGGAGGTGGCTCCACAAATATCCCCATCCTCAATGATGGGGGAGCCCAGCACATCAGTGCAAAAGATAAGGCAGAAGCATTTGCAACAATCTTCAGCCAGAACTGCCATGTTGATGGTCCATCTCGGCCTCCTCCTGAAGTCCCCAGCATCACAGATGCCAGACTTCAGCCAATTCGATTCACTCCGTGTGATATCAAGAAACGACTGAAGGCACTGGATACTACAAAGGCTATGGGTCCTGACAATATTCCGGCAATAGTACTGAAGACCTATGCTCCAGAACTTGCCGCATCCCTAACCAAGCTGTTCCAGTACAGCTACAACACTGGCATCTACCCAGCAATGTGGAAAATTGCCCGGATATGTCCTGTACACAAAAAGCAGGACAAGTCCAACCCGGCCAATTACAACCCCATCAGTCTACTCTCAATCATCAGCAAAGTGATGGAAGGTGTCATCAACAGTGCCATCAAGCAGCACTTGCTTAGCAATAACCTGCTCAATGATACCCAGTTTGGGTTCCGACAGGGCCACTCAGCACCTGACCTCATTACAGCCTTGGTTCAAACATGGACAAAAGAGCTGAACTTCAGAGGTGAGGTGAGTGGCTGCACTTGACCGAGTATGGCATCAAGGAGCCCTAGCAAAACTGGAGTCAATGGGAATCGGGGGGAAAACTCTCTGCTGGTTAGAGTCATACCTCGCATAAAGGAAGATGGTTGTGGTTGTTGGAGCTCAATCATCTGAGCTCCAGGACATCACTGCAGGAGTTCCTCAGAGTAGTGTCCTAGGCCTAACCATCTTCAGCTGCTTCATCAATGACCTTCCTTCAGTCATAAGGCTGATAATTACACAATGTTCAGCACCATTCACGACTCTTCAAATACTGAAGCAGTCCTTGTAGAAATGCAGCAAGACAATATCCAGGCTTGGGCTGATAAGTGGCAAGTAACATTTGCATCACACAAGTGCCAGGCAATGACAATCTCCAACAAGAGAGAATCTAACCATCTCCCCTTGACATTCAATGGCATTACCATCACTGAATCCCCCACTATCAACATCCTAGGGGCTACCATTGACCAGAAACTGAACTGGAGTAGCCATATAAATACCGTGGCTACAAGAGCAGGTCAGACGCTAGGAATCCTGCGGCGAGTAACTCACCTCCTGACTCCCCAAAGCTTGTCCACTATCTACAAGGCACAAATCAGGAGTGTGATGGAATACTCTCCACTTGCCTGGATGGGTGCAGCTCCAACAACACTCAAGAAGCTCAACACCATCCAGGACAAAGCAGCCCGCTTGATTGGCACCCCATCCACAAACATTCACTCCCTTCACCACCGACGCACAGTGGCAGCAGTGTGTACCATCTGCAAGATGCACTGCAGCAACGCACCAAGGCTCGTTATACAGCACCTCCCAAACCCGCGACCTCTGACACCTTGAAGGACAAGAGCAGCAAATACATGGGAACACCACCACCTGCAAGTTCCCGTCTAAGTCACACACCATCCTGACTTGGAACTATATCGCTGTTCCTTCACTGTCGCTGGGTCAAAATCCTGGAACTCCCTTCGTAACAGCACTGTGGGTGTACCTACCTCACATGGACTGCAGCGGTTCAAGAAGGCAGTTCACCACCACCTTCTTAAGAGCAATTAGGGATGGGCAATAAATGCTGGCATAGCCAGTGATGCCCACTTCCCATGAATGAATATAAAAAACTCGTATTCTCTCTCACAAATTAAGCAAGGTGTTGTAATTTAGCTTAATCTGCTATTTGTGCTCATAACTTTCTCAACCTGCCCTGCCACCTTAAACAATTTGTGCACATATACCCACAGGTCTCTCTGCTCCTGCAACCTCTTTAGAATTGTACCCTTTATTTTATATTGCATGCATTAAATTTCATCTGCAGTGTGTCCGCCCATTCTACCAGCCTGTCTGTGATACTACCAAGCTTTGTGTTATTGCAAATTTTGAAATTGGGCCCTGTATACCAAGATCTAGGTCATTAATATATATCAAAAAAGCAGTGGTCCTTAAACCATACTGTATACCTTCCTCCAATCTGATAAACAACCGTTCGCCACTACTCTGTCACTTAGCCAACTTTGCATTCTGTCCCTTTTATTCCATGGGCTTCAGCTTTGCTGGAAAGCATATTGTGTGGCACTTATCAAATGCCTTTTGGAAGTCCATGCACATTACATCAGCTACATTACCTGCATCAGCACTCTCTGTTGTCTCATCAAAATCTCAAAACGGTTAGTTAAACACGATTTACCTTCAACAAATCCGTGCTGGCTTTCCTTTTATTTATTTTTTTATTTAGAGATACAGCACGGAAACAGGCCCTTCGGCCCACCGAGTCTGTGCCGACCATCAACCACCCATTTATACTAATCCGACATCAATCCCATATTCCCTACCACATCCCCACCTTCCCTCAATTTCCCTACCACCTACCTATACTCGGGGCAATTTACAACGGCCAATTTACCTATCAACCTGCAAGTTTTTGGCTGTGGGAGGAAACCGGAGCACCCGGCGAAAACCCACACGGTTCACAGGGAGAACTTGCAAACTCCGCACAGGCAGTACCCAGAACCAAACCCGGGTCACTGGAGCTGTGAGGCTGCGGTGCTAACCACTGCGCCACTCTTAATCCATATTTGTCCAAGTGACAATTTTGTGCCAGATTAATGTTCTAAAAGCTTTTCCATCACCGAGGTTAAACTGACTGGCCTGTGCGCCCTAGTTTATAGGGAGCAAACACTTGCATATAGAAATGCACTTTTGCTTTAGACATAGGGAAAAGTACCTCGAGTACGCTTGAATTGTTTTGTAACCTTTGCTTGAATCTGTCCTCTGCACACAGGCATGCAGTAAGCCTCCTGAGGCATTTGGCTTTGAGCAGGCAGTCAGGGAGTACACACTCCAGAGCTTTGGTGAGATGGCAGATAACTTCAAATCGGATTACTTCAACATGCCAGTACATGTAAGTATCTTTGTTGTTGTTTCACCGCAGCACATGTAGAGTCATTTCGATTAGTGGAGTGTTGTGTGTGTTGTGAATGTAGTCCAGAATCTTTCAGTATCTAGTTGCATACAGTACCACTTATCAGGATCAGCCGATTATGACCTATTTATTCCTGCAGGTGTGGTGCACTCCAGACGAGAGTTAGAAATAGCAACCTTTTTTCAATATTCAAACAAAAGGTCCTTGTTGCAGTAAGGTGAACCAGAGTAAAAGATTAGTTTATGTACATTTTCTTGTGATCCTTTCTGAGAGAACAGGCAGATGAGCTCTCCTGACCAGTGCCACTGCAAAGTTTGAGTTGGGTTTGGGGTAAATAGCCTGAATTAATCATTTGTATTCTCCCTCCCTTCCCTCCCAGTGGTTTGCTCTGGACCCAAATATGGCGATTACAGTGTGGGATTTTCTGTGGGAACAGAACAGTACACATCCTCGTGTTTGGTGGTAGAAGTGAAACAAGTGAAACACTATTCATCATCTTACTCATGCACAGTTACAAAGGTTGAAGAGAAATTGAAATAATAATCAGAGATCTTCAATTAACAGCAAACTCGTATTTAATTTTACAGGAATCAGTGCAGATGGGGGCCAGTGTTGGGGGCTGGGGAGTAGCTAGGGCTAGGGGAGGGTATATGGGGAAGAGTGTTGGGCTATGTGGAGCCCAGAGGTGCGGTGTAGGGGCCAATTTGGCTAGTTCGAGCCAATGATGGAAGTGCGGGAGGGTAGTTGGGGAGGAGCGATGGGGGTAGATGAGGCCAGAGGGGCTGGAGAGTAGAAAAGGTGACTTTAAAATTAAACTGGTCAGAAAGTATTGACTCAGTTAAGCTTGAGCTGTAATCAAATGATGCCCGAGATAGGACAGATAGCCAATATAGATCATAGAATGGTTGCAGCAGAGAAGGAGTCCATTCAGCCTATTGTGTCCATGCCAGCTCTCTCCAATAAAAAAAAACTCACTCTCTGCCCTGCAGTTTTTTTCTCTTCAGGTAAATATTGAATTTCCTTTTAAAACCCACGATTGAATCTGCCTCCACCAAACCTCAGGCAGTGCATTCCAGATCCTAAACACATGTCTTAAAAGGTTTTTTCTCGTGTCGCTGCTGCTTCCTTTCCCAATCATCTTCAATGGGTCCCCTCTGGTTCTACCAATGGGAAAGTTTTTCCCTATCTTCTCTGTCCAGAACACCTAGTGGTGATTTTGAACACCACTATCAAATCGCCTCTTAATCTTCTCTTCACCAAGAGGAACAGCCCCAGCTTCTCCAGTCTATTCACATAACTGAAGTTCCTCATCTCTGGAACCATTCTCCTGAATCTTTTCTGCACCCTCTCTAATGCCTTCACATCCTTCCTAAACTGTGGTGCCCAGAACTGGACACTCAAATTGAGGCCGAACCAGATTTTATTTGAGTTTATCATAACTTCCTTGCTATTGTACTCTATATGCCCCTATATATAAAGCCCACAATCTCATATGCTTTATTAACCGCTTTCTCCACCTGCTCCTGCACCCCCTTTAGAATTGTACCCTTTATTTTATATTGTCTCTCTTCATTCTTCCTACCAAAATGCATCACTTCACACTTCTCTGCATTAAATTTCATCTGCCACTTGTCTGCCCATTCCAGCAGCCTGTCTGTGTCCTTTTGAAATTTATCATATCCTCTTGACAGTTCACAATACTTCCAAATTTTGTGGGATCTGCAAATTTTGAAATTGTCCTGTACAGCCAAGTCTAGGTCATTAATATATATCAAGGAAAGCAGTGGTCCTGACACCGACCCCTGGGGAACCCCACTATATACCTTCCTCCTGTCCCAAAAACAACCGTTCACCACTACTATCACTTTTCTGTCACTCAGCCAATTTCGTACCCATGCTGCTACTGTCCCTTTTATTTCACGGCCTTCAACTTTCCTGACAGGCCTGTTATATGACACTTTATCAAATACCTTTTGGAAGCTCGTGTACACTACATTACTCTCTGTTACCTCCTCAAAACACTCATGCAAGTTAGTTAAACACGATTTGCCCGTAACAAATCAGTGCTGGCTTTCCTTAATTAATCCACATTTATCGAAGTGAGAGTTAATTTTGTTCCAGATAAATACAAACAAAGAACAAAGAAAATTACAGCACAGGAACAGGCCCTTCGGCCCTCCAAGCCTGTGCCGATCCAGATCCTCTATCTAAACATGTCGCCTATTTTCTAAGGGTCTGTATCTCTTTGCTTCCTGCCCATTCATGTATCTGTCTAGATACATTGACGTTATCGTGTTCGCATCTACCACCTCCGCTGGCAACGCGTTCCAGGCACCCACCACCCTCTGCGTAAAGAACTTTCCACGCATATCCCCCCTAAACTTTTCCCCTCTCACTTTGAACTCGTGACCCCTAGTATTTGAATCCCCCACTCTGGGAAAAAGCTTCTTGCTATCCACCCTGTCGATACCTCTCATGATTTTGTACACCTCAATCAGGTCCCCCCTCAACCTCCGCCTTTCTAATGAAAATAATCCTAATCTACTCAACCTCTCTTCATAGCTAGCGCCCTCCATACCAGGCAACATCCTGGTGAACCTCCTCTGCACCCTCTCCAAAGCATCCACATCCTTTTGGTAATGTGGCGACCAGAACTGCACGCAGTATTCCAAATGTGGCCGAACCAAAGTCCTAAACAACTGTAACATGACCTGCCAACTCTTGTACTCAATACCCCATCCGATGAAGGAAAGCATGCCGTATGCCTTCTTGACCACTCTATTGACCTGCGTTGCCACCTTCAGGGAACAATGGACCTGAACACCCAAATCTCTCTGTACATCAATTTTCCCCAGGACTTTTCCATTTACTGTATAGTTCACTCTTGAATTGGATCTTCCAAAATGCATCACCTCGCATTTGCCCTGATTGAACTCCATCTGCCATTTCTCTGCCCAACTCTCCAATCTATCTATATTCTGCTGTATTCTCTGACAGTCCCCTTCACTATCTGCTACTCCACCAATCTTAGTGTCGTCTGCAAACTTGCTAATCAGACCACCTATACTTTCCTCCAAATCATTTATGTATATCACAAACAACAGTGGTCCCAGCACGGATCCCTGTGGAACACCACTGGTCACACGTCTCCATTTTGAGAAACTCCCTTCCACTGCTACTCTCTGTCTCCTGTTGCCCAGCCAGTTCTTTATCCATCGAGCTAGTACACCCTGGATCCCATGCGACTTCACTTTCTCCATCAGCCTACCATGGGGAACCTTATCAAATGCCTTACTGAAGTCCATGTATATGACATCTACAGCCCTTCCCTCATCAATCAACTTTGTCACTTCCTCAAAGAATTCTATTAAGTTGGTAAGACATGACCTTCCCTGCACAAAACCATGTTGCCTATCACTGATAAGCCCATTTTCTTCCAAATGGGAATAGATCCTATCCCTCAGTATCTTCTCCAGCAGCTTCCCTACCACTGACGTCAGGCTCACCGGTCTATAATTACCTGGATTATCCCTGCTACCCTTCTTAAACAAGGGGACAACATTAGCAATTCTCCAGTCCTCCGGGACCTCACCCGTGTTTAAGGATGCTGCAAAGATATCTGTTAAGGCCCCAGCTATTTCCTCTCTCGCTTCCCTCAGTTACCTGGGATAGATCCCATCCGGACCTGGGGACTTGTCCACCTTAATGCCTTTTAGAATACCCAACACTTCCTCCCTCCTTATGCCGACTTGACCGAGAGTAATCAAACATCTGTCCCTAACCTCAACATCCATCATGTCCCTCTCCTCGGTGAATACCGATGCAAAGTACTCGTTTAGAATCTCACCCATTTTCTCTGACTCCACGCATAACTTTCCTCCTTTGTCCTTGAGTGGGCCAATCCTTTCTCTAGTTACCCTCTTGCTCCTTATATATGAATAAAAGGCTTTGGGATTTTCCTTAACCCTGTTTGCTAAAGATATTTCATGACCCCTTTTAGCCCTCTTAATTCCTCGTTTCAGATTGGTCCTACAATCCCGATATTCTTTCAAAGCTTCGTCTTTCTTCAGCCGCCTGGACCTTATGTATGCTTCCTTTTTCCTCTTAGCTAGTCTCACAATTTCACCTGTCATCCATGGTTCCCTTATCTTGCCATTTTCACCCCTCATTTTCACAGGAACATGTCTCTCCTGCACACTAATCAACCTCTCTTTAAAAGCCTCCCACATATCAAATGTGGATTTAACCTCAAACAGCTGCTCCCAATCTACATTTCCCAGCTCCTGCCGAATTTTGGTATAGTTGGCCTTCCCCCAATTTAGCACTCTTCCTTGAGGACCACTCTCGTCTTTGTCCATGAGTATTCTAAAACTTACAGAATTGTGATCACTATTCCCAAAGTAGTCCCCGACTGAAACTTCAACCACCTGGCCGGGCTCATTCCCCAACACCAGGTCCAGTATGGCCCCTTCCCGAGTTGGACTATTTACATACTGCTCTAGAAAACCCTCCTGGATGCTCCTTACAAATTCTGCTCCATCTAGACCTCTAACACTAAGTGAATCCCAGTCAATGTTGGGAAAATTAAAATCTCCTATCACCACCACCCTGTTGCTCCTACATCTTTCCATAATCTGTTTACATATTTGTACCTCTATCTCACGCTCACTGTTGGGAGGCCTGTAGTACAGCCCCAACATTGTTACCGCACCCTTCCTATTTCTGAGTTCTGCCCATATTGCCTCACAGCTCGAGTCCTGCATAGTGCCTTCCTTCAGCACAGCTGTGATATCCTCTTTGACCAGTAATGCAACTCCTCCACCCCTCCACAGTTCCGAAGAAGGGTCACTGACCCGAAACGTTAACTCTGCTTCTCTTTCCACAGATGCTGCCAGACCTGCTGAGTGAATCCAGCATTTCTTGTTTTTGTTTCCTCCACCCCTTTTACCTCCCTCTCTATCCCGCCTGAAGCATCGGTATCCTGGGATATTTAGTTGCCAATCATGCCCTTCCCTTAACCAAGTCTCAGTAATAGCAATAACATCATACTCCCAGGTACTAATCCAAGCCCTAAATTCATCTGCCTTACCTACTACACTTCTTGCATTAAAACAAATGCACCTCAGACCACCAGTCCCTTTGCTTTCATCATCTGCTCCCTGCCTACTCTTTCCCTTAGTCACGCTGACTTCATTATCTAGTTCCTTACAGGCTTTAGTTACTACCTCCTTACTGTCCACTGACCTCCTCATTTGGTTCCCATCCCCCTGCCACATTAGTTTAAACCCTCCCCAACAGCATTAGCAAAAGCACCCCCAAGGACATTGGTTCCAGTCCGGCCCAGGTGTAGACCGTCCAATTTGTAATAGTCCCACCTCCCCCAGAACCGGTCCCAATGTCCCAAAAATCTGAACCCCTCCCTCCTGCACCATCTCTCAAGCCACGCATTCATCCTGACTGTTCTTTCATTTCTACTCTGACTATCACGTGGCACTGGTAGCAATCCTGAGATTACTACCTCTGAGGTCCTACTTTTTAACTTGGCTCCCAACTCCCTAAATTCTGCTTGTAGGACCTCATCCCGTTTTTTACCTATATCATTGGTGCCTATGTGCACAACGACAACTGGCTGTTCACCCTCCCCCTTCAGAATGTTCTGCAGCCGATCTGAGACATCCCTGACCTGTGCACCTGGGAGGCAACATACCATTCGAGAGTCTCGTTTTCAACCACAGAACAGCCTATCTACTCCCCTTACAATCGAATCCCCTATGACTGTAGCCCTTCCACTCTTTTTCCCACCCTTCTGAACAGCAGAGCCAGCCACAGTGCCATGAACCTGGCTACTGCTGCCTTCCCCTGGTGAGCCATCTCCCTCAACAGTATCCAAAACAGTATATCTGTTGTGGAGGGAGATGACCGCAGGGGACACCTGCGCTGCCTTCCTGCTCTTTCTCTGCCTTTTGGTCACCCATTCCCTTTCTCCCTCAGCAATCCTAATCTGCGGTGTGACCAATTCGCTAAACGTGCTATCCACTACCTCCTCAGCATCGCGGATGCTCCAAAGTGAGTCCATCCGCAGCTCCAGAGCCGCCATGCGGTCTAACAAGAGCTGCAGCTGGACACACTTCCTGCACGTGAAGGAGTCAGGGACATCAGCCGTGTCTCTGAGCTCCCACATTGAGCAAGAGGAGCATAACACGGGTCTGAGATCTCCTGCCATTTTTAATCTTAAGCTTAACTTAGTCTGAAACTTAGATAAATGAAAAAGGAACGAAAAGTTTTTACCAATCACACGATAAAAAACAAAGTAGAAAAAGCCTTACCTTATCTACACACCACCGAGTCCTTTTTTTTTGGTTAGAGGAGGAGGGCGGGTGGGAGACACTACCCGTGTAGTGTCTCGGGTTCATTTATGGGTTTCTTTATGGGTTTGAATTCTCAAACTTTTATTTCAAACCAGTCGCACAGAAATATTTTCTGAGATGGGATTTATTTTTCACTATTGAAATATAGAATAGAACTTCATCTTGTTTTCCTAAGGGATTTAAAGAGGGATAACTTTGAATTTTGATGTTCCTCTTGATTAGGTGTTCTTTTTGTTAGTCACATTAAGCTACTTCTCTATTTCAATTAAAATATTTCTTCTGAACTAATGTTGACAATTAAGGGTATTTTTATTAATGTAAAACTGCACAATTAACATAAAAGCAAAATACTGCGGATGCTGGAAATCTGAAATAAAAACAAGAAATGCTGGAATCACTCAGCAGGTCTGGCAGCATCTGTGGAAAGAGAAGCAGAGTTAACGTTTCGGGTCAGTGACCCTTCTTCGGAACTGGAAGGGTCCTCTGCCTCAGCAGCTCTTATCAAAGTCACAAAAAACTACCTTGTCCACATCCTTCTCGACCTGTCTGCAGCCTTTGACACAGTTGACTACACCATCCTCCTCTAATTCTCCCCACTGTGTTATGACAGTGCTTCTATATTTTTGTGAAGTATTTTTTTTGACGACTCATGTATTTTAGAATTATTTTATTTGGGAAAATTGAAAAGGATTCCATAGATTTTTTTCACTGGGGTAATTGAAAGGACACTGAGAGGTCTTGTTTGAAAATAACATTTACTGGCAGTGACCTGTCTTCAGATAAATACCCAGCAGGGGCTTTTTGACTTGAGGGAGATGTTCACAGACAAGTGAAAGGTCAAGATTTATAGGGGTCAGCAGGCTTGACTCTTGAGATATTGTTTTGGTTTTGCTTTGGACAGTGTGTTGGGGTGTGAACTGTTTTGAAGGCAGGTGGAGAAAACCAGCCAAGACAGCAGTCACCATCAGCACCCTCTTCCATCTCTTTGAGAACTTCCTGAGAATCAAGTGTAAGAAATAGAGAAACTGATACTGCATTTTTCCTGAAAAGCCTGCCAAACTGATTTTTAACGTCGCCTGAAAAGAATGGTTCTAGAAAGATCCCAGTGACAGCCGTATTTGGGATGCCAAACCAAAAAGGAATTACTGACATCTTTCCATATCTTTTTTTTTCTTCAGGAATTAGCAAATATTTGGCAAATATTCTTCTTTGTCTTTTTTTTGTAACAGAGCTCGCTTTTCCACCACCGAGGTTAAACTGACTGACTTGTAGTTGCTGGACTTATCCTGACGTCCTTTTTTGAACAAGGGTGTAATGTTTGCGATTCTCCAGTCCTCTGGCATCACCCCTTTATCGAAGAAGGGTTGGCAGATTATGGCCAGTGCCTCTGCAATTTCCGCCCTTACTTCCCTCGCTATCCTTACATGCGGCATAGTGGCACAGTGGTTAGCACCGCAGCCTCACAGCTCCAGAGACCCGGGTTCAATTCTGGGTACTGCCTGTGTGGACTTTGCAAGTTCTCCCTGTGTCTGCGTGGGTTTTCTATGGGTGCTCCGGTTTCCTCCCACATGCCAAAGACTTGCAGGTTGATAGGTTAGTTGGCCATTATTAATTGCCCCTTGTATAGGTAGGTGGTAAGGAAATATAGGGACCGGTGGGGACGTGGTAGGGATATGGGATTAGTGTAGGATTAGTATAAGTGGGTGGTTGATGGTCGGCACAGACTCGGTAGGCCGAAGGGCCTGTTTCAGTGCTGTATCTCTAAACTAAACTAAATGCATCTTATCAACTTTAAGTTCAGCTAACCTATCTAATACCTCCTCTTTATCAAATTTTAATCCATCCAGTATCTCAGCAACCTCCTCTTTCACTATGCCTTGGGCAGCATCTTCTTCCTTTGTAAAGACAGATGCAAAGTACTCATTTAGTACCTCAGCCATGCCCTCTGCCTCCATGTGTAAATCCCCTTTTAGGTCCCTATTCGGCCCCACTCCTCTCTTTATCACCCTTTTACTATTTATATGCCTGCAGAAGACCTTTGGAATCCTTTTTATGTTAGCTGCCAATCTCTTCTCGTTCTTTCTCTTTGCTTCGATTATTTTTTTTTCATTTCCCCTCTGACCCTTCTATATTTTGCCTGGTTCTCAATTGTATTATCTGCCTGACATCTGTCATACTGATTAGGGAAGACATTGCAGTATTGGAACGGTAGGATGTCCTTGAAGGGGCAAGGATAGAATCCATTTGGTTAGAGTTGAGGAGCTGAAAGGGAATGATCACGTTACTGGGGGTATTTTGTAGGCCTCCAAATAGTGAGGGAGAGATTGAGGACCCAAATCTGCAGGGAAATCACAGTTATGTGCAAGAACTATAAAGTGGTGATATTGGGGTAATTTTAGAGTAAAGGGTAAGAAGGGGGAGGAATTTCTGAGGTGTGTTCAGGAGAACTTCCTTTATCAATATGTTCTCAGCTCAACGAGAAAGGAGGCATTGCTGGATCTGGTGTTGGGAAATGAGGTGCACCAAGTGAACCAAGCATCTGTCAGGGGCAATTGGGTAAGAGTGATCATTATATCATAAGGTTTAGACTAATAATGCAAAAAAGCAAGGAACAAAATAAGGTATAATGTCTAGATCGGAAGAGGGCTAATTTCAATGCAATGAGAAGGGATCTAGCCAGGGTAGAATGGAATCAAATACTGACAGGAAGAGCTGTATCGGAACAATGGGTTATCATTAAGGAAAAGATGCTTCAGGTACAGGCTAGGAACATTCCAACAAGGATGAAAGGTAGAGGAACCAAGAACAGGGCTCCTTGGTTGACGAGGGAAATAGAGATTACGAAGAAACAAAAAAAGTGTGTATGATACATGTCACATGAACTCATCAAGTGAGAACCAGGCCAATAACCATAAGTTGCGAGGGGAGGTGACGAGGAAAATTAGACTGGCAAAGAGAGAATATGAGAATAGAATGGCAGTCAACGTGAAAGGGGACCCAAAGATCTTCTACCGGCATGTAAATATTAAGTGAGTAGTAAGAGGTGGAGTGGGGCTTATTAGGGACAAAAAGGGTAATATATGGTTAGAGGCGCAGAGCAAGGCTAATATACTTAATGAGTACTCGAATAAGGAAATGGAATCTGACAAGATATCAGTAAAAGCAGAGAGAGTAGAGGCAATGGATAGGGTACAAATTGTGAGAGAAGGCTTTCAATGCTTCGGGCAGATAAGTCACCTGGTCTGATGGCTTATATCCCAGGTTGCTAAAGGCAGTGGAGATGAAGATAGTGGAAGGGCTTGCCATAATCTTCCAATCTTCCCTGGATACAGGGGAGGTGCCACAGGATCAGAGAGTGGCAAATGTGATGCCTTTATTCAAGTTAGTGTGTAAGGACAGTCCGAGCAACTAAGGCCAGATAGTTAACATCAGTGGTGGGTAAGGTTTTAGAAGCAGTAATCAGGGAAAATATCAAATGATACTTGGAGAGGTTTGAGTTAGTTAAGGATAGTCATCATGGATTTTGTAAAAGGCAGATCATGTTTGACTCATCTAATTGAATTTTTTGATGAATAGAGAAGTTTGATGAAGGGAATGCGGTAGATGTTGTTTATATGGATTTTAAGAAAGGATTTGATAAGGTGCCACATAAAAGGCTGGTTAACAAAATTGAGGCTCATGGCGTAGGAGAGTCAGTGTCCAATTAGATTTTTTTAAAAAACTGACTTAAGGGCAGAAAACGTGAGTCGTATTCAATGGTTGCTTTCCGACTGCAGGATGGTACACAGTGGTATTTCCCAAGGGTCAGTATTGGGGCCACTGCTTTTTTTGCTGTATGAATGTCTTGGATCTTGGAATACAGAGTAGAATCTCAAAATTTGCCAATGACACCAAACCTGGAGGTGCAGCAAACAGTGAAGATGATATGAACAGCCTGCAACAGGACATAGATAGGCTAGCAGAATGGGCAGCCAGGCAGCAGATGGAATTTAATGCTGACAAGTGTGAGGTGATGCATTTTGGCAGAAGGAATAGAGAGGCAATATATACTTAATGGCACAGTTCTAAAGAGTGTGCAGGGACCTGGAGGTTCATGTGCATCAATCTTTGAAGGTAGCTGGACATATTGAGAGAGTGATTAGCAAAGCATATGGGATCTTGGGCTTCAAAAATAGAAGCATTGAGTACAAAAGCAGGAAAGTTATGCTGAATCTTTATAACACTCTGGTTAGGCCCCAACTGGAGTATTGTGTCCAGTTCTGTTCACCACACTTCAGGAAGGATGTGAGGGTCCTTGAGAGGGTGTAGAGGAGATTTACCAGAATGGTTCCAGGAATGAGGGATGTTTGTTTCAAGATTAGGTTGGAGAAGCTGCGTTTGATCCCCTTGGAACAAAGGAGATTATGAAAGGCTGAGATAAGTTAGACATAATGGTACGAGGATTAGGGGATACATTGAAAGTTTTGGGCAAGAGGTTCAGGATGAGCTTTTTTGCGCAGTGCGTGGTAATGACCTGAAACTCGCTGCCCACAAGGCTGGTGGAAGCGGAGACAATCAATGACTTCAGGAGGAAGTCGGATGGCCAGTTGAAGGAAACGGATATTGAGCAAGGGAATGGGACTAACTGAATAGCTCTGTGGAGAGTCAGCAAGGACTCGATGGGCTGAATGGTCTCCTACTATGCCGTAAATGACTCCATGACTCTATCTAAGCTGTACCCATCACTAACTGCCCCATGTACACTGTACCCGTCAATAACTGCCCCATGTACGCTGTACCCGTCAATAACTGTCTTGTGGAAACTGTACCTGTCCATGACTGTATTGGTAGGAGTGACCACCGCACAGTCCTTGTGGAGACAAAGTCCTGTCTTCACATTGAGGATACCCTCCATTGTGTTGTGTGGCACTTCTTCTTTGGCCTCCTTATCTCGAGAGACAATGGATAAGCGCCTGGAGGTGGTCAGTGGTTTGTGAAGCAGCGCCTGGAGTGGCTATAAAGGCCAATTCTAGAGTGACAGGCTCTTCCACAGGTGCTGCAGAGAAATTTGTTTGTCGGGGCTGTTACACAGTTGGCTCTCCCCTTGCACCTCTGTCTTTTTTCCTGCCAACTACGAAGTCTCTTCGACTCACCACACTATAGCCCCGTCTTTATGGCTGCCCGCCAGCTCTGGCGAACGCTGGCAACTAACTCCCACGACTTGTGATCAATGTCACAGGATTTCATGTCTCATTTGCAGACGTCTTTAAAGCGGAGACATGGACGGCCGGTGGGTCTGCTACCAGTGGCGAGCTCGCTGTACAATGTGTCTTTGGGGATCCTGCCATCTTCCATGCGGCTCACATGGCCGAGCCATCTCAAGCGCCGCTGACTCAGTAGTGTGTATAAGCTGGGGATGTTGGCCGCCTCGAGGACTTCTGTGTTGGAGATACGGTCCTGCCACCTGATGCCAAGTATTCTCCAGAGGCAGCAAAGATGGAATGAATTGAGACGTCGCTCTTGGCTGACATACGTTGTCCAGGCCTCGCTGCCATAGAGCAAGGTACTGAGGACACAGGCTTGATACACTCGGACTTTTGTGTTCCGTGTCAGTGTGCCATTTTCCCACACTCTCTTGGCCAGTCTGGACATAGCAGTGGAAGCCTTTCCCATGCGCTTGTTGATTTCTGCATCGAGAGACAGGTTACTGGTGATAGTTGAGCCTAGGTAGGTGAACTCTTGAACCACTTCCAGAGCGTGGTCGCCAATATTGATGGATGGAGCATTTCTGACATCCTGCCCCATGATGTTCGTTTTCTTGAGGCTGATGGTTAGGCCAAATTCGTTGCAGGCAGCCGCAAACCTGTCGATGAGACTCTGCAGGCACTCTTCAGTGTGAGATGTTAAAGCAGCATCGTCAGCAAAGAGGAGTTCCCTGATGAGGACTTTCCGTACTTTGGACTTCGCTCTTAGACGGGCAAGGTTGAACAACCTGCCCCCTGATCTTGTGTGGAGGAAAATTCCTTCGTCAGAGGACTTGAACGCATGTGAAAGCAGCAGGGAGAAGAAAATCCCAAAATGTGTGGGTGCGAGAACACAGCCCTGTTTCACGTCACTCAGGATAGGAAAGGGCTCTGATGAGGAGCCACCATGTTGAATTGTGCCTTTCATATGTGGCACTACCACCATGCTAAATGGGATAGATTTCGAACAGATCTAGCAATGCAAAACTGGGCATCCATGAGGTGCTGTGGGCCATCAGCAGCAGCAGAATTGTACTCAACCACAATCTAACCTCATTGCCCGGCATAGCCCCCACTCTACCATTACCATCAAGCCAGGGTATCAACCCTGGTTCAATGAAGTGTGCAGGAGGGCATGCCAGGAGCAGCATCAGGCATACCTCAAAATGAGGTGTCAACCTGGTGACGTTACAACCCAGGGCTACTTGCGTGCCAAACAGTGTAAGCAGCATGCGATAGACAGAGCTAAGCGATCCCACAACCAATGGATCAGATCTAAGCTCTGCAGTCCTGCCACATCCAATCGTGAATGGTGGTGGACAATTAACTAACTGGAGGAGGTGGATTGACAAATATCCCTATCCCCAGTGATGGGGGAGCCCAGCACATCAGTGCGAAAGATAAGGCTGAAGCATTTGCAACAATCTTCAGCCAAAAGTGCCGAGTGGATGATCCATCTCGGCCTCCTCCTGAGCTCTCCAGCATCACAGATGCCAGACTTCAGCCAATTCAATTCACTCCACCTGATATCAAGAAACGACTGAAGGCACTGGATACTGCAAAGGCTATGGGCCCTGACAACATTCTGGCAATAGTACTGAAGACCTGTGCTCCAGAACTTGCCGCGCCCCTAGCTAAGCTGTTCCAGTATAGCTACAACACTGGCATCTACCTGGCAATGTGGAAAATTGCCCAGGTATGTCCTGTGCACAAAAAGCAGGACAAGTTCCACCAGGCCGATTACCTTCCTGTCAGTCTGCTCTCAATCATCAGTAAGGTGATGGAAGATGTCGTCGACAGTGCTATCACGCGGCACTTGCCTAGCAATAACCTGCATGGTGACGCTCAGTTTGGGTTCCACAATGGCCACTCAGCTCCTGACCTCATTACAACTTTGGTTCAAACATGGACAAAAGAGCTGAACTCGGTGAGAGTGACTGCCCTTGACAGCAAGGCAGCATTTGACCGAGTATGGCATCAAGGTGCCCTAGTAAAACTGAAGTCAATGGGACTCAAAGGAAAAGTCTCCGCTGGTTGGAGTCATACCTAGCACAAAGGAAGATGGTTGTGGTTGTTGGAGGTCAATCATCTGAGCTCCATGATATCACTGCAGGAGTTCCTCAGGGTAGTGTCCTAGGCCCAACCATCTTCAGCTGCTTCATCAATGACCTTCCTTTAGTCATAAGGTCAGAAGTGGGGCAATGTTCAGCACCGTTCGCAACTCCTCAGAAACTGAAGCAGTCCGTGTAGAAATGCAGCAAGACCTGGACAATATCCAGGCTGATAAGTGGCAAATAAGATTTGCGCCACAGAAGTGCCAGGCAATGACCATCTCCAACAAAGAGAGAATCTGACCATCTCCCGTTCACATTCTATGGCATTACGATCACAGAATCCCCCACTATCAACATCCTAGGGGTTACCATTGACCAGAAACTGAACTGGAGTAGCCATATAAATACTGTGGCTACAAGAGCAGGTCAGAGACTAAGAATCCTGTGGTGAATAACTCACCACCTGACTCCCCAAAGCCTGTCCACCATCGACCAGTCAGGAATATGATGGAATACTCTCCACTTGCCTGGGTGGGTGCAGCTCCAACAACACTCAAGAATCTTGACACCATCCAGGACAAAGCAACCCGCTTGATTGGCATACCATCCACAAACATTCACTCCCTCCACCACCGACGCACAGTGGCAGCATTGTGTACCATCTATAAGATGCACTGCAGCAACGCATCAAGGCTCCTTAGACAGCACCTTCCAAACCTACAACCTCTACCACCTTGAAGGACAAGGGCAGCAGGTGCATGGTGTTACAACCGACCACTCCAGTCAAAGCCTCCAATCTCAATATACAATTCTGATTGTGGTGTGAGAAATGCACTGTTAATTCAATCCCGTTCCTCCACAGATCGCCTAACATATCATTTTAAACTTTCCAAATTAAAGAAAAACCAGCCAAATTGTACCATCTATTAACCCCTGAATGAGGCTAACCAAACCAGTTATCTTTAAATCAACAAATTAACTGTTTAATTAAAAAAATTCTTAAACACTATTAAGACATAAACAACATTTAAAGTAGAAAGAATTAGAGTCCTTGCGGATTTACGTTCCTGCCAGATGTGGAACAGTCCAAGGTTGCTTGAAGTCCTCACAGCTGTCCGATGGGGTAAACAGGTTCTTCAATAGTCCGTAGTCTAATCCAGAAGTTGAAATTGTTGCTTTCCTTCTTCAGCGATGAATTTCTACAATTAACAACTTGCCGACACTTTTTAATGCATCAATTTGGCTTTAGAATTTTTGAGGGATAAAAGATTGTCACAGTCTAACTTCCTTTCCTTCAGTTTAGATTATCAGAGATCTGTGTTTTGGCTTGACTTTTTAGAATTTTGAGAGAGAATAATAAATAAACAGACTAAATTCTCTTCCATCAGTTTAAATGGTCTGAGAGCGCTCCTTTCAGGTGCTAACACACAGCTGTCTATCTGTTTGTTAGAACAGGCTGTTGTTTTCCACTATAAGCCAGTTCAAAATTAAATTGTAACATATGTATTTCTTGATGTATAGTCTGAGTGGCTGCAGCCAAGGCAACCAGGATGCACCCTTTGAAGCTGGTTGGTTCCCTTTCTGTATGGTTGTGTCCAACGGCAACCAAAAGGCACCTTCTCGGTAACTCCTGAGGCCTGCTTGTTCTTAAAGCAGTACTGATCCTTTGCTGTCTTAAAGACACACTACATATTTCCTGAAAAAAAACCCTACAGGATCAGGACAATGGGAACACCACCACCTGCAAGTTTGCCTCCAAACGACACGCCATCCTGATTTGGAACTATATCGCTGTTCCTTCACTCTCGCTGGGTCAAATTCCTGGAACTCTCTTCCTAACAGCACTGTGGGTGTACCTACCTCACATGGACTGCAGCGGTTGAAGAAGGCAGTTCACCACCACCTTCTCAATGGCAATTAGGGATGGGCAATAAGTGCTGGCATAGCCAACGATGCCCACATCCCCTGTACAAATAAAGTAAAAGTGCACTCTACCCATCCCTATCTGCCCTGTGTGCACTCTACCTGTTACTCCCTCTCATGTCATTTGTGGCACAGAAGGAGGTCTTTCAGCCCATCAAGTCCATGCTGGCTCTCCGCAGAGCAGTCCAGTCAGTCTCATTCCATCACTTGATCCCTGTAGCGATGCAAGCTTATTTCCTTCAAACGCCCATCCAGTTTCCTTCCGAAATCATTGTCTCTGCTTCCACCACCACTTTAAACAGTGAGTTCCAGATCGTTACCACCTGCTGCGTAAAAAAAAGTATTTCTCGCATCTTCCTGCATCACTTGCCCAAAACGTTAAATCTGTGTCCCCTAATACTTGTACCATTACCTAATGGCAACAGTTTTTCTTTGTCTATCTTATTCAAACCTTTTATCATCTTGTACACCTCTATCAAATCTCCCCTCAATCTCCTTTGCTCCAAGGAGAACAACGCCAGCTTCTCCAACCTAATCTTGTAGTTAAAGTCCTTCATGCCTGGAACCATCCTGGTAAATTGTCTCTGCACCCTCTCGAGGAACCTCACATCCTTCCTAAAGTGTGGTGACCAGAACTCCAATACTCTCGTTGGGGCCTAACCAGAGCTTTATAAACGTTCAGCATATGTTCCCTGCTTTTGTACTCAATACTTTTATTTCTGAAGCCCAAGATCCCATATGCTTTGCTAACCACTCTCAATATGTCCAGCTACCTTCAAAGATCGATGCACATGCACCCCCAGGTCCCTCTATTCCTGCACACTGTTTAGAACTGTGTCATTAAGTATATATTGCCTGTCCCCATCCCTTCTGCCAAAGTACATCATCTCTCACTCCTTTATATTAAATTCCATTTGCCACTTGTCTTCCCATTCTGCTAACCTATCTATTTCCTGTTGCAATCTATTGGTATCATCCTCACTCTTGCTACATCTCCAAGTTTGATATAATTGGCAAATTTTGAAATCTTACTCTCTATTCCAATATCCAATGTCAAAAAAGCAAATGGTCCTAGCAGTGACCCTTGGGGAACACCACTGTCTACCATCCTCCAGTCTGAAATGTAACGATTTACTTTGACTCTAATATAAAAGCAAAATACTGCAGATGCTGGAAATCTGAAACATAAGAATAGAGTTCTGAAGAAGGGTCACTGACCTGAAACGTTAAATTGCTTCTCTCTCCACAGATGCTGCTAGACCTGCTGCGCATTTCCAGCATTTCTTGTTTTTATTTCATTTACCATGACTTGCTGTTTTCTATCCTTAAGCCATTTTTTGTATCCAAGCTGACACTGACCCTTCTATTCCATGAACCTCAATTTTGTTAACCAGCCTTTTATGTGGTAGTTTATCAAAAGCTTTCTTAAAATCCATATGGACAACATCCAGTGCATTCCCTTGATCAATCTTCTCTGTTACTTCATCAAAAAATTCAATTAGATTAGTCAAGTACGAATCAAATCCGTGCTGGCCATCCTTAATGAACTCAAACCTGTCCAAGTGCCTGTTGATTATTGTTCTTTAAACCTTACCCACCACTGATTTTAAACTGACTGGTCTGTAGATACTCGGACTGTCTTTACACCCTTTCTTGAATAAGGGTGTCACATTTTCCACTCTCCAATCCTCTGCCACCTCCCCCATATCTAGCGAAGATTGGAAGATTATGACAAGCCCTTCTGCTATCTCCACCCCTACATTTTGTTGGCATTCCATTCCTTCGTAAACACCGATGCAAAGTACTCATCAAATTTCTGGCCTTGCTCTGTGCCTCTAAGCATATATCACCCTCTTTGTCCCTAATAGGTCCCACCCTGCCTCTTACTACCTGCTTACTATTTATATGCTGGTAAGAGAATTTTGGGTTCCCTTTTATGTTGACTGTAATTCTATTCTCATATTCTGTCTTTGCCAGTCTTATTTTCCTCTGCACTTCCCCTCCCAAGTTATTGTATTTGATCTGGTTCTGACTTGAAGAATTCACCTGACATGCATCATACACCCTCTTTTAAAAAAAAAATCTGTACCTGTCACCAACTGCCCCATGTACGCTGTAGCTGTCACTGACTGCCCCAGGTACACTGTTGCTGCCATGTGCACGGTAGCCATCACGGACGGCCCCCAGCGCACGGTAGCCGCCACGGACGGCCTCATGTATACCGTACCTATCATTAGCATAGGAAATAAGAGCAGGAGTAGGCCATTCGGCCCGTTGAACCTGTTCCACCATTCGACTAGATTATGGATGAACTACCTCAATGCCATTTTCCTGCACCATCCCCATATACTTGATACCTTTTAATATCTAGAAATCTGTCGAACTTTGTCTTGAATATGCTCAATGACTGAGCCTCCACAGCACTCTGGGGTAGAGAATTCCAAAGAGTTACCACCTTCTGAGTGAAGAAATTCCATCTCATCTCAGTCCTAAATGGCCTGCCCATTATTCTGAGACTGGGTCCCCTGTTGAAAGATCCCCCCAGCTGGGGAAACATCCTTCCTGCATCTACCCCGTTGAGCCCTGTAAGAATTTTGTATGTTTCGATGAGATCATAAGATAGATTAGGGTAATGCAGTTGATGTGGTCGACTTGGATTTTAGCAAAATTTATGACAAGGTTCCACATGACAGACTGGTTAATAAAATGAAATCCCATGGGATCCAGGGAAATGCAGCAAGATGGATACAAAATTGGTTCAGTGGCAGGAAACAAAGGGTAATTGTTGACGGGTGTTTCAGCAACTGGAGAGCTGTTTCCAGTGGTGTTCTGCAAAGCTCAGTACTGGGTCCCCTACTTTTTGTGGTATATACTAAGAATGTGGGCATAAATGTAGGGGGCATGATCAATTAGTTTGCAGATGATACAAAGATTGGCCGTGTGGTAGATAGTGAGGAGGATAGCTGTAGGCTGCAGGAAGATATTGATGGTCTGGTCAGATGGACAGAAATGTGCCTAATGGAATTCAACCTGGAGAAGTGTGAGGTGATGCATTTGGGGAGGTCAAACAAGGCTGGGCGGCGCAGTGGTTAGCACCGCAGCCTCACAGCTCCAGTGACCCGGGTTCAATTCTGGGTACTGCCTGTGTGGAGTTTGCAAGTTCTCCCTGTGTCTGCGTGGGTTTCCTCCGGGTGCTCCGGTTTCCTCCCACATGCCAAAGACTTGCAGGTTGCTAGGTTAATTGACCATTATAGATTGCCCCTAGTATAGGTAGGTGGTAGGGAAATATAGGGACAGGTGGGGATGTGGTAGGAATATGGAATTAGTGTAGAGTTACTATAAATGGGTGGTTGATGGTCGGCACAGACTCGGTGGGCTGAAGGGCCTGTTTCAGTGCTGTATCTCTAAACTAAAGGCTAAGGAATAGATGATTAATGGGAAAATGCTGAGAAGTGTAGAGAAAGTGAGGGACCTTGGAGTGAATGTCCACAGATCCCTGAAGGTAGCAGGACAGATTGATAAAGTGGTTAAGAAGGCATATGGAATCCTTTCCTTTATTTACCGAAGTATAGAATATAAGAGCAGGGAGGTTATGCTGGAACTGTATAACTCATTGGTTAGGCCACAATGTGAGTACTATGTGCAGTTCTGGTCACCTCATTACAGAAAGGATGTAATTGCACAAGAGAGGGTACAGAGGAGATTTACGAGGATGTTGCCAGGACTAGAAAAATGCAGCTATGATGAAAGATTGGATAGGCTGGGGTTGTTTTCCTTGCAACAGAGAAGGCTGAGGGGAGATCTGATTGACATGTACAAAATTATGAGGGGCCTGTTTAGAGTGGAGGTGAATCATCTATTCCCTTAGCAGAAAGGTCAGTGATGAGGGGGCATAGATTTAGTGATTGGTAGAATGTTAGAGGGGAGATGAGGAAAAATATTTCACCCAGAGGGTGATGGGGGTCTGGAACTCACTGCCTGAAAGGTAGTTGAGGCAGAGACCCTCAACTCATTGAAAAGGAGTCTGGATATGCACCTCAAGTGCCGTAATCTGCAGGGCTACGGATCAAATGCTGGAAGGTGGGATTAGAATAGGTGGATAATTTTTCAGCCAGCACAGACACGATGGGCCAAGCGGCCTTTTTCTGTGCCTCAGAATCATAGAAATCATAGAAAGTTTATCACCTAAATGCTAGAGAATACAGGTCCAGTCTCCTCATAGGACAATCCCACCATCCCAGGGATCAGTCTGATGAACCTTCATTGCACTCCCTTGATGATAAGTATATCCTTCCTTAGGTAAGGAGGCCAAAACTGTACACAATATTCCAGGGACAGTCTTACCAAGGCTTTATACAATTGCAGCAAGACTTCTTTACTCCTGAACTCAAATCTTGCAGTAAAGGCCAACATATCATTTACCTTCCTAATTGCGTGCTGCACCTGCATGTCAGTTCTCAGTGACTTATGAACCAGGACACCCAGGTCCCTTTGGACATCAACACTTCCCAATCTCTCACCATTTAAGAAATACTCGACATTTCTGTTTTTCCTACCAAAAGTGGATAACTTCACATTTTTCCACATTATATTCAATGTGCCATGTTCTTGCCCACTCACTTAGCCTGTCTGAATCCCCTTGAAGCCTCTTTGCATTCTCCTCACAACTCACATTCCCACCTAGCTTTGTATCACCAGCAAACTTAGAAATATTACATTTGGTCCCCACATCCAAATCATTGATATAGATTGTGAATAGCTGGGACCCAAGGACTGACCGTTGAGGTACCCCACTAGTCATAGCCTGCCAGCTCTGTTTTCTGTCTGTTAACCAATTCTCAATCCATGCCAGTTCTATGTGCTCTAATTTTGGTTGCTAACCTGTGGGGGAGCTTATTGAAAGTCTTCTGAAAATCCAAATACACCACATCCATTGGTTCTCCCTTAACTATTCTGCTAGTTACATCCTGAAAGAACTTCAACAGGCTTTGTCAAAAATGGTTTCCTTTTCTTAAATCCAAGTTAACTGCCCAATCCTACCATTATTTTCGATATGTTCTGTTATCGCATCCTTTATAATAGATTCTAGCATTTTCCCTACTAATGTCAGGCTAACAGGTCTGTAGTTCTCTGTTTTCTCTCTCCCTCTTTTCTTAAATAGTGGGTTTACATTTTCTACCTTCCAAACTGCAGGAACTGTTCCAGAATCTATAGAACTTTTGAAGATGATCACCAACACATCCATCTAACTGCCCTGTGTACACTGTACTGGTCACTCCGTCCCCATGTATGCTGCTCCGGGCACTCCCCACTCCACCATCAGTCCTGCACCATGTAGACTGTGTCTGTCACTCCCTGCCCCCTCGGTGCCTGGTCCTATAGCACCTTTGGTCCGTCACTAATAGCTATCCATCTCTCTCTCGCTCTTTCTCTGGCAGATGGTCCCGACGGAGTTAGTAGAGAAAGAGTTTTGGCGACTTGTAAGTAGCATTGAAGAGGATGTTATTGTGGAGTATGGTGCTGACATTACCTCGAAGGAATTTGGCAGTGGATTCCCAGTCAAAGAGACCCAAAGAAGGCTGATGCCTGAAGAGGAGGTAAGACTTTATTTTGGTGCTCTTTCTCCAGCTCCCCTCCCCCAAAAGCACATGGTGTTAATCGAAGGGGTGATGTGATAAACTTGGTTGTCTGAAACCTTATTTGCTTACAAAGTTTGCCATTTTAATACCATTTGTAAATGGCATGACTGATGTTCTAACTGCAGGCACTCTGGCATAATACGCTGAATTTCACCATGAGCATCGGCAACTGGACAGTGTGGTCATTTCCGGGTCACAAACCCATTTGAGGCGGTAGCACGCCTACTGGCTGAATTTTACACGAGGCGCCCCATTAGGTGGCCTCCTTGTCTGGCCCCCAATTAGGGATGGCGGGCGGGTTCTGGAGGCAGGAGCTCCAGATACTGCATGGGAGGCCACCAGCCTTCACTGTCACCAGTGGGAGCGCTGCTGAGGCCCAAGCGCAGGGAAGCATTGGCGCCTCCTTCAGTATTGGGAGTGGCTGAGAGCACATTAGGCCCATGACACTCAGAGACATCTGTCTCAAATCCCACACTTGATGGCAAGGCTGTGACATGGGAAGATAGCAGCCATTTTCTGTTGGAAGTATTGAGATCTCAGTCAGCTGTAATGCAGCCACCATCCCCTGCAGTGCAGCTGCTTCCTCTGTCCTGCCGGGATGCAGACACACCAGGGGCGGGAGGGCAGTGGGCTGCGTGAAGCCGGCTAAATTACTGCATTGCTGCAATAATCATAGTTAAGTGGCTGCTTAAGTAGCTTGATTGCGTTCCACCACTGCCAGATGGGTTGCGTTCAGCACTTCATGCCCGCCTCTGAGAAAAGCGCAAGGAGGCAGGAGTACATCAGAGAGAGGGTCCGACACTTTTTAGTGCACTTATTCCTGCTCCCCTTACCCTCACCTTCAAAGCCGCCTCCATGCAACTAGGAAAATTCTGCCCATTGTGTTTGATGATGAACAGTAACGGTGAAATAGGCTTGTACAGATATTACATGCACCCTTAAAAATCTGGATATGGCAGCAGGATTCCTTTTAACGCCATCTTGTGAAGGCACATGTCTACTGTATGCAGTTTTCAGGAAGCCGAAAGGTGGACCAGGTCATACAGAAGGTCCCAATTTTTCAATTTGGTCCACAGTAGCTGGCACTGTTCAATTTGGTTTTTAAGTAATGAATCCTGCAAGAAGTCTGTTCTTGTTTTACTTGTACCATTATCTTGCCACTGACACTTGTTGCCTTAATAGAAGGGAAGTTGAGTTTCATTTTTCCTCATTTCAGAAAATTATGACCATCAGAATGAAAATTGTATTATTCTGCAGTATAAATCAGGCAGGATCATGAAGGCAGATTCTGTGACATTATTTAGGAATAGTGTTCCTGTAGAGTAGATTCTAAAGTGGGTTGGGATGTCTGGGGAAGTGCTTCTTGTTGAAAGTAATCTCCCCATTTCTGGTTAAAAAAGATTTATTGGTCTTGTGTCTAAGCTACTGCAGTGATGTAAATTACAGGTAGGTTACAGAAGCTCCATTATATTAATTGGAAAGCAGCACTTTAGGCTGAGCTCAAGGCCAATGCAGAGTTAGGGTTAGTGTTAAACTTCAGCACTTTTATAAGTGAATGTATCGGATAAGTCCAGGGCAAGAAAATACAAGTATTATCCATGAGCAGGTGTGACCACTTGGAGATGTCTTTGTGTGTGAAAGAAAGGGTGCTTATTTTTTAAAAGCATCAGTGGGAGAAGATAAAGGAATTGCGATAGATGTATGCAGTGGCTTTCAGAAGGCTCAATTTAAGGTGCCACATAACAGGTTGGTTATAAGTTATGTGGTATAAAAAGGAATGTAGCCACATGGATCTGTGCTGTTACCTGTATTGACCATTTGGATAATAATTGGAAATAGACACGCAAAATTAGACCAAAGTTTATTGCTACCAAATTAGGAGGAAAAACTCTGGGAAATTCAGAGTGTAAACAAGTTATCAGAGTGGGAAGACAGGTGGTAATTTCCATTTAGTGCAGAGAACTGTGTTACAAAGAAAGAACTTGCTTTCACATAGTATCTTTCAGACCCTCTGGGTGTCCTAACGTGTTTCACAGCCAAGAATTGCTTCTGTTCTGAACTGGAGGCAAACACAAAAAGGTTGAATTTGTTTTGTTGTATAAATGTTGACAGTGTGAGAGCTCCCTGTAGTTCTTGCAACAATGCCATGGGATCTTTTATTCCCACCAGAACAGAAAACTGGAAAATCTGACAATACAGCACTTCCTCAGTACTGCTGAAGTGTCTCCCTCAGTTATGCACAAAAGTCCTGGAGAGGGGCTGGAATCCACAACCTTCTGACCCAGGCTTCAGAGAACCACCATCTCAGCCGAAGCTGGCTGATAGTTTTTGGGGAAATTAATTTGTTTACAGCTCTTGTTTGCCCACATTTCTGCGCTCCTTGTTTTTTCTTTCCTGAAATGGTCTCTCCCCACCCCCCCCCCCCAACCCGCACCACTCGCCCCCCAACCCGCACCACTCGCCCCCCAACCCGCACCACTCGCCCCCCAACCCGCACCACTCGCCCCCCCCAACCCGGGCCACTCGCCCCCCAACCCGCGACACTCGCCCCCCCCCAACCCGCGCCACTCGCCCCCCCAACCCGGGCCACTCGCCCCCCCAACCCGGGCCACTCGCCCCCCCAGCCCGCGCCACTCGCCCCCCCAGCCCGCGCCACTCGCCCCCCCAGCCCGCGCCACTCGCCCCCCCAGCCCGCGCCACTCGCCCCCCCAGCCCGCGCCACTCGCCCCCCCAGCCCGCGCCACTCGCCCCCCCAGCCCGCGCCACTCGCCCCCCCAGCCCGCGCCACTCGCCCCCCCAGCCCGCGCCACTCGCCCCCCCAGCCCGCGCCACTCGCCCCCCCAGCCCGCGCCACTCGCTCCCCCAGCCCGCGCCACTCGCCCCCCCAGCCCGCGCCACTCGCCCCCCCAGCCCGCGCCACTCGCCCCCCCAGCCCGCGCCACTCGCCCCCCCAGCCCGCGCCACTCGCCCCCCCAGCCCGCGCCACTCGCCCCCCCAGCCCGCGCCACTCGCCCCCCCAGCCCGCGCCACTCGCCCCCCCAGCCCGCGCCACTCGCCCCCCCAGCCCGCGCCACTCGCCCCCCCAGCCCGCGCCACTCGCCCCCCCAGCCCGCGCCACTCGCCCCCCCAGCCCGCGCCACTCGCCCCCCCAGCCCGCGCCACTCGCCCCCCCAGCCCGCGCCACTCGCCCCCCCAGCCCGCGCCACTCGCCCCCCCAGCCCGCGCCACTCGCCCCCCCAGCCCGCGCCACTCGCCCCCCCAGCCCGCGCCACTCGCCCCCCCAGCCCGCGCCACTCGCCCCCCCAGCCCGCGCCACTCGCCCCCCCAGCCCGCGCCACTCGCCCCCCCAGCCCGCGCCACTCGCCCCCCCAGCCCGCGCCACTCGCCCCCCCAGCCCGCGCCACTCGCCCCCCCAGCCCGCGCCACTCGCCCCCCCAGCCCGCGCCACTCGCCCCCCCAGCCCGCGCCACTCGCCCCCCCAGCCCGCGCCACTCGCCCCCCCAGCCCGCGCCACTCGCCCCCCCAGCCCGCGCCACTCGCCCCCCCAGCCCGCGCCACTCGCCCCCCCAGCCCGCGCCACTCGCCCCCCCAGCCCGCGCCACTCGCCCCCCCAGCCCGCGCCACTCGCCCCCCCAGCCCGCGCCACTCGCCCCCCCCAGCCCGCGCCACTCGCCCCCCCAGCCCGCGCCACTCGCCCCCCCAGCCCGCGCCACTCGCCCCCCCAGCCCGCGCCACTCGCCCCCCCAGCCCGCGCCACTCGCCCCCCCAGCCCGCGCCACTCGCCCCCCCAGCCCGCGCCACTCGCCCCCCCAGCCCGCGCCACTCGCCCCCCCAGCCCGCGCCACTCGCCCCCCCAGCCCGCGCCACTCGCCCCCCCAGCCCGCGCCACTCGCCCCCCCAGCCCGCGCCACTCGCCCCCCCAGCCCGCGCCACTCGCCCCCCCAGCCCGCGCCACTCGCCCCCCCCAGCCCGCGCCACTCGCCCCCCCAGCCCGCGCCACTCGCCCCCCCAGCCCGCGCCACTCGCCCCCCCAGCCCGCGCCACTCGCCCCCCCAGCCCGCGCCACTCGCCCCCCCAGCCCGCGCCACTCGCCCCCCCAGCCCGCGCCACTCGCCCCCCCAGCCCGCGCCACTCGCCCCCCCAGCCCGCGCCACTCGCCCCCCCAGCCCGCGCCACTCGCCCCCCCAGCCCGCGCCACTCGCCCCCCCAGCCCGCGCCACTCGCCCCCCCAGCCCGCGCCACTCGCCCCCCCAGCCCGCGCCACTCGCCCCCCCAGCCCGCGCCACTCGCCCCCCCAGCCCGCGCCACTCGCCCCCCCAGCCCGCGCCACTCGCCCCCCCAGCCCGCGCCACTCGCCCCCCCAGCCCGCGCCACTCGCCCCCCCAGCCCGCGCCACTCGCCCCCCCAGCCCGCGCCACTCGCCCCCCCAGCCCGCGCCACTCGCCCCCCCAGCCCGCGCCACTCGCCCCCCCAGCCCGCGCCACTCGCCCCCCCAGCCCGCGCCACTCGCCCCCCCCGCCCGCGCCACTCGCCCCCCCCGCCCGCGCCACTCGCCCCCCCAGCCCGCGCCACTCGCCCCCCAGCCCGCGCCACTCGCCCCCCCAGCCCGCGCCACTCGCCCCCCCAGCCCGCGCCACTCGCCCCCCCAGCCCGCGCCACTCGCCCCCCCAGCCCGCGCCACTCGCCCCCCCAGCCCGCGCCACTCGCCCCCCCAGCCCGCGCCACTCGCCCCCCCAGCCCGCGCCACTCGCCCCCCCAGCCCGCGCCACTCGCCCCCCCAGCCCGCGCCACTCGCCCCCCCAGCCCGCGCCACTCGCCCCCCCCAGCCCGCGCCACTCGCCCCCCCAGCCCGCGCCACTCGCCCCCCCAGCCCGCGCCACTCGCCCCCCCAGCCCGCGCCACTCGCCCCCCCCAGCCCGCGCCACTCGCCCCCCCAGCCCGCGCCACTCGCCCCCCCAGCCCGCGCCACTCGCCCCCCCAGCCCGCGCCACTCGCCCCCCCAGCCCGCGCCACTCGCCCCCCCAGCCCG
Source organism: Heterodontus francisci (assembly GCF_036365525.1). NCBI lineage: Eukaryota > Metazoa > Chordata > Chondrichthyes > Heterodontiformes > Heterodontidae > Heterodontus > Heterodontus francisci. The sequence continues at coordinate 89,303,221 of NC_090388.1, read as the reverse complement.
CGCCACTCGCCCCCCCAGCCCGCGCCACTCGCCCCCCCAGCCCGCGCCACTCGCCCCCCCAGCCCGCGCCACTCGCCCCCCCAGCCCGCGCCACTCGCCCCCCCAGCCCGCGCCACTCGCCCCCCCAGCCCGCGCCACTCGCCCCCCCAGCCCGCGCCACTCGCCCCCCCAGCCCGCGCCACTCGCCCCCCCAGCCCGCGCCACTCGCCCCCCCAGCCCGCGCCACTCGCCCCCCCAGCCCGCGCCACTCGCCCCCCCAGCCCGCGCCACTCGCCCCCCCAGCCCGCGCCACTCGCCCCCCCAGCCCGCGCCACTCGCCCCCCCAGCCCGCGCCACTCGCCCCCCCAGCCCGCGCCACTCGCCCCCCCAGCCCGCGCCACTCTCCTCCCCCCCGCCCGCGCCTCTCTCCTCCCCCCCGCCCGCGCCTCTCTCCTCCCCCCCGCCCGCGCCTCTCTCCTCCCCCCCGCCCGCGCCTCTCTCCTCCCCCCCGCCCGCGCCTCTCTCCTCCCCCCCGCCCGCGCCTCTCTCCTCCCCCCCGCCCGCGCCTCTCTCCTCCCCCCCGCCCGCGCCTCTCTCCCCACCCCCGCCCGCGCCTCTCTCCTCCCCCCCGCCCGCGCCTCTCTCCTCCCCCCCGCCCGCGCCTCTCTCCTCCCCCCCGCCCGCGCCTCTCTCCTCCCCCCCGCCCGCGCCTCTCTCCTCCCCCCCGCCCGCGCCTCTCTCCTCCCCCCCGCCCGCGCCTCTCTCCTCTTCCCCCCCCGCCCGCGCCTCTCTCCTCTTCCCCCCCCGCCCGCGCCTCTCTCCTCTTCCCCCCCCGCCCGCGCCTCTCTCCTCCCCCCCCCCGCCCGCGCCTCTCTCCTCCCCCCCCCCGCCCGCGCCTCTCTCCTCCCCCCCCCCGCCCGCGCCTCTCTTCTCTCCCCCCCCCCCCCCCGCCCGCGCCTCTCTTCCCCCCGCCCGCGCCTCTCTTCTCTCCCCCCCCGCCCGCGCCTCTCTTCTCTCCCCCCCCGCCCGCGCCTCTCTTCTCTCCCCCCCCCCCCCCGCCCGCGCCTCTCTTCCCCCCGCCCGCGCCTCTCTCCCTCCCCACCAACCTATTTCTTACCCTCCCTCCCATCTCCCTTGCCCCCTCTGCCTGTGCCACCCTCTGGCTCTTTCCTCCCCTGTCTTCACCCTTGTTCTCCTCTCCTCTCCTCTGCCCTCTGTCTCCTTTTTTCCCATCCACTCACTTGCTCTCTGCTCCATGTCTCACCCCCTGCTATCCTTCTCTATGCTTTCTCAGGAATATGCCAACTCTGGTTGGAACTTGAACAACATGCCCGTCTTGGAGCAGTCCGTACTCACTCACATCAACGCAGACATCTCTGGGATGAAGATTCCGTGGCTTTACGTGGGGATGTGCTTCTCCTCCTTCTGCTGGCACATTGAAGACCACTGGAGCTACTCCATCAACTACCTGCACTGGTTTGTAACTTTACTGGGATCACATGGTCCTATCTCATGCCTAACCTAAGTGCAGCAATTCACTGAGCCACCAAACAGTATCAGTTTGAAGGAGATTCTTTGAATAATCCCATGTTCTTTTGAGTGCTGTAGAGACATTCATTGGAAGTAGAATCCATTTAATTATGTGCAATTTCTGCTAGCTATATTTGTTTTGAAGGTTATTTCTCTCCAGTGAACCATGCAGGACTAACCAGGTTGTAGAAATTAGCTTCTGGTGGTGAAGTTGCTCGATGATTAGTTTGCAAGGAAGGAAGTAGGGAAAAAATCCAAGAGTCCATGAGCTTGTCACTGGTATTTCAGTTCAGCTGGCCTTTCAGCTATACTTTCAATTGCTCTATTATCTTTAGTTCCACTACCTTACATGGTACATATTATTTGAAACAGTCATCATCATTTGAGTGCAGAATGTTGTCGCTGCACCCATCCAGGCGAGTGGTAAGAATTTCATCAGTCTCCAAACTTCAGCCTTGTTGTGGAGGAGAGATTTTTGAAGAGCCATGGGTGAATTATTTCCCTGATCAAAATCTTTCTGAAAAAGTGTAATTGCATGTTCTTTTGCTTCTGCATTGTCAGCCAAGAGTCAGGAAAATAAACTTTGTGTTTTGAGAGTAATGAAAAAATACTTGATGCATTTTCACCTACAGTGAATAGTTTGCCTTTTACACTGTTCACAGATTTGTTAGCATTATATCAGATTATGTTCTACTGTTGCAACATCATGCAGCTGTTAACTCAGGGAGTAACTGAGTTACCAGTGTGAGGAAACTGGATTAACATCTGGCAATTTAACTCTCATACTTCGGGGTTATCATTGAAAGTTAATTGAGGTCTCTTTTGATACCCTTCAAAGAAACTCCATTGCCTTTCGCCCCGTATATTCAACAGGATAAAGGAATCACGGAGATGCAACTGCAGTAGAACCATGCAGCACAGAAAGAGATCATTCAGCCCATCATGCTGTGCTAGCACTTGGAAAGAGCTGCCATGGATGCTCTTTAGCCATAGCCCTAGAAATTTCTCCCTTTCAAATAATTATCCAATTTTCTTTTGAAAGTTATGATGGAGTCTGCTTCTACCACCCTTTCCAGCAGTGCATTCCATGTCATAACAGCTCAGTGTATAAATAAATGCTCCTTATCTCCCCTCTGGTTCTTTTGCCAATAGTCTTAGTTCTGTGTCCTCTGGTTCCTGACGCTCCTGCCAGTGGAAATCGATCTTTGTTATTTACAATATCAAAAGCTTTCATAATTTTAAGTTCAATTATTAAAACTCCCTTCAACCGCCTCTGCCCTATGGAGAACAATCCCAGCTTCTCTAATTTCTCAACGTAACTGTTCCTCATCCCTGGTACTATTCGGTAAATCTCCTCTTCACCGTCTTCAGGTTTGGAAATCCTCCATAAGTTGTGATGTCCAGAATTGTACACAGTACTCCAGCTGAGATCTAACCAGGGTTTTATAAAGTTTCTGCATAATCTCCTTGCTTTCATATTCTGTGCCTCTGTTTATAAAGTCAGGGATCCTGTCATTCTTTTTAGCAGCCTTCATAACTTGTCCTGTCACCTTTAAAAATGTACACCCCAGATATCTCTGTTCTTGCACCCCCTTGAAAATTGTGCCATTTAATTTATATTGCCTCTCCTCATTCTTCCTACGAAAATGCATCGCTGGTGGTTGCTGGGAGGACAGAAAGATGTGAAGAAATTTGTTCTGATTAATTGACAAGTCTGAAATGTGTTTTGATCTGATGCTTGAGGTAACCATGCTTTCTCATTGAACCAATTGTTCAAGCCAAATAATGAAAAAATAAAATGCTGTAGTTTTTTTTTGTAGATGCATTTTAGTTCTTGCCAGAGCTGTGTATTATGCCTTTCTAAAGTATGTGTCAAACCAGAGGAGTGAGTTAGTGACTATCATTTGACTGCCTTTGACAGGGGAGAGCCAAAGACCTGGTATGGGGTGCCGGGTTACGCTGCTGAACAACTTGAGCTTGTAATGAGGAAGCTGGCTCCAGAACTCTTCCATTCTCAGCCAGATTTGCTGCACCAGCTGGTGACCATCATGAATCCCAATATTCTTATGGAACATGGAGTCCCGGTATGTTCTTCCTTTCCTCTCTGCCTTGTTACTCAGCTTGCATCTAATTTGTTGAGAAGGTATTTGTCACTGGAGGAAATTCATAATATTGGGTTCTAAGTCACCTGCCTAACTCTTCAGTCTGGATTAGCAGCACTTAAAAGCAAATAAACTCAGTTTTTCATGCATTTTGAAATTTAATTGTTTAAAACCTTTATTTTAGTGAAACTCTCCAAAGTTTTATTTGAATGAGTGCAGAGTATAATCTTCCTGTATAGAGGTGTAGTTTAACTCATTAACTTACAAATTATACTGTTATATGTTTATTTTTACATCTTTAGTTCTCCCCCAGCCCATTATAAAGGAACTTGATCTTGCAAGGCTTTAGGGAACATTTAGGCACTTTGTTAATGTGACCATTGTGAGGCGCGACATGGAACCTTAGTAGTTATCATAATCTGCTACTGACATGACCAAATGTACACACACATCTACTTTCCAGCAAGAGCCATTGGGTTGTGAATGAGAAATTTTTAAACTACCTTTGTGCCTGATTGGCGAAGCCAGTATGCAACCAAGCCATGCAGAACTGATGGCCCCAGTTTGTACTCACTTTGTTGATACCATTCTGGTTAACGACAGATTGTCACTTATTTTGTTCAGCTGAAACAGGCGCAAAGTTTGTACATATTATTTCTGTCCTGCAAAGAATAAGGCCCTGTGTATTAATATATGTAGCTTCCAGTAGGCGCAAATGCACCACACTGTGAGCCCTACTGACAATCTTAAATTGGTTGCCAGCGTAATTCTTAGCATACTGTGGATTATTTAGCAAATGTTGTCCAATCGCAGAATCATATCTAATGTTGGACATTAGTGACAACCATTTGCTGGTTCATTCCTGAGGGCAATGTCTTGACCAACCAGAGTCAAGCTGCCTGGTTTAAATTTTAAACAAAGCTTGGCAGTTAACTGTCAGTCACCGTAAACTGGTGCATTCGCTATGGCAACGCCTCTACCAATCAGAGTTCCCTTGCCATCCAGTCAGCACTCTCTTCTCTTGCAGTATAAGTTGTTATTTTCCCTTACATTGGTTATTCTTGTGATTGTCCTGATGAGTGCAAGATGAAAAGCTTCGACAACATGTCTCTATTTTCAGAGAGTATAATTAGTAGTTTCTACTGAGATTATATTGTCAATCTTCATTTTTCACCCTTAGGTGTTCCGAACAAATCAATGTGCTGGTGAGTTTGTGGTTACTTTTCCAAGAGCCTATCATAGTGGATTCAACCAAGGCTACAACTTTGCAGAAGCAGTGAATTTCTGTACAGCAGACTGGGTATGTCTCACACTTTCGAGAGGATGGTTTTCAGCAAGTCGGTGGTTCAGCTGTGCAGCTATGTTGTATGGTAGTACATCAAGAATCTTGGCAGTGCATAATACAGATACTTATTTAGTGCAGATATTCAAAGATGATAAAAATCCATCAATTCAGTCTAAGCCTTTCAAAAACTAACTTCATTTAATGAATACTGCCTATGCTGCACTTTTTAAACAATTGTTCTTGGACAAATTCAGAGCAAATAATAATATGATTATTAACATGATGGATAATTGACTGCTGATATTTTACAATAATAGGCACGGTGGTGTATTCTTGATGTGTTAATCGGTAAGGAATAACAGCACTGTGTTTATAGGTGTTTCTCCATGGGTGAGTTCCCATATCACCTGAATGAAAACTGCGAAGTAATGTGTGCATATTGGTTTGTACAAGGAATTCACTGAGGGTGCATTTTGTCTGCAGCAACTAACTCAAATGCAGCCCACCATTCACCATCACACCCGACACCTTACCCCACCACACCAAACATCATTTTGGCCACCTTCCATGGAGGCACCCGAAGCATTTTGTCAGCTCAACTGTGTGCACGTATGTCAAGGGTGACACAACCAGATACATTGGAAAGCACATTCCATTGCCCCAACCTCAGCTCCCCTGACTGTACTTCATAAAATTGTTACAGCTTCAGGCAGGAGAAGACCTTCATGCCATCTATCTGAACAACAACAACAACTTACATTTATATAGCAGCTTTAACCTAATAAAACATCCCAAGGCACTTCACAGGAACATTATAAAACAAAGTATGACATCAAGCTACAAAAGGAGACATTAGGTCAGATGACCAAAAGCTTGGTCAAAGGGATAGGTTTTAAGGAGTGTCTTAAAGAAGGAAAGTGAGGTGGAGAGGTGTAGGGAGGATATTCTGTAAGTGAATTTCTCATAACCTTGAATCCTATTTGATGGGAAGAACCAGTCTAGTTCCTTCTAGAACCCCTTTAAGGTTTCTTGTTCCACCACTTTTGCCAGTAATCTGTTCCATGTATTTTGGAACCTTTCAATTAAAACAAATCTTCCAAAATACCTGTTTTCTTTTGTTGTCCTTAATTTATAAATATTGTGTTTTAATTCTGTAAATGGCCAAAAAGTTTACTTCAGTCCAATTTGTCCAACTTTTAAATACACTTCTATCATATCCACTTTGTCTTCTCTCGAAAGAGAAGACCCAAGGTTTGGAAGACAGTTTGCAGGTGGTGTTCCCATGTGCCTACCACTCTTGTCCTAGCTGGTAGAGCTCGTGGATTTGGAAGGTACTGTCGAAGGAGCCTTGGCAACTTGTTGGTGGAACACATTGCCACTGTGCATCAGTGGTGGAGGGAGTGAATGTTTAGGATGGTGGATTGGATGCTGATCCGCTTTGTCCTGGATGGTGTTGAGCTTCTTGACTGTTGTTGGAGATGTACCCATTGAGGCAAAGGAGAATATTCCATCACTCTCCTGACTTGTGCCTTGTAGATGGTGGACAGGCTTTGGGGAGTCAGGAGGTGAGTTACTCACTGCAGAATTCCCAGCCTCTGACTGCTATTGTAGCCACCTCAGTATTTATATGGTTGGCCCGGTTAAGTTTCTGGTCAATGATAACCCCCTGCCCAGGATGTTGGTGGGGGATTCAGTGATGGTAATTCTATTGATGCCAAAGGGTGATGGTTTGATTCTCTTTTGTTGGAGATGGTCATTGCCTGGCTTTTGTGTGGCAAGAATGTTACTTGCGACTTATCAGCCCAAGCCTGGATATTGTCCAGGTCTTGCTGCATGTGGACATGGACTGCTTCAGTATCTGACAAGTTGTACAATGATCTACTTCCCCACTTCTGACCTTATGTTTGAAGGAAAGTCATTGATGAAGCAACTGAAGATGCTTGTGCCCCAGACACTACCCTGAGGAATTCCTGCAGCGATGTTGTGGAGCTGAGATGATTGGCTTCCAACAGCCATGGGATCTTCCTTTGTGCTAGGTATGACTCCAACCAGTGGAGAGTTTCCCCCTGATTCCCATTGACTCCAGTTTTGCTAGGGCTCCTTGATGCCATACTCAGTCAAATGCTGCCTTGATGTCAAGGGCAGTCATTCTCAACTCAGCTCTGGAATTCGGCTCTTTTGTCCATGTTTGGATCAAAGCTGTAATGAGGTCAGGAGCCAAGTGGCCCTAATGGAACCCAAATTGAACGTCAGTGAGCAGGTTATTGCTAAGCAAGTGCTGCCTGATAGCACTGTCGACGACACCTTCCATCGCTTTATTGATGATCGAGAGTAGACTGATGGGGCGGTAATTGGCCAGGTTGGATTTGTCCTGCTTTTTGTGTACAAGATATACGTGGGCAATTTCCCACATTGTCGGGTGGATGCCAATGTTGTAGCTGTACTGGAACAGCTTGACGAGGGTGCAGCCAGTTCTGGTGCAGAAGTCTTCAATATTACAGCTGGGATGTTGTCAGGGCCCAGAGCCTTAGCAGTATCCAGTGCTGTCGGCTGTTTCTTGATGTCACGTGGAGTGAATTGGATTGGCTGAAGATTTCTATCTGTGATGCTGGGGACTTCAGGAGGAGGCCAAGATGGATCATCCACTTGGCACTTCTGGCTGAAGATGGTTGCAAATGCTTCAGCCTTGTCTTTTGCACTGATGAATGATTTACATCTCTTCTGGACTGGAGAGGAACTTGGAGTGGGAGAGGAAGGATCCAGTTGTCATGGTCCACGTAGGTAGGACTAGGAAAGAGGTTCTGCTGAGGGACTGTGAGCAGCTCGGGGCTAAATTAAAAAGCAGAACCACAAAGGTAATAATCTCCGGATTACTACCTGAGCCACATGCAAATTGGTGCAGGGTAAATTAGATTAGAGAGGTAAACGCGTGGCTCAAAGATTGGTGTGGGAGAAATGGGTTCCGATTCATGGGGCACTGGGGAAGGAGAGAGTTGTTCTGTTGGGACGGGCTTCATTTGAACCATGCTGGGACCTGGCGAATCGTATAACTAGGGTTGTCGATAGGACTTTAAACTAGTGGGGTGGAGGGTTCAGTTGATGGGAAGTTTAAAAAATCAAAAAGAAACGAGAGATCAGAGGTGCAGGGTAATGAAGAGGCGAACGGTAATCCAAGTGTCACAGGAAGGGACAGAAAATATAAGCAGAAGAGTGCAGCAGAAATTAGAACCAGAATGAGTAATAATGGTAAAAAGTCAAAGCTTAAGGCTCTTTATCTGAATGCATGCAGCATTGGTAACAAGATAGATGAGTTGACGGCATAAATAGAAATAAATGAATATGATTTGATAGCTATTACAGAGATGTGGTTGCAGGGTGACCAAGACTGGGAACTCAATATTCAAGGGTATTCGACGTTCCAGAAAAATAGGCAAAAAGGAAAAGGAGGTGGGGTAGCTTTGTTAATAAAGGAAGGTATCAGTGCGGTGGTGAGTAGTGATATAGGTGCAATAGATCGTGATTTGGAATCAGTTTGGATGGAAATAAGGAATAGCAAGGGGAAGAAGTCACGGGTGGGAGTCATCGATCGGCCCCCGAAGAGTTGCGTCACTGTAGGACAAAGTATGAATTGGGAAATAATGGTGGCGTGTAAGAAGGGTGCTACAATTGTCATGGGTGATTTTAATCTGTAGACTGGACAAATTAGATTGGCAGAGGGAACATGGAAGACGAATTTTAGAATGCATCAGGGATTGTTCCTTAGAGCAATACATTGCAGAACCTACCCAGGGACAGGCTATTTTAGATCAAGTAATGTGTAATGAGGTAGGATTAATAAGAGATATCGTAGTTAAGGATCCTTTAGGCGGCAGCGATCACAACATGGTAGAATTTCAAATTCAGTTTGGGGGCGACCAACTTGAGTCTCAAATCTGGATGAGCAGTGACAAACATTTAAGTAGATACTTCATAACGTTCAGTAAAAATTTATCTCGGTCAAAAAGGACTCGGTGCGAAGGATAAACCACCCGTGGTTAACAAAGCAGTCAAGGAGAGTATCCAATCAAAAACTAAGGCATACAAAGTATTTAAAGAGGAGGTAGATAGATTTTTGAACTTTGGGGAGTTGAGGGCTATGAGGAGCTGGCATGAAAGAGGAATTGAGGTCTGGGGCAGATCAGCCATAATCATCTAATGACAGGGCAGGCTTGAGGGGACCGAATGGCCTACTCCTGCTCCTATTTCTTATGTTCTTATGATGTGCTGAGTTCCCCCATCTTTGAGGATGGGAATATCTGTGGAGCATCCTCCTCCTGCTAGTTGTTTAATTTGTCGTCACCATTCACGACTGGATGTGGTAGGACTACTCAGCTTTGATCTGATCCTGGGATTGCTTAGCTCTGTCTAGCATGCATGTAGTCCTGTGTTGTAGTTTCACCAGGTTGGCATCTCATTTTTAGGTCTGCCAGCTGCTCCTGGCATGCTCTGCTACACTCTTCATTGAACAGGGTTGGTCCCCTGGCTTGATGGTCATGGTTGACTGTGGGATATGCCAAGCCATGTGGTTACAAATTGTGGTTAAATACAATTCTGCTGCTGCCGGTGACCCACAGCACCTCATGGATCCCCAATTTGGAGCAGTTGGATCTGTTCTGAATCTATCCCATATAGCACATTGGTCGTGCCCTACAACACGATGGATGGTGTCCTCAGTGTGAGGACTGCTACCAGTATTGTCCTGAGCAGATGCATCTGCGACAGGTAAATTGGTGAGTATGAGGTCAAGAAAGATTTCCCCTCTTATTAGTTCTCTCACCACCTGCTGCAGGCCCAGTCTGGCAGATATGTCCTTCAGGACTCAGCCAGCTCGGTCAGTAGTGGTGCTATTCAAAGTCCCCTGCCCAGAGTACATTCTGTGCTCTTGCTACCCTCAGTGCTTCTTCAAGTGTTGATCAACATGGAGAAGTACTGATTCGTCAGCTGAGGGAGGGGCAGTAGGTGGTAATCAGGAGGTTTCCTTGCCCATATTTAACCTGATGCTATGTGACTTTATGGGGTCCGGAGTCAATGTTGAGGACTCCCAGGGAAACTCACTCCTGACTGTATGCCTGCACTGAATGATGATGTCTGGGACATTGGCTGCAAAGTATGATTCAGTGACTGTTGCTTGACTAGTCTGTGGGACAGCTCTTCCAATTTTGGCAGAAGTCCCCCGGATGTTAGTGAGGAGCATTTTGCAGGGTCAACCCGGCAGGATTGTCGTTTCTGGTGCTTTGGTCGATTCTGGATAGTCTGCCCGGTTTCATTCTTCGTTGATTTTTTTTTTGCAGCTGTTTCATTCAGCTGAGTGGCTTGCTAGGTTTTTTCAACGGGCAGTTAAGAGTAAACCACATTGCTGTGGATCTGGAGTCACATATAGGCCAGACCTATAAAGATGGCAGATTTCCTTCCTTGAAGGGCAATAGTGAACCAGATTCTAGATATGGTCTCGCCAAGGCCAATGCAGTTTTAAAATGAACATCTGGATGTATGTTATATACCTTACTATAACATTCCAACATTCTGTGGTTGTATTTATAACTGCCTGGGAACATTCTGCTGCTGGGTTTAGTGACCTAACTGCCAAACCCCCAAAATCTCTCACCTGCTCCAACAACTCAAGTATATTTCCACTGCACACAATTCCAGATCTACCTTCCCTTGCCCAATCTCATCACTTTACATTTTCCTGTAATAAACTGTGTCTGCATTTCTCTTCCCACTGTTTGAGCTTGTCAAGATGCTTTTGAACTTGTATGCTTTGGTGTTTAGCATTTGCCATTGCTTCCAATCAGCTGTTGTCTACTTTGGACACTTTGGATATAATTCCATTTAATCACTTGTATTTAATTTTTCCCATTTCCCAAACCAGTGTGTCAGTGTCATGGCCAATTAGAGGCCAGTTAGTTCTGTCGGCCTGTGCTGGCTGGGTCTGGGTTGAGGTTGGTTCAATTAATTTTCCCCCTACAGCCAACAGTGCCCCTGATTTGCATTCAGATCCCAGAGGTGAAACTATTTTTATTTGTTTTATCAAGTATTCAAAATTGTTATGGCGATCAGATTTATTTGTGTGTTTGAGAGAAACAACATTAATATAAGGGCACAATCTTCCATGGTTTTTTTTATTGTTTCATGAAATATCTGAATTTTAAAAGGTTTATTAACTCACACTCAGATACTGTGGTAAATATGCACATTAGTTGAATCTGTGTATTTCTTGGCCCTTCTATTAAAAAGCTGCATTGCAAACGGATGGAACAGAGTACCCATTTGATATTTGAGATTGAAGAGTTGATTGTCCAATTGAGACAGGCACAACTTCATTTGTGGAACTGTGCTATGTAAGAAAAACACTTTTCTGGGAAGCTATCAAAATTATTTACTTAGCTATTTCTGGCGATCTCTTGCAGATCCTTTCATTAGAGACATGCAGCATTTCTTCCCTTCCCACATCACTGCACTCCGTTCCTCCAAGCTCTATAAGTAATTCATTCCACAGGACACCAGCTAGTGTTTTTCAAAGTAAAATATAAAACTGTCAAAAATGAAGCAAATTGCCCTTAACACGCAGATCCCTTATTTCCTGCTTCCCATTTGTATCATTTGGAATTATGTGGAAGAGAGTTACTTCACATGTTTGGGACCACAGTGTTTTGAGATGGTTGCTTTACTGCATTCCAGAATGTGAGCTTCTGTCTGTTGCCAGTTGCACTGGGTAGATGTGGCATCACTGGAAGTATAGTTAGCACTGGACTGCCATTTGTTGGAATGCAGTATTGATTCTTCAGTTTCATTGACTTTAGCTCCCCATGGGCCGTCAGTGTGTCAGCCATTACCGGCGCCTGCACCGATATTGTGTGTTCTCACATGAGGAGTTGATCTGCAAGATGGCAGCTGATCCAGAGGGTTTGGATGTTGAGCTGGCTGCAGCCGTCTACAAGGAGATGATGACCATGATTGAGGAGGAGACAAAGCTGAGAAAGGCAGCCTTCCAAATGGTACGTAAGGATATATAGAATGATAGAATTATACAGCCAATTATCGGGAACAGTAGCATAATGGTTATATTATTAGACGAGTAATCTGGACCCCCGCGCTAATGGTCCAGAGACATGGGCTGGAATTTTATGTGGAGGTGATGTCCCTGCCCATTGGCTGAAAAGCCGGGGATGAGCCCGCATCTGCCGAGCCTGGAAGCCACACCGCTATTTTGCATGGCGCTGGCCCTTAATTGGCGACAGTTGGGGACTCCGCTCCTCTGAAGCAGGAAGTCCTGCCTCTAAGAGCTGCTGGCCAACCAGAGGGCCGGCAGCTCTTCCGCCTCAGCAGCGCTACCGGGAGCTGTGACTGCACCTACCGAGAGGCAAAACATGGACCTTGGCCTCCGAAAAGGTACATGTCCTTGGCGAGGTACGACCCCAATCAGATAGGCACCGGTGAGGGGGTTGATGGTTCGGAGTGCAGGGTGCTGAGAGGGGGCACACCCCAAACCGGAAGGAGGCCACCGGGTATTAATTGGCGACCTCCCCAGGTACCACAGTGCCCGTCCACCAATAGTAAAGTACCAGCGGTGACTGGAAGAAGCCCTTAAATGGCAATTAGTTGCCCCTCGAGCTGTGCTCAAACAGCTTGGCTAGGGTCACGGCTAGTTCTGGAATTCTTCAGTACTACAGCCAGGATATTGTCAGGGCTGTCGCCTTTGCTGTATCCAGTACCTTCAGCTGTTTCTTAATATCACGTGGAGTGAATTGAATAGGCTGAAGACTGGCATTTGTTCCCTAGCTACTGACTCCGTCCCTCTTTCTGGCTACTGTCTGAGGCTGAACCAGACTGTTTGCACCCTTGCTATCATATTTGAACTTCCGACCACATCGCCGCATCATTACTAAGACTGTCTAATTGCACCTGTGTAACGTCATCTAACTCCACCTCTCCTCAGCTCATCTGTTGCTCAAACACTCATCTGTGCCTTTGTTACCTCTAGACTTGACTACTCCAATGCTTTCCTGGCAGACATCTCATGTTCCACCCTCCGTAAACTTGAGGCCAACCAAAACTCTTCTGCCCATTGACGTTAGGCTGACTGACCTGTAATTATTTGATCTGTCCCTTCCTCCCTTTTTAAGCAATGGTACAATGTTAGCAGTCCTCCAGTCCTCTGTCCTTACTCACACCAAGTCCTATTCTCTCACCACCCTGTGTTTGCTGCAAGTTATCCCTGATTCCCATTGTTTTCAATTTTACTGGAGCTCTTTGATGCCACCCTTGGTCAAATGCTGCCTTAATGTAAAGGGCACTCTCTCTTGCCTCACCTCTGGAATTCAGCTCATTTGTCCATGTTTAGAGCAAGGCTGTAATGAGGTCCAGAGCTGAGTGGAACAAAAACAAAACATGCTCGCAGTACTCAGCAGGTTAGGTATCATCAGTGGAGAGAAAAGCAGAGTTAATGTTTCAGGTCTGTGACCTTTCATTGACCTGAAACCTAAACACTCTTTTTCTCTGCACAGATGCTGCCTGACCTGCTGAGTATTTCCAGCATTTCTGTTTTTTGTTTTCGATTTCCAGCATCACAGTATTTTTCTTTTGTGTTGTCTGGAGCTGAGTAGTCGTGGCAGAACTCAAACTTTGTTGAAAGCCTTGCTAAAATCCATGTATACGAGATCAAACACCCTCATCAACTCTCCTTGTTACCTCCTCAAAAGATTCAATCAAGTTAATCAGACATGGCCTTCCTTTAAGAAATCCATGCTGACTGTCCTTGATTAATCTGTGTCTGTCTAAATGGCTTATACTGTCTGTCAGGATGTTTTTCAATAACTTGCCCAGCATTGAGATGAGGCTGAGTCGGCTGCAATTACTCAGTTCCCCTTCCCCCCTTTTTAAGCAACGGTACGATGATAGCAGTCCTCTGGCACCATGCCTGTAGCAGAGAGGATTGGAAAACGATTTCCTCCCTCGCTTCTCTTAGCAGTCTGAGATACATTTCATCCGGTCCTGGTGAGTTATCCACTTTGAGATGCTAAACCCCTTAGTATTTCCTCTCTCACTATGTTTGTACCTTGCATTGTTCCGTGCTGCTGCTCCTTAACCTCAATGTCTGCAGTGGCCTCCTCTCTTTTGTGAAGGCAGACGCCAAGTATTCATTAAGGGTATGTCCATGTCTTCCGCCTCCACATGAGTTACCTTTTTAATCTCTAACCAGTCCTACTCTTTCCTTCGTTATCCTCTTGCTCTTTGTGTATTTATAAAACATCTTTGGATTTTCCTTGATTTTTACTTGCCAATTTTTTTTTATGCCCTCTCTCTGATTACCTAATTTCCTTTTTAATATCACCCCTGCACTTTCCATACTCCTTTCTAGAGTATTGAGCTCTCTGTATCCCACATAAGCTTCCCTTTTTTGTCTCTTCCTACTCTGTATGCTCTTTGACATCCAGGAGGTCTAGATTTCGGAGTCCCTTTTTTTTTCTTTGTGGAAACATTTTTTTTAATTCATTCTTGGGATGTGGGCATTGCTGGCTAGGCCAGCATTTATTGCCATCTTTAATTGCCCTTGCACTGAGTGGCTTGCTAGGTCATGTCAGAGGGCAGTTAAGAGTTAATCACATTGCTGTGGGTCTGGAGTCACATGTAGGCCAGATCAGGTAAGGATGGCAAATTCCCTTCCCTAAATGACATTAGCGAAACAGATGGGTTTTTAACAACAATCGGTGGTGGTTTCATGGTCGTCATTAGACTAGATTATAATTCCAAATTTATTAATTGAATTCAAATTTCACCATCTGCTGTGGTGGGATTTGAACCCATGTCCCCAGAGCATTAGCCTAGGGCTCTGGGTTACTTGTCTAGTGACATTACCACTACGCCACTGCCCCCCCTGAAGAAGTGTGACTTGACATCATCCTTGAACGGCCTAGCACTACCCTTTTCTAGACTCCCCCATCAGAGGATATAGCTTCTCTCTATCTACCCTATCAGTCCTTTAAACATCTTAAACAGCTCCATGAAATCGCCACTTAATCTTCCATATTCAAGGAAAGACATGCCCAGTCTACGCCATATGTCCTCATACTTTAACCTTTTTAGCCGCAGTTTCATTCTGATGAATCTCTGAGGCCCTCCAGGGCCACTATCTCCTTCCTCAGGTGCAGTGCCCAGAACTGACTTCACTACTCCAGTTGGGGTTTCACCATAGCTCGGTATATTTGTAACATAACTTGCACCCCTTTGTATTCCAGCCCCTTTGAGCTAAAGGGAAATATTCTGTTAGCCCTTTTAACTATTTTTTTCTACCTATCCACTAGCTTTTACTGATTTTTGTATTTGAACCTGTAAATCTCTCTGTTCATCCACAGTTCCTGTCTTCTCATCAAACAGACACTAAATCACACATCCTGCAATTTCAACAGAGGCCAAGCAGGCCAGTCAGCGAAACTGTACCCTGGTGCATTAAACTCTAAAGTATTCTGGGAATGAAGAACTTTGAACCATTCTATTATTTCTAGCTATAGTACAAATTCACTAATCATTCATCAATAAAAAGAAAGCAAAAACATTAATCATGTGAGATTAAATCAAATCCTAATCCTACTTATAGATGTCTAGACAACTCTGGTATTTTACAAAGTGAATGACTTCTTGCTTTCCCCACATTGAACTCCAACTTCCACAGGTTTGCCCACTCACATTCTATCAGTGCCCCTTTGCAACTTTCTGCCCACATCTACATTCTTTCCTGTGTCATTTAACTTGGTATCATCAGTAAACTTATACATACAGCTCTCTTCTCCTTTTTCTAAGCCATTTCCAAACATAGTGGAAAAACTGGGGCCCTTACATAGATTCCTAGGGGATATCACTAGTCACATCCTGCCAGTAGGAGTACCTACCCATTATCCCTACTCTTTATGTCCTGATCAGAGAACTCCTGTACGCTGATAATGCTGCGCTAGTCACTCATATGGAAACTCAGCTACAAAGACTGATGGACTGTCTCTTCCATTTCTGTTACTTGTTCTCCTTGATTATAAGTGCCAAGAAAACCGTGGTCATGGGACAAGGTGTTGCATTTCTGCCCCAATCACACTAAATAACATCCCACTGGAAGTTGTTAGCAAGGTCTGCCACCTTGGGTCCACGTTACAGACAATCTGTCCCTTGATGCAGAGCTCGATACACGCATAGGGAAAGCAGCTACCACCTTTGGCTGACTCGCAAAACGCACAGGGGATAGGACCAAAGCTGGTGGTTTATGAGGCCTGTGTTCTCGGTACCTTGCTGTATGGCTGTGAAACACGGGCGACTTAGAGCTACCAGAAAAAGAAGCTCAATAATTTCCATTTTTGCTGTTTGAAGTGCATTCTGGGTATGTCCTGGCAGGACAAAATCACAAATGTGGCAGTCCTCTCAATGGCAGAGCTCCCAAGTGTGTTGGCGCTAATCAAACAGAGGCGGCTTCGGTGGATTGGACACGTCCGCAGGATGGAAGACAGTCGCACGCCCAAAGACGTTCTGTATGCCGACCAGTGGGCCGCCCAGAGGTGTGCTTCAAGGATGCTTCCAAGCATTACATGTTGGCCCTAAATGTCGACTATCGCACTTGGGAGTCACTAGCTGGTGAAAGACGGAAATGGCAGTTGCTGCAGCAGCTTGGCAACAGGCACTATGTCAAATAAAACACCTCGCAGCATCACTTGGCAGCTTCAAGTGCAACACATTGCAGCTGTCAAGGATTGGCCTTCACATCCATCAGTAAAGGTGCACCAAGAGAAGACACCCCACCTAACTGGATTGTTTGCTGCGTGTCCGTCATCTTTTGTAGATGGAAGCATGCCAACCAACTGTGTCCTGCCTCCTAACCCATTCCCTATCCAAGCCAATAGGTTGCCTCCAATTCCATGCTCTCTCATATTTGTGAAAATTCGTTTGTGTGGAATGTTGTTGATTATCTTCTGGAAGTCCATAGAAATAACATCCGTAGATGTTCCCTTATCTGCTACATTTGTTAACTCCTTAAAAAATGCATCTCGGCTCTCATCAATCCATATTTATCCAAATGCTTAGTCATTCTGTTCCTAATAACAGATTCTTGTAACTGCCCCACAACTGATGTTAGACGAATAGGCCTGCAATTTCCTAACTTATCTCTTCCATCCTTCTTAAAATAATGGAGTGAAATTGTCAGATTTTCAATTCAAGGGAACAGTTCCTGAATTGAAAGTGTTTTGGAAGATCATTACTTACACATCAACAATTGCCTCACCTATTTCATTTAGTATTTTAGCGTGGAAACCATTGGATCATGGAGATTTGTCTCAAGGCAGAGACATTTCCTGCAGATATTGCAATCTGGGATAGTCTCACTCTTCCCAAATCCCACATACTGCAGTCCTGACACACTGCCCGTGCTGCCATTTCTAATCTTTCATTATATTAGTTAGCAGTAATATATTAATACATCATATTAAAATATGATGGTGAGAATTTTAAATTTGAGTCATTGTTGGACTGCCAGCAAATGTAGGTCAGCAAGCTTGATGGGTAAATGGGATTGGATGTGAATTAGGATGTGGGCAGCAATGTTCAAAATGAGTATAGCAGCTGCATGTCATTGAGAGGGAACTCAAAATAAGCCAGAAATAAGTTAGGTGGCACATTCTGTAAGACCTGTGCCATTATTGAAGTTTGCAGGGAAGTTCTGAATAAAAGTCTTAAATTTAAATCTTAGGGTAGTACTATGCAATTGAACAGAAAGATTTATTAGAAGAAAAATATACAAATTAGTTTCACTTTTCCTTTTAATTCTTGCCAGTTTTTTGTTCATTCTTTGCAAGTAAAAGTTGTAGGTGCGGGATTTGTGCTTTTTTGACAGATAAAGATCTTTCTGGGTCAAATTACCAGTTTCTATGCATTGTCAGGTATATATATACTTTATAGGCACATGGGTTTAGTTCTCCAGAGTTTTGCTGTAATCCATGTTAGTTTAATGCAGATTGTAATAGTGTCAGAGTGATCAGTTGTTTTCAGACTGTACAGAAGTGTACAGTGTCGGTATTAGGGCCCCTGTTCCTTTGACCTCAACCTGGGTATAGGGGCCATAATTTCAAAGCTTGTAGATGACAAGTAACTCAGAAATGTTGTAACAGTGAGGAAGATGGTAACAGACTTCAGGAAAACATAGTGGACAGAGCAGTTTAATGCAGAGAAATATGAAGTGATGCATTTTGGAAGGAAGAATTAGGATAAGCAATCTAAACTAAATGTACAATTTTGAAGGAAATGCTGGAACTGAGAAAGCTGGTTGTGTGCATATGCAAATCTTAAGGTGGCAGGACAAGTTGTTAAGGTTGTTTTTAAAAAAGCTTACAGGATTTCTGTGAGTCTATGAGTTTGTGAGTTCTGTGATTCAGGGAATCTTGGCTTGACAAACAGAGGCATTAAGTACATAAACAAAGAAGTTATGCTAAACCTTCATATCACTGGTTCGGCCTCAGCTGGAATATTATGTCCTATTCTGGGCAGCACACTTTTGGAAGGATGTAAACTCCTTATAGAGAAGATTTACCATAATAAGCCCTACAGTTATGTAGAGAGAGCAGAGAATCTGGGATTATGCTTCTTCGAGCAAAGAAGCTTAAGGGGAGATTTAATAGAGGTGTTCAAAGTTTTGAGGGGTTAAGTATGTACAAGCCCTTTCCACTGGCAAGAGTTACCAACCGGTAACTGGAGGACATAGATTTAAGGTGATATGCAAAAAATGATGGAAGGGAGATGAAGAGATTTTTTTGATGTAGCAAGATGTTATGATTTGGAATGCGCTGTCTGAAAGGGCAGTGGGAGCAGATTCAATATTAACTTTCAAAAGGGAATTAAATAAATACTAGAATAGGCTAAATTTACAGGGCTATGGAGAAAAGGACAGGGGTTGGGACTAATTGGATACCTCTTTCAAAGAACCGGCACAGGCACAAAGGGCCTTCTTTGCTGTAATCTTCTATGAATTCCATTGGTAACATAGTATTTTTGTCTTTTTTCTATATATTATAAACTAAGATATGTTTACCTTTCCCTATTTTCACTGTTTCTGATACCTCTTTGACAATATATTTGGTCGTCTGACTTAATATCTCCTGATGTAACTCAGTGTCATATTTTGTTTGTAATAATGCTCTTGCGAAGCAACTTGAGGCATTTTATTACATTAAAGGCACTAGATAAATATAATATAGGTTGTTTCCAGGTCCACAAATTTAATGGATAATTTTGTATCCATTTCTAGGGTATAGTTAATTCTGAACAGGAGGCATTTGAGCTGTTACCAGATGATGAACGTCAGTGTGAGACGTGCAAGACGACATGTTTCCTGTCCGCTGTTACCTGTGCCTGTGATTCTAATAGGCTTGTGTGCCTTTATCATGTTCAGGATCTGTGCAGCTGCCCAGTGAAGAACCACTGTCTCAGGTAAGTTAGGTTGTGATGTGTTTCAGTACATCTGAATGAATAAGGATTTGCAAAAAGTTTCACAAGCAAATCTTTGTTTGGGCATTCTGATATTGACCATTTTGTCTGCCATTGAGCTTCACTTGTGGAAATGTTCTTTTTGTAGCTTGTGGTCACTTTGATTATGTAGAAGGCCCACTGAACACTAGGTTCCTTGAGTCTAAAAATAGAGGCAGGACATCTCGAAACCATGGAATGCACTGCATGTGAGGGCTCCGGGATGCTTTCTTTATATTCATTCATGGGATGTGGGCATCCCTGGCTAGGCCAGCATTTATTGCCCATCCCTAATTGCCCTTGAGATGGTGGTGGTGAGCTGCCTTCTTGAACCGCTGTAGTCCTTGGGGTGTAAGTACACCCACAGTGCTGTCAGGAAGGGAGTTCCAGGATTTTGACCCAGCGACAGTGAAGGAATGGTGGTATAGTTCCAAGTCAGGATGGTGTGTGGCTCAGAGGGGATTTTGCAGCTGATGGTGTTCCCATTAATCTGCTGCCCTTGTCCTTCCAGATGTTAGAGGTCGTGGGTTTAGAAGGCACTGTTGAAGGAGCCTTGGTGAGTTGCTGAAGTGCATCTTGTAGATGGTACACACTGCTGCCACTGTGCGTCGGTGGTGGGGGGAGTGAATGTTGAAGGTGGTGGATGCAGTGCCAATCAAGCAGGCTGCTTTGTCCTGGATGGTGTCGAGTTTCTTGAGTGTTGAAGATGCACAAATCCAGGCCAGTGGAGAATATTCCATCACACTCCTAACTTGTGTCTTG
Source organism: Heterodontus francisci (assembly GCF_036365525.1). Lineage (NCBI taxonomy): Eukaryota > Metazoa > Chordata > Chondrichthyes > Heterodontiformes > Heterodontidae > Heterodontus > Heterodontus francisci. The sequence continues at coordinate 89,283,028 of NC_090388.1, read as the reverse complement.
TAGATGGTGGACTGGCATTGGAGAGTCTGGAGGTGAGTTACTCGCCACAGGATTCCCAGCCTCTGACCTGCTTTTGTAGCCACAGTATTTATGTGGCTGGTCCAGTTCAGTTTCTGGTCAATGGTAATCCCAAGGATGTTGATGGTGGGGGCTTCAGCGATAATAAGGCCATTGAACATCAAGGGGAGATGGTTAGAGTCTCTCTAGTTTGAGATAGTCGTTGCCTGCTACTTGTGTGACGTGAATATTTCTTGCCACTTATTGGCCCAAGCCTGGATGTTGTCCAGGTCTTGCTGCATCTGGACACGGGTTGCTTCAGTATCTGAGGAGTTGCGAATGGTGCTGAACATTGAGCAGTCATCAGTGAACATCCCCACTTTCGACCTTATGATTGAAGGAAGGTCATTGATGAAGCAGCTGAAGATGATTGACCTTAAGACACTGCTCTGAGGAACTCCTGGAGTGATGTTCTGGGACTGAGATGATTGACCTCCAACAACCACAACCATCTTGTTTTGCACTAGGTATAACTCCAACCAACGGAGAGTCCCCCCCCCCCGATTCTCATTGACTCCAGTTTTGCTAGGGCTCCTTGATGCCATACTTGGTCAAATGCTGCCTTGATGTCAAGGGCAGTCATTCTCATCTTGCCTCTGGAGTTCAGCTCTTTTGTCCATGTTTGGACCAAGGCTGTAATGAGGTCAGGAGCTGAGCGACCCTGGTGGAACCCAAACTGAGCATCAGTGAGCAGGTTACTGCTGAGCAAGTGCCGCTTGATAGCACTGTCGAGGATTCCTTCCATCACTTTGCTGATGATCGGGAATAGACTGATGGGGTGGTAATTGGCTGGGTTAGATTCATCCTGCTTTTTGTGTACAGGACATACTTGGGCAATTTTCCACGTTGCCGGGTAGATAGAACATAGAACATTAAAGCGCAGTACAGGCCCTTCAGCCCTCGATGTTGCGCCGACCTGTGAAACCATCTGACCTACACTATTATAGAACATAGAACATTACAGCGCAGTACAGGCCAGTACAGATGCCAGTGTTTTAGCTGTACTGGCACAACTTGGCTAGGGGCACGGCTAATCCTGGAGCACAGATCTTCAGTACTACAGCTGCCAGGATGTTGTCGGGGTCCAGAGCCTTCAGCCGTTTCTTGATATCACGTGGAGTAAATGGAATTGGCAGAAGACTGGCATCTGATGCTGGGGACCTCAGGAGGAGGCCGAGATGGATCATCCACTCAGCACTTCTGGCTGAAGATGGATGCAAATGCTTCAGCCTTGTCTTTTGCACTGATGTGCTGGGCTCCCCCATCATTGAGAATGGAGATATTTGTGGAGCCTCCTCCTCCTGTTTAATTGTCCTCCACCATTCACGACTGGATGTGGCACGACTGAGAGCTTAGATCTGATCTGTTGCTTATGCGATCGCTTAGCTCTGTCTATCCCATGCTGCTTCCACTGTTTGGTATGCATGTAGTCTGTGTTGTAGCTTCACCAGGCTCACCTCACATTTTGAGGTATGCCTGGTGCTGCTCCTTGCATGTCCTCCTGCATTCTTTATTGAACCAGGGTTGGTCCCCCGGCTTGATGGTAATGGTAGAGTGGGGAATATGCTGGGCCATATGGTTACGGATTGTGGTTGAATACAGTTCTGTTGCTGCTGATGGCCCACAGCACCTCATGGATGTTTGAACTGTTTGAAATCTATCTCATTTCGCACGGTGGTAGTGCCACACAACATGATTGAGGGTATCCTCAATGCAAAGACGGGACTTTGTCTCCACAAGGACTGTGTGATCGTCATTCCTACCAGTACTGTCATGGACACATGCATCCTTGACAGACCCAGTCTAGCAGCTATGTCCTTTAAGACTTGGCAAGCTCGGTCTGTAGTGATGCTACCGAGCCACTCTTGGTGAAGGACATTGAAGTCGCCCACCCAGAGTACATTCTGTGCCCTTGCTACCCTTACTGTTTCTTCCAATTGGTGTTCAACATGGAGAAGCACTCATCTCCTGGATAACCATATGTGCAAGAAATGTCGTCAGCTGGAGCAGCTTGAGCTGCGGGTTTCAGAGCTTGAGCAGCAGCTAGAGTCACTGAGGTACATCCGCGAGGTTTAGAGTTTCATGGATTGCATGTTTCTGGATGTGGTCACCCTGCAGCTTAAGGTTCTGCTGGCAGAGAGTGAATGGGCCCAATAGTCAAGGAGGACCAGGCAGGAATCCCCTGAGTGCATCTCGCTGTCCATCCGGTATTCAGTTCTGAGTACTGGTGAGAATGATGGTTCCTCTGGAGAATGCAGCCAGAGCCAAGTGCACAGCACCACAGCTGGCTCAGCTGTACAGGGGGCAGGAAGAAGACTGGGAAATCAACAGTGATAGGGGATTCGATAGTTGGGGGAACAGACATGGGTAGAAAGAGGGATGAGGTTCTGTAGGCAGATTTTAGACAGGTAGGAAAGAAACTATCAAGCGGGACCTGAAAGGTGGTAATCTCTGAATTACGCCCAGTACCAAACACTAATGAGTATAGAAATAAGAAGGTAGAACAGATGAATGTGTAGATGGAGAGATGGTGCAGGAGGGAGGGCTTTAGATTCCTAGGATATTGGAAACAATTCTAGGGAAATGGGCCCTATACATGCCGGATGGGTGGCACCTTAATAGAGCTGGGACCTTGCAGGGCAATTTGCTTGTGCTATTGGGGAGGGTTTAAACTAACTTGGCAGGGGTGTGGGAGCCAGGAAGGTTTTTTTTATTTGTTCATGGGATATGGGCGACACTGGCTAGGCCAGCATTTGTTGCCCATACCTAATTGCCCTTGACAACTGAGGGGCTTGCTAGGCCATTTCAGAGGGCAGTTGAGAAACAATCACATTGCTGTGGGTCTGGAGTCACATTTAGACCAGACCAGATAAGGACAGGAGATTTCCTTCCCTAATGGACATTAATGAACCTGATGGGTTTTTACATGGCACCATTACTGAGTCATAGAGTTATACAGCACAGAAACAGGCCCTTCGGTCCACCGTGTCCGTGCCAGCCGTCAAGCTCCTATCTATTCTAATCCCATTTTCCAGCACTTGGCCCGTAGCCTTGTATGCTATGGCATTTCAAGTGCTCATCTAAATACTTCTTAAATGTTGTGAGGGCTCCTGCCTCTACCATTTCTTCAGGCAGTGCGTTCCAGATTCCAACCACCCTCTGGGTGAAAACATTTTGCCTCAAATCCCCTCTAAACCTCTTGCCGCTTCCCTTAAATCTATGCTCCCTGGTTATTGACACCTCTGCTAAGGGAAAAAGTTTCTTCCTACCTACCCTATCAATGCCCCTCACAATTTTGTATACCTCAATCAGGTCCCCCTCAGCCTTCTCTGCTCTCAGGAAAACAACCCTAGCCTTTTCAGTCTCTCTTCATAGCTGAAATGCTCCAGCCCAGGCAACATCCTGGTGAATCTCCTCTGCACCCTCTCCAGTGCAATCATATCCTTCCTATAGTGTGGTGACCAGAACTGTACACAGTACTCCAGCTGTGGCCTAACTAGCGTTTTATACAGCTCCATCATAACCTCCCTGCTCTTATATTCTATGACTCAGCTAATAAAGGCAAGTATCCCATATGCCTTCTGAACCACCTTATCTACCTGTGCTGCTGCCTTCAGTGATCTATGGACAAGTACACCCAGGTCCTTCTGACCCTCTGTACTTCCTAGGGTCCTACCATCCATTGTATATTCCCTTGCCTTGTTAGTCCTCCAAAATGGATCACCTCACACTTCTCTAGATTACCAGATGACTAGCTTTCAATTCCAGATGTTTATCAATTAATTGAATTTATTACTTAAATTTAAATTCCACCAGCTGTTGTGGTGGAATTTCAACCCGTGTCCCCAGGGCATTAGCCTGGGCCTCTGGATGACTAACTCTGAGATATTCCCACTATGCCATCGTAATGTTAGAGATAAGTTGCAAAAGGCATTAGGAGAGACAGCTAGCACTAGAGTAAGAAATAGTAATGTATTGGGTGGGGTCAGAATAAGAGGGAATGCCGTAAGGCCGAACTTCAGTTTACATGGAGTGCAGTGAATAAGGTTGGTGAGCTGCAGGCACAGGTAGCCTCGTGGGAATATGATGTCATGGTGATAACAGAGACCCGGTTCAAGAAAAGGACAGGACTGGATACGAAATAATCCTGTATACAAGGTGTTCAGAAAAGATAAGGAAGGAAGGAAAGAACGATGTGGTGGTGTTCATTAACGAGAACGTTACAGTCCTGGAGAGAGAGGATGTCCTCGAGGGGTCAAGGACAGAATCTATTTGGTTAGAACTAAGAAACAATAGAGTTACCATTACTTTGCTGGGTGTATTCTATAGGCCACCAACTGGTGGGAATTGTATAGAGATACGAATTTACAAGGCAATTAGATGCAAGAACTATATTTATAATGGGGGACTTTAATTATCCTAATATAGACTGGGTTAGTAATAGTGTAAAGGGCAGAGTGGGGAAGAGTTTCCTGAAGTGTGTTCAGTCGAATTTTACTTGATCAGTATGTTTCTACTCCAACGAGGAACGAGCCATTGCTGGATCTAGTTCTGTGGAATGAAGTGGGACAAGTGGATCAAGTGTCAGAAGGGGAACATTGAGGGGACAGTGATCATACTGTCATGAGGGTTAGGTTAGCTGTGGAAAAGCACAAAGAGCAATCCGGAGTAAAAATAAATAATTGGGGCCAATTTCAGTGGGATGAGAACAGATCTGGCCTGGGTAACTTGGAATCTAAGATTGGCAGGCAAAACTGTAAGGAACAATATCCTGCCTTTAAAGTGGAGATTGTTTGGGTACAATCAAGGTACATTCGAACGAGGGGAAAGGTAGGACAAACAAAGCCAGAAAGAGATGAAGCAGAAAACAGATGCCTTTGACAGATGTTGGATTGATAATACAATTGAGATCCAGGCAAAATATTAAAAGTTCAGAGGGGAAGTGAAAAAAAAAAGACCAGCAAATAGAGTATGAGAATAGACTAACAGTTAACATAAAGGGAATTTAAAAGTTTTCTATAGGCGTAGAAATATTAAAAGGCTGATAAAAGGAGTGGAGCTGATAAAGGCCCAGAAAGGAGATTTACCCCTGGAAGCAAAGGGCATGGCTGAGCTACGAAATGAGTAGAGTCATAGAGCACAGAAACAGGTCCTTTGGCAATTGTGTTGGTGCCGGCCATCAAGCACCGATCTATTCTAATTTTTAATCGCTTTGCTAACTCCCTAAACTCAGCCTGCAAGACCTCATCCCTCTTTCTTCCTATATCGTTGGTACCAATGTGGACCACGACCTCTGGCTGTGCACCCTCACCCTCCAGAATGCCCTGTAGCCGCTCGGTGATATCCATGACCCTTGCACCAGGAAGGCAACATACCATCCTGGAATCACATCTGTTTCCACAGAAACGCCTATCTGTTCCCCTAACTATAGAATCCCTTTTCACTATTGCACTCTTGTATTTTCTCCTCCCTCCCTGCACAGCTGAACCCATGGTACTCTGGTCATGACTCTCGCTGCACTCTCCAGAAGAACACTGTCTCCCACCGGTACTCAGAACTGAATACCGGTTAGAAAGTGGGATGCCCTCTGGGGACTCCTGCACGACCTCCCTTGACCTTCTTGTCTAGCAGCCACCCAGCCCCTCTCTGCCTGTGCTCTCTTAAGCTCCAGGTTGACTACCTCCTGACATGTGCTATCCACATAGTTCTCTGCCTTGTGGGTGTGCCACAGTGACTCCAGCTGCCGCTCAAGTTCTGAAACTCGGAGCTCAGGCTTCTGCAACCGGTGACACTTCCTGCAGATGTGTTCATCAAGGACACGTGCGTCCACGACTTCCCATTTGCCACAGGAGGCAAATTCTGCTTGGCCGAGCTGCCCTGCCATTACTTAGCTTTACAAACTAACTATTGCTAATGTAATAAGTGGAATAACTTACCAGTTACTTGCCAGTCAGCTTCTTCCCGTGTACCGTGGAGGCTGAAAAGGCAGAAAAGAAAAGAGCACCTCTTTCCTCTAGTCAGTAAAATCCCTCACACACAACTCAGAGCCTGACTGTCCAAACAGCACTTTTCTAAGTAGTAATTATTAATAAGTTACAGCACTTAAAACAAAACTTTAGTAGTACTAACCTTATCACTTACCAACCAGTCAGCTTACAGATTTCCCGTGATGTCACTAAGTTTTTTTTATCAACCTTCAGCCCCATTAATTTCTCCAATACAACTTTCTTACTAATACTCATGTCCTTCAGTTCCTCATTACTCCTCATCCTTTGGATGTCTAGTTCTGGGCGATTTCTTGTATCTTCGTTAGTGAAGACAGACACAAAAGTAATCATTTAGCTTCTCTGCCATCTCTCTATTCCCCATTCTAAATTCTTCTGACTTTGCCTATAATGGATATGGGGTAAACCTTTCAGGACTGAAATGAGGAGAAATTTCTTCACCCAGAGAGTGGTGAGCCTGTGGAATTCGCTACCACAGAAAGCAGTTGAGGCCAAAACATTGTATCTTTTCAAGAAGGAGTTAGATATAGCTCTTGGGGCGAAAGGGATCAACGGATATGGGGGAAAGCAGGAACAGGCTACTGAGTTGGATGATCAGCCGTGATCATAATGAATGGCAGAGCAGGCTCGAAGGGCCGAATGGCCTACTCCTGCTCCTATTTTCTATGTTTCTATGACCCACTTTTGTCTTAGCCAAACGCTTCCTTTTTTCATACCTGTGAAATTTCTACTGTCTGTACTTTGCATCTGTCTTTACAAAGGAAGAAGATGCTGCCAAAGATGTAGTGAAAGAGGAGGTAGTTGAGACTGGATGGGCAAGAAATTGATATGTTTTCAAGAAGGAGTTAGATATTGCTCTTGGGCCGAAAGGGATCAAAGGGTATGGGGGGAAAGCAGGAACAGGTTACCGTGTTGGATGATCAGCCATGATCATAATGAATGGCGGAGCAGGCTCGAAGGGCCAAATGGCTAGCTGTACTTCAAGTTGCTACGTCACCAGGACCAGATCAGATGCATGGATACTGAGGGAAGTAAGGGCGGGCATTGCGGAGGCATTTGGCCATAATCTTCCAATCATCCTTAGATACAGGGGTGTTGCCTGAATACTGGAGAATTGCAAATGTTACACTCTTGTTCAAAAAAAGAGGCTGTAAGGATAAGCCTAGCAACTACAGACCTGTCAGCTTAACATCAGTGGTGGGAAAGCTTTTAGAAACGATAATTCGGGACAAAATTAACGGTCACTTGGACAAATCTGGATAAATAGGAAAAGCCAGCACAGATTTGTTGAAGGCAGATTGTGTTTAACTAATTTGATTGAGTTTTTTCATGAGGTAACAGAGTTAATGAGGGTAATGCACTTGATGTGGTGTACATGAGCTTCCAAAAGGCATTTGATGAAGTGCCATATAGCTTGTCAGCAAAGTTAAAGCCCATGAAATAAAAAGGACAGTAGCTGCATGGATGTGAAGTTGGCTGAATGACAGGTAACAGAAAGTAGTGGTGAATGATTGTTTTCTGGACTGGAGAATGGTACATAGTGGGCTTCCTTGGGGTCAATATTAAGACCACTGGTTTTCTTGATATATAGTAATGACCTAGACTTGGGTGTGCAGGGCACAATTTTAGAATTTGCAGATGACCCAAAACCTGGAAGTATTGTGAACTGTCAGGAGGATAGTGATAGACTTCAATGGGACGTAGGCTGGTGGAATGGACAGACAGGTGGCAGATGAGATTTAATGCAGCAAAGTGTGGAGTGATACATTTTGGTACGAACAATGAGGAAAGGCAATATAAAATGGGATGAGAGGGGATCTAGCCAAGGTAAAATGGAACCAAAGACTGACAGGAAAAACTGTAACAGGCAGTGGGTGATCTTTGAAGAGAAGATGCTTCAGGTACAGGCTAAGTATATTCCAACAAGGGCTCCTTGGATGGTGGGGAGGGAGAGAATATGTTGAAACAAAAAAAAGATGGTGTATGACGTATGTCAGGTGAATTCTTCAAGCGAGAATCAGGCCAAATACAGTAAGATGAGAGGGGAAGTGAAGAGGAAAATAAGACTGACAAAGAGAGAATATGAGAATAGAATAATAGTTAACAGAAAAGGGAACCCAAAAATCTTCTACCAGCATGTAAATACCTCCTTTAGTCCTGCAACCAATCCCAAATGATTTGGGCATCCTTTTCTTCCCTTAACCCCTCTAATATCAGTTCCACTTCATGAAATTGCCTCTTAATTTTCTCAGACTTTTCACCTGTTTTAAACTCCAGCTGTTTAAACAAACTTTTGATGTGTCCCTCAACTTTTCACCTTGGACTTGGTGTCCATTACTTCGTTCCGTCTCTCTAAACCACCTTGGGCTTTTAAAAAAACATGTATATTTTGAGATATGGGCAACACTGGCAAGGTAACTGCCTCCCCCTTTTTTCAGCTTTACTTTGTATTTTTTATTTTTATTTCATTTTATTTTAGTTGGTTTCATCATTACACTTTTTTTTAACCATGTGCCTGCCCACTTTTTTTTTCATGTTTTTGCTTTTGGCTAGGGCTTTCATTATTCTGTCATTTAACACCCTCTCTGCACTAAAGCTTTGTCTTTCACCACACTCTTAGCACACTTTGTCTTTGCCCCATGACCTCCTTGTCAGTTATTCTCTGTGACCCTCTGTCCTATTAACACCTTTCCATTTGTTCTCTTTTGCCCCACCCCCACTTTATTTGCTTAAAACCTATTGCATTTCTAACCCTTGCCAGTTCTGATGAAGGGTCGCTGTCCTGAAACGTTAACTCTGCTTCTCTCTCCACAGATGCTGACAGACCTGCTGAGTATCTCCAGCGTTTTTTGGTTTTCTTTCAGATTTCCAGCATCTGCTGTATATTGCTTTTATTATAACATTTGCACCAAGTCAACCACATTGTGTTAACTGGGTAGGGATGGTTGCTTCTCTTCTCTAAAGAACATTTGTGATCCAGTTGGGTTTCTAGGATGATCAGTTTTCATGGTGCTATATAAATACATGTTAATGATAGTAGGAATGCAGATAGATTTTCAGCAGGCATCCAATAAGGTGGAGGTTTCTTACAAACATTCTGGTGTATGGTATACAATGCTATGTTCCAGGGTGTAACGAAAGTTAATTGACAAACAGGAAATTAATGACTCATAGAATAGTGCAGCACTGAAGGATGCCGTTCGGCCCATTGAGTCCACTGGCTCTTTGGAAGAGCAATTCTGTTACTCCCACTCACCTGCTCTTCCCCATATTCCTCCAATTTTTTTCTCCTTCATTTATCCAATTTCCTTTTGAAGGCTCCTGCTGAATCTGTATCCAGCACTTATCAGCCAAATTCTAACCACTCATGTAAAAAAAAGTTTTCCTTCATGTTGCCTCTGGTTCTTTTGCTAGTCGCCTTAAATCTGTGCCCTCTGGTTTGCCAACTCTTCAGCCATTGGAAACAGTTTCTCTTTATTTACCCTATCTGAACCCTCTGTGATTCTAAACACCTCGATCAAATAAATCTTCTCTTAGCCTTCTCTGCCCTAAGGAGAACCATCCCGGCTTCTCCAGTCTAACCATGTAACTGTAATTCTTCATCCCTGGAGCCATTGTTCCCTGTTCTGTTCTGGTTCAGGTTAATGGGTGTTGCTGAGATTGGAAGTGGAGTATCCTGGGGGTTCATGCTGGGTCCACTTTTGTTTTGGAAAAACATTGAAGATTTGGACTTGGGCGTAGGGAGATTTGCTGATTGCATAAAAGTAAGGAGAGTTGACAAACAACAGGGAGGATTGTACAGGTTTTGAGGACACAGACTGGTTAGTGCAATGAGCAGACAGGTGTAGTTGCAATTTAACATAGAAATGTTTAAGCTGATGCATATTTGCAAGAAAAGTCAGGAATGGGAGTATACACCGAGTGTAAAGATGCTGAAGTGTTTCTTTTCTCTCACCAAAACTAGGTACCGTTACACACTGGATGAGCTCCCATCAATGCTTTATGGTGTGAAAGAGCGAGCTCAGTCATATGACACCTGGGTGAGTAAAGTGAGAGAAGCCTTGGAAGCAGAACTTAATCACAAGAAAGGTGTGTATTTTTTTATTCAGTTGCTTTTCTTCATTTTATGAATACTATTTTTTTTGTTCCCCCAACAACCCTGCCTGCTTACACAACACACATTATCTCCTGATTGAGTGGTAGACTGTTTCTCACCCATTACTAATTCATTTCAGCCATTCTGAACAGTACAGCTTCCCCAAACATGGATAATCTTTGGCAAAAATAAGAACTTGGAGATGGAATTCTGAGACAAGTTTAAAAAAAAAACTCATTTTATAAGTTCCCAAAATAATATTTATCCTAGAGTGCTGAGAGAGACTGTGGAGGATATTTGTGAAGCACTGTTATGAGGGAGTAACTGGAACAGTGCCACTGGAAGGTTTCACTGGATCAGAAATAGGCCAATCGTGTACCCATAATCAATAAGGATGATAAAAAAAAACGCAGACAACTACAAACCCTTAGTCTTTTTTCAGTCCCAAGTAATGGACTCAGTTATTGGAAGTGTATGTGTGGATTATTCGTTCTTTAATAGCCTGCTAACTTGTCAATATGGAGTTGGGAGTGGGGGTGGTTAGATCCTTGTTGACCAACTTGATCCTCCTTGTACTCTTTGAGGAGGTCGCATCCTTTACTGACAACAGAAAGCCCTACAACATGTCCAAAGACTTTAGAAGGCATTTAACAATATTCCACATAAAAGGCTTTCCGTTGAACTCAGCAGTAAAAATTCAAGTTACATTTTTGCAGTGAATAAGTACTTGATTTAAAGGTAGCAAACAGTGGCTATTTTTGGAGGAGTTTTTTCAGTGTGGTGAGTGTATTCAGCTGGATACCCCAGGGATCAGTGTTGGAATCATTATTGTTTATAATTTACAGTGGGTGACTTGGACTCAGAAACTCAATGCAAAATGGTTGGATTTTCAAATGATACTAAACTATCAAAAAGAATCTGCGGCATCCGCTGACATTGCAGAATGAGTGGCATTAAAGTGGCAGAATAGTGGCTGATATTTAATGTGAAGCAGTGTCAATTACTGCACAAAAGATGGTAAAATAAGCAGCAGATGTGCTCAATGAATGGTATCTAGTTCTAGTCAAGGAAAACAGTCAAGTATTTGAGACAATATCAAGACACAAGGCTGATTCTTGGGGGCCAAAGGTGTGAGTTGTGAGGAAAAATTGGAGCAGTTACAGGCACAGAGGGTTGTCAGTTCAGAGAACTCTTCTGATATGTGTGGAATATTTTATGTGGACCATCACGAGCCTTCAGTGTATCCAAGTGCTAGAAAATTGATTATCTGCTTAAGTAGGAATTGGCGACATTCAGGGAGGCTAAGCGGTTTCTGCAGCAATGGAGTGGATGTACCTCCCAGAATGTGATCAGCCAAGAGAGCCGAGAAAGAGAGATGGTGACCATGCACAGGGGCAGGAGAGGGAGATCTGTTTCACAGGTGCCAGGGCGCTTTGAGTCACTGGAACTATTCAATAGATATTGAAAGGGAGGTGCCGTTTTCAAGTTTTCTCCAGGCGGGAATAGGGTATGCAAACAGTAGAAATAACACTGATGTACTTTCCACCCCATTGTTGCCTACTTTGTGGCTAGCACCATTTTAACAGTGCACGTTCCAGGTGGGATCCTCACAAATGGCATGGATCTGGGGAGGGGGTGTTGTTGGGGGTTCACATGATCATATTCGAATCCCAACTTGATATTAACCATAAATATTTGAAATCCTGGCTATCAACTAACCTGCAAGGTAAAACTTGATGGTATTGGTTCCAGTGGCACAGGCTGCTTGATGTAAAGAGGTCATGAGATCCAGGCAGTCACATCATTGCCATTTGTGTGCTAGTGAGCTTGTTGAAGTCACACTGATTTGGCACTTTCCATATTGCATATTTGTGATACTTTCTCTTGCTTACTCCAAGTAAGTAGTTAGAACTTATGTTGGGTGGAGCTCTGGCTGCATTTTACTGGGCGTGTGAGGGGGAGGAAAAAGAACAGTAGCAGAAGCCCCAACATGCAGAACAAATGGCAGATGGCCCTCTGAGTAGACATAGGTGAGGGGGCCTACTTGCAGAAGGCCTTACCTACTCTACAGGATGTACAGGGCAAGGGTGACCTTTCTAGGTATGTCTGAAAACTGTGTCTGAGGCGGCTATGTCTGGCAGGATCTAATGGCTGTAAAGGTGGCTACAGCCCTCAGGATTATAACCCTGAACATTTATTGTATCTTATTATCACATAAGCAATTTGGATGGGGGCCAAATCACTGGAACTCCAGAAAGCTCACTAGCATACAGGTGGCAATGAACTGAATGATTTTTAGATTTAGATTTAGAGATACAGCACTGAAACAGGCCCTTCGGCCCACTGAGTCTGTGCCGACCATTAACCGCCCATTTATACTAATCCTACACTAATCCCATATTCCTACCGCATCCTCACCTGTCCCTATATTCCCCTACCTATAATCGGGGCAATTTATAATGGCCAATTTACCTACCAACCTGCAAGTCTTTTGGCTGTGGGAGGAAACCGGAGCACCCGGAGGAAACCTACGCAGACACAGGGAGAACTTGCAAACTCCACACAGGCAGTACCCAGAATTGAACCCGGGTCGCTGGAGCTGTGAAGCTGCGGTGCTAACCACTGCGCCACTGCGCTCGTAACCTCTAAATCCAGCAGTCTGTGCGTCTGGAACCAAGGAAACCTAAAAATCAGTGAAGGGGAGGAACCTAGTGGATTAAATGTGAAAAAATCTCCATAAACTATTGTGGAAACCAGTAGAGCTAAGTGAGGATATTTGCAGAATTATTACAGCACAGGAGGCCATTTGGCCCACTGGCTGTCTGAACAATTCACCTAGTGCCATTCACCCGCCTTCTCCCATAACCCTGCACGTTCTTCCTTTTGAGGTAACAGTCTAATTCCCTTTTGAATTCCTCGATGGATCCTGCCAGCACCACAATCTCAGGCAGTGCATTCCAGACGTTAACCACTCACTGCGTGAAAAAGTTTTTCCTCATGTTGCTTTTGCTTCTTTTGCCAGTTGCTTTATACCTGTGCGCTCTTGTTCTCAATCCTTTCATGAGTGCAAGCAGTTTCTCCTGATCTATTTTGTCCAGGCCCTCATGAGTTTGAATACCTTTATCAAATCTCCTCTCCGCCTTCTCTAAGGAAAACAGGCCCAACTTTTAGCTTCATAACTGAAGTTAGTTGAGGAGACGAAAATTATGCATTAGTCCTACTTTTCTGAAACTCATTTGATTCAGGAATTGTGCCCTTGGATTGGAAATGTGCAAACCTGATAAATAAGATTGCCCAGTTTAATGTCAGTTGTGGGGAAGTTACTGCAATGCATCATTGGAGACTAAGTGACTGAGCAATTGGACAGTTATCAGCCGATTAATGAGATCAACATGGATTTGTGAAGTGTATTTAATATAGATGAATTTTTTGAGGAGGTCACTAGCATGGTGGACAGGGGTGAAAGTTATATTTCAGTTCTAAAGAGCCATGGTCAGATCACATCTGGAGTACTGCTTTCAGATTTACTCACTGTACCTAAGGAAGGATATATTGAATTTGGGGGGAGTGTAGCAAAGATTCATTAGAATTTTTCTAAGTCTTAAAGATAGTTGTTTGGTAGTACAGAACTTGAGAATCGCTGAAAATAGAGACATGTTGTCAAAGCTTTTCGTCTTACACTCATCAGGACAATCATAGAGTCATAGAGAGATCCAGCACTGAAACAGGCCCTTTGGCCCACTGAGTCTGTGCCGACCATCAACCACCCATTTATACTAATCCTACATGAATCCCATATTTCCTAACACATCCCCACCTTCCCTCAATTCTCCTACCACCTACCTACACTAGGGGCAATTTACAATGGCCAATTTACTTATCGACCTGCAATTCTTTGGCTGTGGGAGGAAACCGGAGCACCCGGCGGAAACCCACGCGGTCACAGGGAGAACTTGCAAACTCCGCACAGGTAGTACCCAGAATTGAACCTGGGTCGCTGGAGCTGTGAGGCTGCGTTGCTAACCACTGCGTCACTTGCCGCCCTAAATTGCAAGAATAACCAATGTAAGGAAAAACAACAACTTATACTGCATGAGAAGAGAGTACTGATTGGTTGGCAAGTGAATTCTGATTAGTAGAAGCGTTGCCATGGAGCATGCAGCAGTTTATAGTGACTGGCAGTTAACTGCCAAGCTTTGTTTGAAATTTAAACCAGGCAGTTTGACAATCTTAAATTGGTTGTCAGTGTAATTCTTAGCACACTGCAGATTATTTAGCAAATGTTGTCCCATCGCGGAATCACCTCTAATGTTGGACACTCTGTTTTGAGCTTTGCAAGCACGGACTGGTTGGGTACAGCCTGTATCTTGCCCATTGCGAACAGCAGAAGGGACATGTTGTTTGATACGATCCACCAGTCTTTGGAACGTACAGCCTATATACCTAGCATCACACTGGCATTGAAATTCATATATCACATTACTCATTTGTGTGATCGGCAGGACGTCTTTTTGGCTTGACCGTAGCAATTTAAGATTGTCAGTAGGGCTCGCAGTGTGGTGCATCTGCGCGTATTGGAAGCTGCATGTCTTAATACACAGGGCCCTGTTCTTTGCAGCCAGAAAGAACATGTGCACACATTGCGCCTGTTTCAGCTGAACAAAATAAGTGACAGCCATTTACTGGTTCATTCCTCAGGGCAATGTCCTGACCAATCAGTCAAGCTGCCTGGTTTAAATTTCAAACAAAGCTTGGCAGTTAACTGTCAGTCACCATAAACTGGTGCATTCTCCATGGCAACGCCTCTACCAATCAGAGTTCACTTGCCAACCAATCAGCACTCTCTTCTCATGCAGTTTAAGTTGTATTTTTCCCCTATGTTGGTTATTCCTGCGTATTGTCCTGATGAGTGCAAGATGAAAAGCTTCGACAACATGTCTCTATTTTCAGCAATTCTCAAGTCTTTAAAGACTTAAATTATGAAGACAGATTGCAAAAACTTGGGTTGCATTCGCAAAAAGGTCTGGAGTAGATCTGATCGAGGTGCTTAAAATGATGGACGGATGCAATAAGGTAGGCACAGGGGAAGTATTTCCTCTGGTCGGACAGTTCAGAACAAGAGGGCACAATCTTAAATGTAGTGCTTGCCCATTCAGGAATGAAATCAAGATGCATTTTTTTTTTTAAGCACAAAGGGTAGCAATAGAAATCTGGAACACTCTCCCTCAAAAAGCTGTGGGTGCAATTTTCGAGACTGAGTTCAGCAGATTTTTATTTGTTAAGGGTATCAAGGGATACAGATCAAAACTAAGTCGATTGCATTGAAGTACGAACTGATATCATCAAATAGAATGGTGGAACAGGCTCGAGAAGCTGAATGACCCACTCCTGTTCCTATATTTCCATTAGGCATATGGTATAAGGGGAAATGCAGCAGTACGGATTGCGGGTTTATTGATGAACAGGAAACAGTTAGGCAAATTGGATCTTGTTTAGTTTGAAGAAAAGTTGGAAGTGGTGCTCCCCAAGGGTCAGTGTTGGGTTCACCTTTTATCTTGGTTTATATAAATTAAATCCTAATATTAAGCCTTACGAACTCCTTCCTACTTTCAATACCTTGTCCAGACCTAAGCCTCTGCTTGCACCTCAGCTCTGGTGGGCAGTGATATTCCCCATCAGTAATGGAGCCTTCAGCCATCTTTCCCCACGTGCTCAAACACCCTTCCAAAACCCACTGTTTTTCTACCTGTCTATCATACCTTCAAAATCATTCTTAAAGCTAAACAATATATACTTAATGGCACAGCTCGAAAGAGTATGCAGGAACAGAGAAATCTGGGGGTGCATGTGCATCGATCTTTGAAGGTGGCAGGCCAAATTTAGAGAGTAAAGGAATGGCATTTTGGGCTTCATAAATAGAGGCATTGAGTACAAAAGCAGGGAAGTTATGCTGAACCATTATAACATGCTTGTTAGGCCCCAACCAGCATATAGCATCCAGTTCTGGTCACCACACTTGAGGAAGGATGTAAGGGCCCTTGAGAGGGTGCAGAGATTTACCAGAATGGTTCCAGGGATGAGGGATTCCAGTTACAAGGTCAGGGTGGAAAAGCTGGGGTTGTTCTCCTTAGAACAAAGGAGACTGAGGGGAGATTTAATATGTGTCCAAGATTATGACAGGCTTAGATAAGTTAGACAAGGGAATAACTCGACTAGGGGACACAGATTGAAGATTTTGGGCAAGAGATGCAGGGGGAATAAGAGGAAGAGCATTTTTACGTAGCATGTGGTGATGACCTGGAATTGCCCACAAGTGTTGTGAAAGCAATGATAATGACTTCAAAAGGAAATTGGATGGCCACTTGAAGGTAATAAACTTGAAGGGTTAGTGGGATTGAGCAGGGGAGTGGGACTGACTGGATAGCTCGTGGAGAGCCAGCATGGACTCGATGGGCTGTATGGTCTCCTTTTGTGACGTAAATGACTATAAATATCTTTCGCCATTTCCACTGGTCCCCTTCCTGCTAAATGTGACATCCCACTTCTCAAATTGAGAAGTGTCTTCGGACAGTTTCCTGCTTTGAAGTTGCCTTTTGCTCTTCCACCTTCTGATTTTTATTCTCCATTCCTGGGCATGAAGTTTTGAATGTTTGAGTTAGGTTGAGCTTGTGTGCTGCCACATCATGCAGTATATCAGTTCACTGCTACATTTTAGTAGTGTACTGCCCAAGGAAGTGTTTCAGCACAAAATGGTGGTCGAATTGAACCTTTAGTTCACATTGTGAGAAAGATTGTTTCTCTGTAAAATAGTTAATGGCATTTATAGCAAGTTTTGTTGAAGGCAAGGAAGATTGGGTGGTGGAGTGAGTTAAACTCACTCCGGTACTTGGATTTGAAATCATGTCACAATGAAGGGATAAGGGTTCGATGTGAAGTGAATTTGGGTAACCTCTGAAAGTTGCTGGAGGGGGAGATGTGGTTCCAATCTACAGAAGTTGACCATCAATATGACATTCAATTTTAAAAAAACCAGGGGAGAGGCCACATTGAAGTAAACTGAAATTTCTGTGGTACAGTTATTAGCATAAGGTTGATGGAATTTTATTGTGTGCTCAATTGGTGTTGTACCTGTCCTGTTGGATGGGACAGTGTAGATTTTTCTGAGGAGAATAATCCCAGCTTCTTCAGTCTCTCAAAAAAAAAACAGAAGTTCTTCATCATTGGTGTTATGCAGGTAAATTTCTTTTGCACCCTTTCCAAGGCCTTGAGATCCTTCCTAAAGTGTGGTGCCCAGAATTGGATACAATCCTCTATGTGAGGTCTAATGAGTAATTAGTAAAGGCGTAGCAAAAATTCCTTTCTTTTCTACTCTGTTTATAAAGTGAATGATCCCATATGCTTTTTGAACAGCCTTCGATACTTGTCCTTCTACTTACAAAGATTTGCATATGTACACGCCCATGTCTCTCTGTTCTTCCACCCCCATCAAAATTGCAACATTTTGTTTAATTGTCTCTCCTCAATTTTCCTTCCAAAATGCATGACTTCACACTTCTCTGCATGAAATTTCATCTGTCATGTGTCTGCACATTTCACCAGGAGGCAGTGGTGGTAATATCACTGGGCTAGCAATCCAGAGGCTCAGGTTAATGCTCTGGTGCCACAGGTTCAAATCCCACCATGGCAGCTGGTGGAATTTAAATTCAGTTAATAAATCTGGAATTAGAACCATAGAAAAATTACAGCCCATCGTGTCAGTGCTGGCCGAAAAAACTAGCCGCCCAGTCTAATCCCACTTTCCAGCACCTGGTCCATAGCCTTGCAGGTTGCAGCACTTCAGATGCATGTCCAGGTATCTTCTAAAAGAATTGAGGGTTTCTGCCTCCACCACTGTTCCTGGCAGTGAATTGCAGACACCCACCACCCTCCGGGTGAAAAAGATTTTCCACATGTTCCCTATAATCCTTCTACCAATCACCTTAAATCTGTGTCCCCTGGTAATTGACCTTTCCACGAGGGGAAACAGGTCCTTCCTGTCTACTCTATCTAGGCTCCTCATAATGTTGTACACCCCTATTAAGTCACCCCTCGGCCTCCTCTGTTCTAAGGAAAACAACCCTAGCCTATCCAATCTTTCCTCGTAGCTGCAACTTTCAAGCCCTGGCAACATTCTTGTAAATCTCCTCTGTACTCTCTCCAGAGCAATTATGTCCTTCCTGTAATGTGGTGACCAGAACTGTATGCAATACTCCAGCTGTGGCCAAAGCAGTATTTTGTACATTGTGCATCCCTGCTTTTGAATTTTATACTTTGGCTAATAAAGGAAAGCATTCCATATGTCTTGATCATTCTATTTAACTGTCAGCCACCTTCAGGGACCTGTGGACATGAACTCCAAGGTCTCTCACTTCTTCTACCCCTCTCAATATCCTCCCGTTTATTGTGTATTCCCTCGCTTTATTTGCCCTCCCCAAATGCATTACCTCACACTTCTCTGGATTGAATTCCATTTGCCACTTTTCCGCCCACTCAACCAAATCATTGATATCATTCTGGAGTCTACTGCTATCCTCTTCATTATCAACTACACGGCCAATTTTTGTGTCATCAGCAAATTTCCCAATCATGCCTCCCACATTTAAATCCAGATCATTAATATATACCACAAACAGCAAGGGACCCAACACTGTGCCCTGTGGAAAGCTACTGGAAACAGCTTTCCATTCACAAAGACATCTGTCGACTACTATCATTTGTTTCCTGGCCCTGAGCCAATTCTGGAGCCAACCTGCCACATTCCCCTGTATTTCATGGGCTTTCATTTTACTGACCAGTCTGCCATGTGGGACCTTGTCAAATTCCTTAGTAAAATCCATGCAGACCACAACCACTGCACGACACTCATCAAAGCACAAAGAACAGCACAGGAACAGGCCATTCAGCCCTCCAAGCCTGCGCCAATCTTGATGCCTCTCTAAACTAAAACCTTCCGCACTTCTGGGGACCATATCCCTCTATTCCCATCCTATTCATGTATTTGTCAAGATGCCTCTTAAACGTCGCTATCGTACCTGCTTCCACCACCTCCCCCGGCAGCAAGTTCCAGACACTCACCATCCTCTGTGTAAAGAACTTGCCTCGCACATCCCCTCCAAACTTTGCCCCTCGCACCTTAAATCTATGTCCCCTAGTAACTGACTCTTCCACCCTGGGAAAAAGCTTCTGACTATCCACTCTGTCCATGCCACTCATAACTTTGTAAACCTCTATCATGTCGCCCCTCCACCTCCGTCGTTCCAGTGAAAACAATCCGAGTTTATCCAGCCTCTCCTCATAGCCAATGCCCTCCAGACCAGGTAACATCCTGGTAAACCTCTTCTGTACCCTCTCCAAAGCCTCCACGTCCTTCTGGTAGTGTGGCGACCAGAATTGCATGCAATATTCCAAGTGTGGCCTAACTAAGGTTCTGTACAGTTGCAGCATGACATGCCAATTTTTATACTCTATGCCCGACCGATGAAGGCAAGCATGCCGTATGCCTCCTTGACTACCTTATCCACCTGCGTTGCCACTTTCAGTGACCTGTGGACCTGTACGCCCAGATCTCTCTGCCTGTCAATACTCCTATGGCTTCTGCCATTTACTGTATACTTCCCACCTGTATTAGACTTTCCAAAATGCATTACCTCACATTTGTCCGGATTAAACTCCATCTGCCATTTCTCCGCCCAAGTCTCCAACCGATCTATATCCTGCTGTATCCTCTGACAATCCTCATCACTATCCGTAACTCCACCAACCTTTGTGTCGTCTGCAAACTTACCAATCAGACCAGCTACATTTTCCTCCAAATCATTTATATATACTACAAACTGCAAAGGGCCCAGCACTGATCCCTGCGGAACACCACTAGTCACAGCCCTCCATTCAGAAAAGCACCATTCCACTGCTACTCTCTGTCTTCCATGACCGAGCCAGTTCTGTATCCATCTTGCCAGCTTACCTCTGATCCCATGTGACTTCACCTTTTGTACCAGACTGCCATGAGGGACTTTGTCAACGGCTTTACTGAAGTCCATATAGACAACATCCACTGCCCTTCCTTCATCAATCATCTTTGTCACTTCCTCAAAAAACTGAATCAAATTAGAGAGACACGACCTCCCCTTCACAAAACCATGCTGCCTCTCGTTAATAAATTCATTTGTTTCCAAATGGGAGTAAATCCTGTCCCTAAGAAATCCTCTCTAATAATTTCCCTTCCACTGACGGAAGGCTCACCGGCCTATAATTTCCTGGATTATCCTTGCTACCTTCCTTAAACAAAGGAACAACGTTGGCTATTCTCCAGTCCTCTGGGACCTCACCTGTAGCCAATGAGGATACAAAGATTTCTGTCAAGGCCCCAG
Organism: Heterodontus francisci; assembly: GCF_036365525.1. Taxonomy (NCBI): domain Eukaryota; kingdom Metazoa; phylum Chordata; class Chondrichthyes; order Heterodontiformes; family Heterodontidae; genus Heterodontus; species Heterodontus francisci. The sequence goes on along the minus strand of NC_090388.1, from coordinate 89,262,461 downwards.
CAATTTCTTCCCTTGCCTCCCTCAGTATTCTGGGGTAGATCCCATCAGGCCCCGAGGACTTGTCTACCTTAATGCTTTGCAAGACGCCCAACACAACCTCCTTTTTGATAACGACATGACCGAGACTATCTACGCTCCCTTCCCTAGACTCATCATCCACCAAGTCCTTCTCTTTGGTGAATACTGATGCAAAGTACTCATTTAGTACCTCGCCCATTTCCTCTGGCTCCACACATAGATTCCCTCCTCTGTCCTTGAGTGGGCCAACCCTTTCCCTGGCTACCCTCTTGCTCTTTAGATACGTATAAAAAGCCTTGGGATTCTCCTTAATCCTGTTGGCCAATGACTTTTCATGACCCCTTTTAGCCCTCCTGACTCCTTGCTTAAGTTCCTTCCTACTTTCTTTATATTCCTCAAGTGCTTCTTCTGTTCCCAGCCTTCTAGCACTTACGAATGTTTCCTTTTTCTTTTTGACGAGGCTCACAATATCCCTCGTTATCCAAGGTTCCCGAAACTTGCCAAACTTATCCTTCATCCTCACAGGAACATGCTGGTCCTGGATTCTAATCAACTGACGTTTGAAAGACTCCCACATGTCGGGTGTTGATTTACCCTCAAACAGCCGCCCCCAATCTAAATTCTTCAGTTCCTGCCTAATATTGTTATAATTAGCCTTCCTTCAATTTAGCACCTTCACCCGAGGACTACTCTTATCCTTATTCACAAGTACTTTAAAACTTACGGAATTATGGTCACTGTTCCCGAAATGCTCCCCTACTGAAACTTCGACCAACTGGCCGGGCTCATTCCCCAATGCCAGGTCCAGTACGGCCCCTTCCCTAGTTGGACTATTTACATATTGTTTCTAGAAGCTCTCCTGGATGCTCCTTACAAATTCTTCCCCATCCGAGCCCCTAGCACTAAGTGAGTCCCAGTCAAAAAGGGGAAGTTAAAATCACCCACCACTACAACCCTGTTGCTTTTACAACTTGCCAAAATCCGTCTACATATCTGCTCCTCTACCTCCCGCTGGCTGTTGGGAGGCCTGTAGTAAACCCCCAACATCGTGACTGCACCCTTCCTATTCCTGAGCTCCACCTATATTGCCTCGCTGCATGATCCCTCCGAGGTGTCCTCCCACAGTACAGCTGTGATATTCTCCTTAACCAGTAATGCAACTCCCGCACCCCTTTTACATCCCCCTCTATCCTGCCTGAAGCTTCTCAATCCCGGAACATTTAGCTACCAATCCTGTCCTTCCCTCAACCAAGTCTCTGTAATAGCAACAATATCATAGTTCCAAGTACTAATCCAAGCTCTAAGTTCATCTACTTTACCTGTTATATTTCTCGCATTGAAACAAATGCACTTCAGACCACCAGTCCCGCTGTGCTCAGCAACATCTCCCTGCCTGCTCTTCCTCTTAGTCCTACTGGCCTTATTACCATCAAGCCGAGGGATTAACACTGGTTCAATGAAGAGTGTAGGAGGGAATGCCAGGAGCAGCACCAGGCATGCTTATAAATGTCAATCTGGTGAAGCTACATCGCAGGACTACAGGCATGCCAAACAGCAGAAGCAGCATGCGATAGACAGGGCTAGGTGGTCCCACAACCAACAGATTAGATCTAAGCTCTGCAGTCCTGCCACATCCAGTTGTGAATGGTGGTGGACAATTAAACAGCTAACAGGAGGAGCAGGGTCCACAAATATCCCCATTCTCAACGATGGGGGAAGCCCAGCACATCAGCGCAAAAGAGAAGGCTGAAGCATTTGCATTCATCTTCAGCCAGAAGTGTTGAGTGGACGATCCAATCTGCCTCTTCCTAAGGTTCCAAGAATCTCAGATGCCAGTCTTCAGCCAATCCGATTTACGTCACGTGATATCAAGAAACGGCTGAAGGCATTGGATACTGCAAAGGCGAAGGGCCCTGACAACATGCTGGTTGTAGTACTGAAGGCTTGTTCCATAACTAGCTGTGCCCGTAGCCAATCTGTTTCAGTACAGCTACAACACTGGCATCGACCTGGCAATGTGGAAAATTGCCCAGGTATATCCTTTCCACAAAAAGCACGACAATTGCAACCCAGCCAATTACTGCCCTATCAATCTCCACCCGATCATCAGCAAAGTGATAAAAGGTGTCGTCGACAGTGCTATCAAGCGGCGTTTACTCAGAACTAACCTGCTCAGTGACACTCAGTTTGGGTTCCACCAGGGCCACTCAATTCCTGACCTCATTACAGCCTTGATTCAAACATGGACGAAAGAGCTGAACTTGAGGTGGGAATGAAGCCCTTGACATCAAGGCAGCATTTGACTGAGTGCGGCATCAAGGAGTTCTAGCAAAACTGGAGTCAATGGGAATCTTGGGCAAAACTCTCCACTGGTTGGAGTCATATACAGCACAAAGGAAGATGGTTGTGATTGTTGGAGGTCGATCATCTCAGTCCCAGGACATCACCGCAAGGGTTCCTCAGGATCATGTCCTGGGCCCAACCATCTTCATTTGATCTTCAATCCATCATAAGGTCAGAAGTGGGGATGTTCACTGATTGCACCATGTTCAGCACCATTCGCGACTCTTCAGATACTGAAGCAGTCTGTGTCCAGATGCAGCAAGACATGTACTACATTCAGGCTTGGGCTGAGAAGTGGCAAGTTACATTCATGCCACATAAGTGCCAGGCAATGACCAGCTCCAACAGGAGAGAATTCAACCATCCCCCCTTGACAATCAATGTCATTATCATTGCTGAATCCCCTATTTTCAATATCCGGAGGGTTACCATTGACCAGAAACGTAACTGGACCAGCTATATAAGTGCTGTGGCTACAAGACCAGGTCAGAGGCTGGGAATTCTGAGGTGAGTAACTCACTTCCTGACTCCCCAAAGCATGTCCACAAGGCGCAAGTCAGGAGTGTGATGGGTGCAGCTCCAACAACACTCAAGAAGCTCGACACCATCCAGAACAAAAAAGCTCGCTTGATTGGCACCTCATCCACCACCTTCAACATTCCCTCCCTCCACCACCGACGCACAGTGGCAGCAGTGTGTACCATATACAAGATGCACTGCAGCAATGCATCAAGTCTCCTTCAACAGCACCTTCCAAACCCGTGACCACTACCTCCTAGAAGGACCAAGGCAGCAGATGCATGGCAACACCAAGTTCCCCTCCAAGCCACGCACCATCCTGACTTGGAACTATGTCGCTGTTCCTTCGCTGTTGCTGGGTCAAAGTCCTGGAACTCCCTTCCACTTTAGGTGTACCCACACCACATGGACTGTAGTGGCTCAAGACGGCTTACCATTACCTTTTCAGGGGCAATTAGAGATGGGCAATAAATGCTGGCCCAGCCAGCGACGCTCACATCCCATGAAAGAATTTTCGAAAATTCTATCAGTCTATGTCCTCATGTAGAGTGTTCGTATCCTCCTAACTGTTTACTGCAATTGAGTTTTATGTCACCTGCAAACATTGAAATTATCCCTTTTATACCCAAGTCCATAGAGTTATACAGCATAGAAACAGGCCCTTTGGCCAATTGTGTCCGTGCCGGCCATCAAGCACCTATCTATTCTAATCCAATTTTTCAGCACTTGGCCCGTAGACTTGTCTGCTATGGCGTTTCAAGTGCTCATCGAGATACTACTTAAATGTTGTGAGGGTTCTTGCCTCTCCCACCCCTTCAGGTAGTGTATTCCAGATTCCAACCACCCTCTGGGTGAAAATGTTTTTCCTAAAATCCCCTCTAAACGTCCTGTCCCTTACCTTAAATCTATGCCCCCTGGTTATTGACACCTCTGTTAAGGGAAAAAGTTTCTTCCTATCTACCCTATCTATGCCCCTCATAATTTTGTATACCTCTATCAGGTCCCCCTCACCCTTCTCTGCTCTAAGGAGAACAACCCTAGCCTATCCAGTCTCTCTTAATAACTGAAATGCTCCAGCCCAGGCAACATCCTGGTGAATCTCCTCTGCACCCTCTCCAGTGCAATCACATCCTTCCTTCGTATGGTGCCCAGAACTGTTCACAATATTCCAGCTGTGGCCTAACTAGCATTTCATACAGCTCCATCATAACCTCCCTGCTCTTATATTCTGTGACTCAGCTAATAAAGGCAACTATCCCATATGCCTTCCTAACCACCTTATCTACCTGTGCTGCTGCCTTCAGTGATCTATGGACAAGTACACCACGGTCCCTCTGGCCCTCTACTTCCTCGGGTCCTACCATCTATTGTATATTCCCTTGCCTTGTTAATCCTCCCAAAATGCATCACCTCACACTTCTCAGGATTAAATTCCATTTGCCACTGCTCTGCCCATCTTACCAGTCCATCTATATCGTCTTGTAATCTAATCTTTCCTCCTCACTATTTACGACACCACCAATTTTTGTATCATCGAAGTTACTGGTCATACCTCCTATATTCACGTCTAAATCATTAATGTACACTACAAACAGCAAGGGTCCCAGCACCGATCCCTGCGGTACATCACTGATCATAGGCTTCCAATCGCAAAAACAATCCTCGACCATTACCCTCTGCCTCCTGCCACTAAGCCAATTTTGGAACCAATTTGCCAAATTGCCCTGGATCCCATAGGCTGTTGCCTTCTTAACCAATCTCCCATGCGGGACCTTATCAAAAGCCTTACTGAAGTCCATGTAGACTACATCAACTGCTTTACCCTCATCTGCACATCTAGTCACCTCCTTGAAAAATTTAGTCAAGTTTGTTAGACATGATCTCCCCCTCACAAAGCCATGCTGTCTATCCTTGATTAATCCCTGCCTCTCCAAGTGGAGATTAATCCTGTCACTCCGAACTTTTTCCAATAGTTTCCCAATCACTGATGTTAGACTCACTGACCTGTAATTACTTGGTTTATCCCTGCTACCCTTCTTGAATAATAGTACCACATTTGCTGTCCTCTGGCACCTCTCCCGTGGCCAGAGAGGATTTGAAAATTTGTGTCAGAGCCCCTGCTATCTCCTCCCTTGCCTTACATAACAGCCTGGGATACATCTGATCTGGGCCTGGGAATTTATCCACTTTTAAGCCCGCTACAACTGCTAATACCTCCTCCCTTTCAATGCTAATTTGTTCAAGTACAATCCCCTTCCCTGATCTCTACACCTATATCGTCCTTCTCCATAGTGAACACAGATGAAAAGTAATCATTTAAAACCGCACCTACGTCCTCCGGCTCCACATACAGATTGACGCTTTGGTCCCTAGTGGGCCCTACTCTTTCCCTGGTTATCTTCTTTCCCTTAATATACTTCTAAAACACCGTGGAATTTTCCTTTATCTTGCCTGCCAATGTTTTTTCATGCCCCCTCTTCGCTCTCCTAATTACTTTAAGTACCCTCCTCTGCACTTTCTGTACTCTTAGGGCCTCTGCTGTTTTCAGCCTTCTGAATCTGCCATAAGTCTCTTTTTTTTCCTGATCCAATCCTCTATGTCCCTTGACATCCTGGGTTCCCTGGACTTGTTGGTCCTTCTCTTCACCTTAACGGGAACTTGTTGGCCCTGAACTCTCGCTATTGCCTCTTTGACTCCCACTGGTCTAATGTAGACTTTCCTACAAGGGGACTCCACTTTGGCCAGATCCTGTTTTATCATATTGAAATCGGCCTTCCCCAATTCATTATCTTTATTTCCGGTCCATCTTTGTCCTTTTCCATAACAACTTTAAATCTTACAGAGTTATGGTCACTATGCCTGAAATACTCCCCCACTGCCACCTCTACCACTTGTCCAGCTTCATCCCCTAGGATAAGGTCCAGTACTGCCCCTTCTCTTGTCGGACTTTTTACGTGCTGGCTCAAAATGTTCTCCTAGATGCACTTTAAGAATTCCGCCCCCTTTAAGCCTTTTGCACTCAGACTATCCCAGTTATTATTGGGGAAGTTGAAATCCCCTACTATTATTACCCAGATCATTAACATATATCCAAAGAGCCCTGGTCCTAATACTGACCCCTGAAGGACACCACTATATACTTCCCTGCAATCTGAATAACGACCATTTACCACCACTCTCTCTGTTGCACATGACACTCCCACGAACTATTACTCCTGCTCGACGTCTCACATACACTGGTCCTGCCCTCTGACCCCCTTCTCTATGTCTCATACATTACTCCTCGGCACTGGATTCCCTCAATGACTCTCACGTACTGTTCCCTCTGTTCCTGCACCCCTTTAAAATTGTGTCATTTGTTACATTGCCTCTCCTCATTTTTCCTTCCAAAATGCTTCACTTCACACGTCTCTTAGTTATATTTCATTTGTCTGCCCATTTCAGTGGTCTGTCCTCCTGAAGTCTGTTACTATGTTCCTACCATTTACTACATATGCAAGTTTTCATTTCGTTCATTTAGAGATACAGCACTGAAACAGGCCCTTTGGCCCACCGAGTCTGTGCTGACCACCAACCACCCATTTATACTAATCCTATATTCCTACCACATCCCCACCTTCCCCGACCACCTACCTACACTAGGGGCAATTTATAATGGCCAATTTACCTATCAACCTGCACGTCTCTGGCTGTGGGAGGAAACCGGAGCACCCGGCGAAAACCCACGCGGTCACAGGGAGAACTTGCAAACTCCGCACAGGCAGTACCCAGAATTGAACCCGGGTCACTGGAGCTGTGAGGCTGTGGTGCTAACCACTGCGCCACTGTACCGCCCTAGTTTGTATCATCTGCAGACTTTGCAGTTATTCCCTTCATACCCAAGTGCAGGTCATTAATATATATCAAAAAGAGCAGTGGTCCTAACACTGATCCCTAGGGGACACCACTGCACACTTCTACCCAGTCTGCAAAACAACCGATTGCCACTTTTCTCTATTTCTGATTCTTCGCCAATTTTGTATCCAAGTAGCCACTGCCGCATTAGTATCATGGACTTCACTTCAGCTAATAAGGCTTTTATAAGTCTTACTTCATCAAATGCCTTCTGAAAGTCCATATATACATCAACTGGGCTACCTTTGTTATTTAATTGAAGAACACAGTCAAGTTTGTCACACAATTTGCCTTTAAGAAATCCATGTGTGCTGTCATTTATTACCCATGTTCTTCCAAGTCACCGTTAACTTTGTCCGGGATTATGGTCACTCGAAGTTCTCCCATTACTGATATTAGGCTGTTGAATTTCTTATCCCTTTTTTTTGAGCAGCGGTGTAAAATTTGCAAGTTTTAGTTCTGTGGATCTGTGCGCTTTATATTAGAAACGGTATATTTAATGTGTCCTGCACCTGCCCTGGGAGGGGTTGATGTTGACTTTGAATGCCTGAAATGGGAAGTGTTCAATATCCAGCTAAGCTTGGTAAACACAAAAAATTGTCCCAGAAGAATAGTAAGTCTCATTAGTGTTATGAGAAGCAAAAGCGCAAAGTGTTGGAAACACACAACAAGCCAGTCAGCATTTCTTGGAGAGAACAGATAAGTTAGATGCAGATCCTTTTTCAAATTTCAAAGGTATTAGAACCTGGAATGCTTTGTGTGATTGATGTGGAGATGATACCATGATTTATAGAACATAGAACAATACAGCACAGTACAGGCCCTTTGGCCCACGATGTTGTGCCGAACCTTTAACCTACTCTAAGATCAAACTACCTACATACCCTTCACTCTACTATCATCCATGTACCTATCCAAGAGTCGCTTAAATGTCCCTAATGTATCTGCTTCTACTACCACCGCTGGCAGTGCATTCCACGCACCCACCACTCTCTGTGTAAAGAACCTACCTCTGACATCTCCCCTAAACCTTCCTCCAATCACCTTAAAATTATGCCCCCTGGTGATGGCCCTTTGCACCCTGGGAAAAAGTCTCTGGCTATCCACTCTATCTATGCCTCTCATATTCTTGTACACAAGATAAGGATTTACAGCTCACAGTAGTGTTCAGCTCATTGGGACATCTGTTAGTTACTAGTCGCTCACACGGAAACTCAGCTACAAAGACTCATGGACTGTCTCTCCCATGCCTGTAACTTGTTCTCCTTGGCTATAAAATGTCATGAAAACTGTGGTCATGGGACAAGGTGTTGTCACTCCACCCCTGATCACACTAGTTAACAGCGCACTGAAAGTGGTTCGCAAATTCTGCTACCTTGGGTTCACAGGACAATCTGTCCCTTGATACAGAGCTTGATAACACACATAGGGAAAGTAGCTACCCCCTTTGGCCGACATGCGAAACACAATGGGATAACACCAAACTGACCTTCAGGACCAAGCAATGGTTTATGAGGCCTGTGTTCTCAGCACCTTGCTGTATGGCTGTGAAACATGGACGACTTACAGCTACCAGGAAAAGAAGCTCAATAATTTCCATCTTAGCTGTCTGCGGCGCATTGTGGGTATATCCTGGCAGGACAAAATCACAAATGTGGCAGTCCTCTCAAAGGCAGAGCTCCTAAGTGTGTTGGCACTAATCAAACAGTGCTGACTTCGGTGGATCGGACACGTCCGCAGGGTGGAAGACGGTCGTATACCCAAGGACCTTCTGAATGGTGAGGTAGCCGGGGCCAGATGACCAGTGGGGAGCCCAAAACTCTGCTTCAAGGATGCTTGCAAGCGTGACATGAAGGCCCTAAATGTCAACTATCGCATCTGGGTTCTCGCAACTAGCTCACAAAAATGAAAGTGGCGACACATCCTGTGGACTGGAGTGCACTGCCACGGCAACCAGTTGCTACAGCAGCTTGGCAACAGCCCAACGTCAAAAACAACAACTCTCAGCATCACTTGGAAGCTTCATGTGGAACACTTGTGGCAGAACCTGCCTCTCAAGGATCCTCCTACATGGCCATCAGCAAAGGTGCACCAAGGGAAGACACCCCACCTAAATGGATTGTTTGCTGCGGATTAATAGAATCTTTTTTTTTAGAGATACAATACTGAAACAGGCCCTTCGGCCCACCGAGTCTGTGCCGGCCAACAACCACCCATTTATATTAATCCTACATTAATCCCATATTCCCTACCACATCCCCACCATTCTCCTACCACCTACCTACACTCGGGGCAATTTTACAATGGCCAATTTACCTATCAACCTGCAAGTCTTTGGCTGTGGGAGGAAACCGGAGCACCCGGCGGAAACCCACACGGTCACAGGGAGAACTTGCAAATTCCGCACAGGCAGTACCCAGAACCGAACCCGGGTCGCTGGAGCTGTGAGGCTGCGGTGCTAATCACTGCACCACTGTGCCACCCAGTGATTCCATATGATTCCAACCCAGACAAGGATTTGTAATGAAGAGTATAAAGGGATCAGATATGGGTCGGAAAATGGGTTTGGAGAGCTCCTTTCAAGAGCTAATACCAGTTTAGGGATGGCTGTTGTTCTGTGAATTCTGTGAAACCCAATAATCTATGTAATCGGATTGGGTTGTTTCCTATTTTTGTACTTGGAATATAAATTTCAATTAGTAGGTGCTGTTCTCTGCCCAACACAAATCAATGAAAGTATGTAAAACAATATAATTGAACCCAAAGTTTATGCAGTTAATTTATAATGTAAATGTTAGTACCATGAATATATAAATAGCATTGGAAATTCCATCACAGCTCTGTATCTAATTATAGAAAAGTTACTACTCTTACTCCCAGCGAAAAAGAAATTTGGTTCACTTCATCTAACCTAGTGAAAGATCTTGTGGCTTCGACTGGTTATTTGGAAATTGCTAATTTACAGTTTCTATAGATTTCAAGTAGCTATTTGAAGTCTGTTATCCTTGCTCCTGACCAGATCTTTGTGAGCTGAAAACTCGGTTGGAAGAGGCAGAAGAGAAGAAATTTCCTGAGAATGACCTGCTGCGGCAGCTCCGAGCTGCTGTGAAAGAGGCAGAAACTTGTGCTTCTATTGCTCAACTGCTCGTCAGCAGAAAGCAACGCAACAGGTAAGCGGCACATCAGGGAGAGCAAATACTTGTGCTTTGGGTGAAAGTTTGACACATCAATTTTCAGAAGTTTCCCTAAATTTTCTTCTCCATCTGTGTTTTGCCCTTTTATTGGTCATATTGTTCCATCTGATCCATGATCTGTTCCATTTGTGATCTTTGAGCTCTGACAGCTTAGACAGATAAAGATAACTACATAAAAGTGATTTAGATGCAGGAACAAAAATGTTGAGAATGCTGTAGAATTTTACAAATACAAACTCTGAAGTGTATATAAACCAACTAGGAGTGTTTGTGGTTCTTTTCAGCACTTATGTTTTCCTGACAATCTCCACAGATGTGTTCACTTAGTTGTGCTCTGACACAAGTCCAGCTGTTGTACCGAAACAGAACCCCATTTCTGTTTCAGCAAAAATGGCAGCAATTGCGGCAGCTGGCAGAAGCCGCACTGCTTGCTATTAGCACTGAGAGTGCTGCAGAGAGGAGAGAGAGGCCTGGTCGATTGCATCAAAGAATGGATGGCAGTGGAAAGGGGAAAGTGGATGGTGATGAAGGAGAGAGGGAGGAGTTAATGAGTGGCAGGGAAGTATTAAATGGATGACAATGGGTCTGGTGTAATTCAAGGCTGTGGCTTCCCAATTACCTAACATGTAAGGCAAGTTCTACAAAATTCAACCACATCGTTATGCAAGCCTGGCCAATAAAAATACTGTCGTCTTCTGGCCTGAGTCTTTGGAATACCCACATGACCGGCCACTGAGATCTCATGGGTAATTCTCAATATCTCACTGCGGGAAACAACAACCTGATGAACTACATTCCAGTTCTCATCACTGGGCCTCTGGGAAGGTCTCCACTTTCTCATTTTAATAGCTTTTCAGCTTCTGCCTCAGAACACGCCGCTTGAGGCAAATTCTTAAATCAGCGTCTGCCTGTTGGGCCTCAATCAAAGACGATTTGCTAAACAATTCACTATTGTTAGCCTTGGAGCCTTTTTCACCAACATCCCCATCCAAATCCTTGAAAAAAATGTCTCAACCAACCAAACATCCGAATTGTCCTCCTGCATTGAATCCTTCTTATCTTGTTTAATCTTATGAGCTTGAGATCTTGTCACTATACAATCTGGGAATATTCCAGGAAATTCCTCCTGCAAAACTTCAGTTTCAGCAAACTCAACTGGCCTTTCCAAAACTGCTGGAGATGCCAATACTTAATCCCCAGCTAAATCATTCCCGAGGAACAAATCCGGGACAATTCCCACTGTTACCAAACAGGTAACTAAATCACATTGCAAATTAACCTTATACAATGGAACAAATAAATGACCCTCTTCAATGCTCCACACTATGACTTTGGCATTCAAAGCACTATTTGGGGGAAGACCAATACCCTTTGCTGCCATCAATGACTGCGTGGCTGCTGTATCCCTAAGTAGCACAATCGGCTTGCCTGCTTCATCTGACAAATATGAAAACACCATGCCCCTGAGCACAAAACCTCTATATCCTTCAGGGACCTGACTTAATTCCCTAGCCAACGTTGCCGAAGCCATTGGCTTGTCCACAGCGCCACCTACTAGATCATTCTTTACAGAACTGGCTTTCAGTAAACCCACCAGAGCCTATGGGCTTTCCATTTAATTTCTAGTATTCTTCCTTTATATGCCCTCATTTATTACAAAAATAGTATGTTGTTCCTTTTGACTTAACCCCAGTCTGATGACTATCTCTTTTTTCACCCTGAATGTTGCCTATATCCTTTCTCTCATTGAAACAGAACCTCTTCTCATTATCTACTCTTCTATCTTTCCAATTCCATTGAAAGTTCCCAAATTGGGGCCTGTAACAATTGCTTTTGTGGGTTTACTCGTAATTATCTGCCATTTCTGCGTTCCCTATTTTGCCAACTTTATGTTGTCCTCGGTGGGACCTTATTCTGGAAGGGATACTATTTGCAAATTCCTCTATTAGGATTACTTCCCTAAGGTTTTCAAAATCTTGTGTAATCTTCAGGTACCGATACCAATGATCAAATATCATTTCCTTCTCTCCAGCGAATTCAATCAGTGTCTGACCCTATTTCTATTTTAAGTTCCTGAATTTTTGCCTGTAAGCCTCTGGTATCAACTCATAAACATTGAGAACTGCAGTTTTAACCACTTCATGATCAATTCACTGTTCACAGAATCACAGAATAATACAGTGCAGAAGAGGCCCTTCGGCCCATCGAGTCTGCACCGATGCATTAAAGACACCTGACCTGTCTACCTAATCCCATTTGCCAGCGCTTGGCCCATAGCCTTGAATGTTATGACGTGCCAAGTGCTCATCCAGGTACTTTTTAAAGGATGTGAGGCAACCTGCCTCTACCACCCTCCCAGGCAGTGCATTCCAGACCGTCACCATCCTCTGAGTAAAAAAGTTCTTCCTCAAATCCCCCTTAAACCTCCTGCCCCTCAGCTTAAACTTGTGACCCCTCGTAACTGACCCTTCAACTAAGGGGAACAGCTGCTCCCTATCCACCCTGTCCATGCCCCTCAATCTTGTACACCTCGATCAGGTCACCCCTCAGTCTTCTCTGCTCCAGCGAAAACAACCTAAGCCTATGCAACCTTTCTTCAAAGCTTAAATGTTCCATCCCAGGCAACATCTTGTTGAATCGCCTCTGCACCCCCTCCAATGCAATCATATCCTTCCTATAATGTGGCGACCAGAATTGCACACAGTACTCCAGCTGTGGTCTTACCAAAGTTCTCCCTGCTTTTGTAATCTATGCCTCGATTGATAAAGGCAAGTGTCCCATATGCTTCCTCTGAAAGTGTTGAATATACCTTAACGCTTTCCCACTAGCACAGTTTGCAATAAAATTGTCCATCTTTGCTTCAGCCATTGCAACTTCATAGCAATTTTTTTCAAAGGACACAAAATACATTTCAGCTCCATCCTCACTAAATTTAGGCACTAGGCAAATATTCCATGCCAAATCAAAGCCAGGAGTTAATTCGGATTCATCCTCAAGTCTTGCTGTCACTCCCTGTTCGTGTAATCTAAGCTTTTCTTTGTCCAAAGCAAATTTCTTGGCTTCTGTTTCTGTTTGTAAGTCTGTTTCTTTTTCTTTTTCTTTCCTTTGATATTCTAGTTCAAGTTTTTTTTTCATTTCAAATTTTAATTGTCTATTTCCCTTTTTTCCCTTTCCAGTTGCCTCATTTGTAACTGAATTCTATCTAACTCAATCTGAGAGTTACCAGGATCCCCTTTTCTTCCTCAAGGTTAAAATGCTAAGCCAGCACTTTACCAATTTCTGCCTTTTTGGCTTTTGATTTTAAGCTAACCCTCACTTGCTCTGCCATAGCCATTAATGCATCCACTGTTCACTGCAATAAATCATTGAGAGTCAAATCTGCTCTCTCCGCAAAGGCTTGAGCAATAAAAGTAGATGTGCCGACTCTTCCTTATGAGTATAGCAAAAGCAATTGTGAAATCCTGCTCACCTAAAACTCTGGAAAACTCCAGTGAACTCATTTTTAGCCTCGAAGTTTGTATCCTGGACCCGAGCCCCCAATTTGTTATGACCTCAGAGATCGTTAACGTGAAAAATACGAGATATGAACCCCGCAAACCAATTGAATGAATTACACAAGATTTCACATTTTAAGACTTCTATAATAACTAAACTGAAAGAATTCCCCAATGAGCTAAATTGTACTTTATAAATAGTTGATATCCCAAATTATAAACAAAGGTATTTTCTTTACTTATTCAACACTTAAAAACATCACACCACACTTATAAGTTACACAGTCCTTTTTGATGGCGGAATCCTTTGCAGTCGTAAGTCCCAAACTCCGCCCAGTTGCAATGGGTTGGGTGGCCTAGACTTTTCAAAAATCAATCTTCTCTTTGTTCCCTGCTTCAAGCTTCTGACCTGGACATCCTGGATAACTTGATTTCTGGTGATCCAGACCACTATGCTACTGCACCCCTATTTGTATCTTGACACAATACTGATTTACTCCTCTGCAAGCTTCGACTCTCAAAACAGGTTCAAATTTTCACAGCCTTTCGTAGTATGTCTTCAGAGAGCAGACGTTCTTTCTCCTCACTTACTCTCAGCAGCTGCCACATCAGGGTGTCATCACTTGCAGTAAAATAATAGCAAAATACTGCAGATGCTGGAAAACTGAATTAAAAACGAAGTTCTGGAAATACTCAGCCGGTCTGGCAGCATCTAGAGTCATAGAGAGAAACAGCACCGAAACAGGCCCTTTGGCCCACCGAGTCCGTACCGACCATCAACCACCCATTTATTCTAATCCTATATTAATGCCATTTTTTCCTCTCACATCCCCACCTTCCCTCAATTCTCCTACCACCTACCTATACTAGGGGCAATTTTTTACAATGGCCAATTTACCTATCAACCCGCAAGTTTTTGGCATGTGGAAGGAAACTGGAGCACCCGAAGGAAATCCACGCAGTCACAGGCAGAACTCCACACAGGCAATACCCAGAACCGAACCCGGGTCACTGGAGCTGTGGTGCTAGCCACTGTGCTGCCCAAGCAAATGTACTGATGAGAGAGAGAGAAACAGAATTATAATGTTTCAGGTCGTTGACATCAGAACTCTGATTTGGAGACATCTATTTGCCACATCTATTTAAGTTTGGATCAGAATTATTCAAATAATAACCAAGTCATTGACCTTATTTTACTTTTGGTAACCAACTTGCATTAAACTGACACCACCCAGTCAGCGCTGTCACTATCAGCTCTTCACTCCTTTATAGAGTGCATGTCTGTTAGAGACACTGCTGCATGCTCGCTCAGGGGTTACTACCTTCTGTTGAAGTTCCATGGGAGGGCGCAGTTTTTAGCAAAAGCTCACATGAGTCTTTAGGAGCTATTCTGATTGAGTTAATTCCATGAAGATGGGGGGGGGGGGGGGGGGATGCCCCACTGGTGACCTTCCTTCCTGCTACCAGTGTTGAGCCTTATATGAGTAAGGTGAGTGCTACAGTACTCGCCTTACTCAAAAAAAACTACTGGGCGATACTGCTTATTTGCCAGCAGAGAATAAAAGAAACTGTGACTCTTGGAAGCCTGCCATATTCCATTTGTTTTTTTAGTCATTAGTGGGATGTGGGCATCACTGGTATTTATTGCCCATCTCTAATTGCCCTTGAGAAGGTGGTTGTGAGCCACTGCCTTGAATACAACTGAGTGGCTTGCTCGACCATTTCAGAGGGCAGTTAAGAGTCAACCACATTGCTCACATGCTGCGTAAGGGCAGCAAATTTCCTTCCCTAAAGGACATTAGTGAACCAGATGAGTTTTTATTACAATCTAGTAGTTTTATGGTCAGCAATACAGATAATAGCTTATTATTCAAGATTTTTACTTAATTATTTGAATTTAAATTCCACAGCTGCTTTGGGATTTGAGCTCATGTCTCTGGGTCATTAGTCGAGGTCAGGATTATTAGTCCAGTAACATGAAGCACTATGCTACTGAACCTCTATTTGTATCTTGACACTAATGCTGCTTTTGAAACGAGCTATCATAAAAATTAACACTTTGCCTCTGCAGACACGTTCAGTTCCGAACCACGCACTGAGTGATTTCTATGAATGAAAAGTGTAGTATAATGTACTGGGGCAAGCCCTAAGTGGAGGGGAGGCAATGCTGCTTAAAGTGGGCGGCATATATCAGCTACCCACTCCTAGTATTTGAACTAACAGTGCTATTTGCTTTATTTGCAAACAACAGCTTAGCTGTTCCTGTGTGAGGTTTTTTTTGGTGGTGACCATTTTCATTAATACCTTGATTAGGAACAGGAATAGACCTTTCAGCCCCTTGAATCTGTTCCACCATTCAATGAGATCATGATTGATCTGCAGCCTAACTCGATGATATCAATTGCTATTTGCGGAAGAGAGTTCCAAACTTCTGCCACCTTATGCTTGAAGAAGTATTGCCTAATTTCACTCCTGAACGGTCTGGCTTTAAATTTGAGACTATGCCCCCTAGTCCTGCTCTCCCCAACCAGCAGGAATATTGTATCTGCCCTAACTGTTCTCCTTAATAATTTGAAAACATTGATCTAATCACCCCTTTATCTTCTAATGTCATAAGAAATTAAGAAATAGGAACAGAAGTAGGCCCTTTGGCCATTCAGCCTTTGGAGCCTGCTCCGCATTTAGCAGGATCATGGCTGACATAACCTACCTCAACTCCACTTTCCTGCAGGATTCCATATCCCTTAGAACATAAGAACATAAAGAAATAGGAGCAGGAGTAGGCCATTTGGCCCCTCAAGCCTGCCCTGCCATTCAATACGATCATGGCTGATCTACCCCAGACCTCAACTCCTCTTTCGTGCCAGCTCCCCATAGCCCTCAACTCCTCGATATTTCAAAAATCTATCTACCTCCTCTTTAAATACTTTCAGTGATCTAGCCTCCATAACTTCTGGGGTAGAGAATTCTAGACATTTACTACCCTCTGAGAGAAGCAATTCCTTCAGTTATAAATGAGCGCCCCCTTATTCTGTAACTATGTTCCCTAGTTCAAGATTCCCCCACTAGTGGAAACATCTTCTCAACATCTACCCTGTCAAGCCCCCTCAGACTGTTGTACGTTTGAATAAAATCACCCCTCATTTTTCTAAACTCTAATGAATAAAGGCCTAACCTATTTAGACGTTCTTGATAAGTCAACCCCTTCATCGCAGGAATCAGCCTAGTAAATCTCTTTTGAACTGCCTCCAATGGCAGTATATCGTTCCTTAAATACGGGGACCAAAACTGTACACAGTACTCCAGGTGCGGCCTCACCAACACCCTGTAAAGTTGTAACAAGACTTCACTATTTTTAAACTCCAACCCCCTAGCAATAAAGGCCAAAATTCAATTTGCCTTCTTAATTACTTGCTGCACCTGCATGCTACCTTTGTGTTTCATGCACAAGAACACCCAGATCCCTCTGTGTTGCACTTTTCTGAAGTCTCTCTCTACTTAAATAATAGTCTGCCTTTTGACTCTTCCTACCAAAGTGCATGACCGCATACTTCCCTACATTAAACTCCATCTGCCAAGTTTTTGCCCACTCACTCAACCTATCTATATCCCCTTGCAGATTCCTTCTGTCCTCATCACAACATGCCTTCTCACCTATTTCTGTACCATTAGCAAATTTGGATATATTGCATTCTGTCCCCTCCTCCAAGTCATTAAAGTAGATAGTAAATAATTGAGGCCCTAGGACTGATCCTTGTGGCACTCCACTAGTTACGTCTTTCCAACCTGAAAAAGACCCATTAATCCCGACTCTCTGTCTTCTGTGAGTTAACCAATCCTCAATCCATGCTAATACATTACCCCCAATACCTGAGTTCCTATCTTGTGCAATAATCTTTTATGTGGCACCTTATCGAATGCCTTCTGGAAATCTAAATACACTACATCTACCGGTTCCCCTTTATCAACTCTGCTTGTTATATCCTCAAAGAACTCTAGCAAATTTGTCAAACATGATTTCCTTTTCACAAAACCATGTTGACTCTGTTTGATTGCAGTAAGCTTTTCTAAATGTCCTGCTATTTCTTCCTTAATAATGGACTTAATTCCCTAAGTATCCAAAAATCTATTTGATCTCTGTTTTGTATATATACAATGACTGAGCGTCCAGAACACACTCGGGTAGAGAATTCAAAAGATTCACAACCTTTTAGAACATAGGACAAAATACAGCATAGAAGGAGGCCATTCAGCCCATCATGTCCACGTCAGCAGAATAAGCTATCCACCCAAACTAATCCCACTTTTCAGAACCTGGTCCATAGCCTTGCCGGTTACAGCACTTCAGGTGCATGTCCAGGTACCTTTTAAAAGAATTGAGGGTCTCTGCCTCCACCACCGATTCTGGCAGTGAATTCCAGACACCCACCACCCTCTGGGTGAAAAAGTTTTTCCTCATGTCCCCTCTAATCCTTCTACCAATCACCTTAAATGTGTGTCCCCTGGTAACTGACCTCCCTGCCAGGGGAAACAGGTCCTTCCTATCCAGGCCCCTTATAATATTGTACACCTCAATCAAATCACCCCTCAGCCTCCTCAATTCCAGGGAAAACAACCCCAACCTATCCAATTTCCTTATAGCTGCAACCCTCAAGCCCTGGCAACATTCTTGTAAATCTCCTCTTCACTCTCTCCAGAGCAATTATGCCCTTCCTGTAATGTGGTGACCAGAACTGTACACAATACTCCAGCTGTGGCCTAACCAGCACTCCATACAGCTCCAGCATCACATCCCTGCTTTTGTACTCTGTACCTCAGCCAATAAAGGAAAGCAATCCATATGCCTTCTTCACTCTACCTGTCCTGGCGCCTTCTGGGACCTGTGGGCATGCACTCCAAGGTCTCTCACTTCTCAATCTCCTCCCATTTATTGTATATTCCTTCGCTTTATTTGCCCTCCCCAAATGCATCACCTCACACTTCTCAGGATTGAATTCCATTTGCCACTTTTTCGCCCACTCAACCAAACCATTGATATCATTCTGGAGTCCATGACTCTCCTCCTGACTATTAACTACACGGCCAATTGTTGTGTCATCAAATTTCTCAATCCTGCCTCCCACATTTAAGTCCAGATCATGAATATATACCACAAACAGCAAGGGACCCAACACTGAGCCCTGTGGAATGCCACTGGAAACCGCTTTCCATTCACAAAATCATCCGTCGACCACTACCCTTTGTTTCCTGTCACTGAGCCAATTCTGGATCCAACCTGCCACCTTCCTCTGTCTCCCATGGACTTTCATTTTACTGACCAGTCTGACATTTGGGACCTTTTCAAATGCCTTACTAAAATCCATGTAGACCACATCCACTGCACTTCCCTCATCAATCCTCTTTGTTACTTCCTCAAAAAGCTCAATCAAATCAGTAAGACATGACCCCTTAACAAATCCATGCTGACTATCCCTGATTAATCCGTGTCTTTCTAAGTGACAGAATCTATTCTGAGAGACAGGATAAACTAACAGTTTACCCACCACCGAGGTCAGACTGACTGGCCTATAATCACCTGGCTTATCCTTCACACCCTTTTTAAACAATGGTACAACGTTCATAGACCTCCAATCATCTGTATCTAGTGAGGATTTGAAGATTATCCTCAGCGCATCTGCTATTTCCTCCCTGGCTTCCTTTAACAGCCTGGGATGCAAAACATCTGGTCCTGGCGATTTATCCACTTTCAGGGATGTCAGACCCTCAGGCACTTGCTCTCTCATTATGCTTATCTTATCTAATATTTCGCACTCCTCTTTAACGACAATGTCTGCATCAACCCTCTCCTCTGTGAAGACAGAGACAAAAAACTCATTAAGAACCCTGCTCACATCTTCTGCATCCACGCACAAGTTCCCTTGTACATCTCTGATAGGCCCTACCCTTTCCTTAGTTATCCTCTTAATGTACTGATAAAACAACTTCGGATTTTCCTTGATTTTACCTGACAATAATTTTTCATGCCCTCTCTTTGCTTTTCTAATTCCCTTTTTTCCTTCACCCCTGCACTTTCTATACTCCTCTAGGCTTTTTAAAGTATTAAAATATTGGTGATCATCATAAGCTTTCTATTTTTGCTTTAGCTTACCCTGTAAGCTTCTAGATAACCGGGGGCTCTAGATTTGGCAGTACCACCCTTTATCCTAGTGGGGACATGCCTACACTATGCCTGTAGCATCTTGCTGTTGAATGCATCCCACTGCTTTGCCACTGATTTTTCTTCAAGCAGCTGTATCAAGTCGACCTTCGCCAGGTCATCTCTTCCGTAAAATTTGCCTTCCCCCAATTTAGAATCTTTGCTCCTGTTTCATCTTTGTCCTTTTCCATGATTATGCTAAAATTAACTGTATTATGGTCACTATCTCCAAAATGGTCACCCACTGTTACTTCATCCACTTGCCCAGCTTCATTACTGAAAATTAAATCTAGAATTGTGCCCCCTCTTGGGCTTGTTACATGCTGGCTAAAAAAGTTCTCTTGAATGCAGTTCAAGAATTTTGTCCCCTCTGTGCCCTTCACACTGTTTGTATCCCAATCGATATTGGGGTAGTTGAAATCCTCAACCATCACCACCCTAAAGTTATTGCACTCAGAAAGTTGCCTACATATTTGTTCCTCTATCTCCCTCTCACTATTTGGGGGTCTATAATACACTCCCAGTAATGTGGCTGCCCCCTTTTTATTTCTGACCTCCACCCATATGGCCTCGTTTGATGATTCATTTACCATATCATCCCTCCTCAAAGCTGTTATTGATTCCTTGACTAATAATGCTACACCCCCCCACCCCTTTTTTAACTCCCTTTCTATCATGCCTGAAAACTCTAAATCCAGGGATGCTGAGTTGCCATTCTTGCCCCTCCTTAAGCCAAGTTTCCATGATAGCAATGATATCATGTTACCATGTGTCTTTGAGTGAAGAAATGTTTCCTCATCTCAGCACTAAATGGCCGACACCGTTGTCTGAGACTCTGCCCCCTAGCTCTAACTCCCTAGCCAAGGTAAACATCCTTCCAGCCTCGACCCTGTCAAGCCCCTTAGAAATTTTACACATTTCAATCAGATCTCCTCTCATTCTTCTAAATTTTATTAAATATTAGCCTAATCTGTCTTTCAAAATTCTATAGATTCTGGAAGGGTTCCTGCAGACTGGAAAGCAGCAAACTTAGCCCCACTATTTAAGAAGACAGCGAAAGAGATAACTGAGAACCACAGACCTGTTAGTTTAACGTCAGTAGTAGGGAAAATGTTAGAATCTATTATAAAGGATGAAATAACTAGACACTTGGAAAATTATGATATGATTGGAAAAATCGACATGGATTTATCAAAGTGAAATCATGTTTGACAAACCTGTTGGAGTTTTTTGAGGATGTTACTTGTAAAGGAGAACCAATGGATGTGGTGTATTTGGATTTCCAGAAGCATTTTAATCAGGTCCCACACAGGAGGTTAGTGAACAAAATTAGAGCACATGGGATTGGGAGTAATATACTGGTATGGATTGAAAATTGGTTAATAGACAGAAAGGAGAGAGTAGGAATAAACGGGTCATTCCCAGGATGGCAGGCTGTGGTGAGAAGGTGTAGATTGGACAAGGCCACATAGCTGACCAAGAGGCCATGGAGCAAAGGCAAACAATATGTTAATGTTTGCCTTCGCTCCATGACCTCTTGGTCAGCTATGTGGCCTTGTCCAATCTACACCACCTCCTTTGTTATCTCTTGCCCCACCCCCGGCTCACTTGCTTATAACCTTTGACATTTCTAATATTTGCCAGTTCCGAAGAAGGGTCACTGACCCGAAACGTTAACTCTGCTTCTCTTTCCACAGATGCTGCCAGACCTGCTGAGTGGTTCCAGCATTTCTTGTTTTTATTATCTTGAACTACCAGTTATTTATCATCCATTAACAGAACTTCAGACCCTAACACTGGGTGTCTTTGTTCATGAGTCACTAAAAGCTAGTATTCAGGTGCAGCAAGCCATTAAGAGGGCAAATGGTATATTGGCCTTCATTGCAAGGGGATTTGAGTACAAGAGGAAAGATGTATTGCTGCTGTTGTATAAAGCCTTGGTGAGACTGCACCTGGAGTATTGTGTACAGCTTTGGTCTCCTTGTCGAAGGAAGGATATACTTGCCATAGAGGGAGTGCAACGGAGGTTCACCAGACTAATCCCAGGGATGCTGGGATTGTCTTATGATGAGAGATTGCAGAAACTGGGCCTGTATTCTCTAGAGTTTCGAAGAATGAGAGGTGATCTCATTGAAACTTAGAAAAATTCGTATGGGGCCTGACGGGGTAGATGTGGATAGAATGTTTCCTCTGGCTGGCGAGTCTAGAAGCAGGGGACACAGTCTCAGAATAAGGGGCAGGCCATTTAAGACTGAGATATGGAGTAATTTCTTTATTCAGAGTCATAGAGAGATACAGCACTGAAACAGGCCATTCAGCCCACCGAATCTGTGCCGATCAACAACCACCCATTTATACTAATCCTATATTAATCTCATATTCCCATACCAAATTCCCACCTTCCCTCAATTCTCCTACCACCTACCTACACGAGGGGCAATTTATCATGGCCAATTTACCTATCAACCTGCAAGTCTTTGGCTGTGGGAGGAAATCCACGCAGTCACAGGGAGAACTTGCAAACTCCGCACAGGCAGTGCCCAGAACTGAACCCGGGTTGCTGGAGCTGTGAGGCTGCGGTGCTAACCACTGTGCTGCCCCTGAGTCTGCTGAACCGGTGGAATTCTCTACCCCAGAGGGCTGTGGAAGCTCAATCATTGAGCATGTTCAAGACAGAAATTGATAGATTTCTGAATACGAATGACATCAAGGGATATGGGGATGGTGGGGGAAAATGGAGTAGAGGTAGATGATCAGCCATGATTTGTTTGAATGGTGGGGCAGGCTCATGAGACCGAATGGCCTACTCCTCTTATTTCAAATGATCCTATTCATTCTCTCTGCTTGGACAATCCCCTCATAAGAACTAGGAGCAGAAGCAGGCAATTCAGCCCCTTGAGCCTGCTCCGCCATTTAATACGATCATGGTTGATTTCATCTCGACCTCAACTCCACTTTCCTTCCCGTTGTCCATAACCCTTCAACCCTTTACAAATGAAAAATCTGTCTGTCTATCTCAAAATTACTCAATGTCCCGGCATCCACCACACTCTGGGGTAGTGAATTCCACAGATTCACGACCCTTTGAGAGAAGTAATTTCTCCTCATCTCTGTTTTAAATCTGCTACCCCTTATCCTAAAACTATGACCTAGATTGCCCCACCAGAGGAAAATCCTCACTACATCTACTTTGTCAATCCCCTTAATCATCTTGTATACCTCAGTTAGATATCCTCTCATTCTTCTAAACTCTGGAGAGTAAAGGCCTAAACTGCTCAATCTCTCTTCATAAGACAAACCCCTCATCTCTGGAATCAATCTAGTGAACCTCCTCTGAACTGCCTGCAATGCAACTTCATCCCCCCTCAAATAAGAACACCAAAACTGTATACAATACTTCAGGTGCGGTCTCACTAATGCCTTGTACAGTTGCAGCAACACTTCCCTACTTTTATACTCTATTCCTTTAGCAATAAATGCCAAAATTCCATTTGCCTTCCTTATTACCTGCTGTACCTGCATACTAGCTTTCAGCAATTCATGCCCGAGGACACCCAGATCCCTCTGCACCAAAGCACTCTGAAGTTTCTCTCCATTTAGATAATAATTTGCCTTTCTATTCTTCTGACCAAAATGGATAACCTCACACTTATCCATGTTAAAATCCATCCGCCAAATTTTGGCCCATTCACCTAACCTATCCATATCCATTTGTAAATTTCTTATTTCTTTTTTGCAACTTACTGTCCCACCTATTTTAGTGTCATCTGCAAATTTGGCTATAGTACCTCCTATCCTTGCATCCAAGTCATTTATATAGATTGTAAATAGTTGGGGCCCGAGGACCGAATCCTGTGGCACCCCACTAGTTACATCTTGCCAACCAGAAAATGACCCATTTATCCCGACTCTCTGTTTTCTGTTGGTTAGCCAATCCTCTATCCAAGCTAATAAATTGCCCCTAACCCCATGTGAACTTACCTTGTGTATTAACCTTTTGTGCGGCACCTTATCAGATGCCTTCTTGAAGTCCAGATAAACTACATCTACAGGATCCCCATTATCCACTTTACTTGTTACATCTTCGAAGAACTCTACCAAATTAGTCAAACACGATTTACCCTTCATAAAACCATGCTGACACAGAAATCAGTCCAGTGAACCTTCATTGCATTCCCTCTAAGGCAAGTATATCCTTCTTTGGTTAAGGAGACCAAAACTGTACACTGTCCTCCAGGTGTGATTTCATTACGGCCTATATAATTGTAGTAAGACTTCTTTATTCTTTTTACTCTAATCTCTTTGTAATAACGGCTAACAACTGGTTAAGAAAAATTGTTCAATCTCAGATTTAAAATTAGCAATTGATCTGGCACCAGTTGCAGTTTGTGGATGATGTTTCCAAATATCTGCCAGGAAATAAAACCCCAATTTGTGTAAACTCTCCTCATAAGTTGACCCTTGGAGTCCATTCTGGTAAATCTACGCTGCACTCCCTCTGCGGCCTTCCTAAAGTCTTGTGTCCAAAACTGTTCGCAGTACTCCAGGTGTGGTCTAACCAGGGCTTTGTATAGCTGAAGCATAACTTCGAGCCCTTTATATTTTAGTCCTCTAGATATAAAGACCAGCATTCCATTAGTTCTTTTGATTATTTTCTGTACTTGTTCATGACAACTTAATGATCTATGTACCTGGACCCCCCCGACTCTCTTTGGACCTACACTGTTTCTAGCTTTTTACCATTTAGAAAGTACTCCGTTCTATCCGTTTGGGTCCCAAGTGGATGACCTCACATTTGCATACATTGAAATCCTTGTTTCTCTGTTACTCTCTGCTGGGAATGGAGGAAATCAGATTGGGACAGAGTAACTGTTCTGAATAAGAATTCAAACCTGCTTAGTGGGCTGATTGTAGTTTAGCCCTTGAGTTGCAGGTGTACCTTCTGGCAGAAGTACGAATAGAAATGGGGCTTCCTCAAAAGTGATTTATTATGTAATCAGAAGAATGAGAGAGTTATCCAAACATCCAACAAAATTTCCACATATGTTTCATTCTTAGTTATTGGTGTGTTGAATGTAAATGGAAGCTATCAAAGAGCTGCCAAGAGTGGTATTCAGTAAACATTGGAGAATTTACCTCCTGTGAGGTGGGCCAAATTTTGATGAGTGTGTGTGGCAGGTCACCATTTGTTGAGGCCGATAACCTCAATTTTCAGGTCTCCTACATCCTGATACCAGCAACATTCTGTTGAATACAGCCTGCAGGTAAAAGCTTGGTTACATGAGGATGTGTTGAGCTGCGAGAACCCATGACTGTATTACGTATGAGCATTGTTGTTTATGGAAAAAGGCTGAAATTTCAACAAACCAAAAACCCTTCAATTAAATCACAACATTTTGAATGCAAGCTTGTGATAATTGCCTTTATTTTGTTGCTGTATTTTAGAAATAAATCAGAAAGTGGAAAGACTCGGACAAAGCTCACTATCCATGAGTTGAAAGCATTTGTGCATCAGCTATACAGCCTGCCGTGTGTTATCAGCCAAACTCGACTGGTTAAGGTAAACATTTAGCAAATGCAACTGGCATTGTATTATCACACACCAGGGGCAGTTGAACTGCAGTTTCTGATATACAGCATGCTGATCCAATGCCAATCTGCCAAACAGGTCTCTAAAGACATAACAGATGAGAATATCTCATGAGAATTTAGAGGAAGGGGCTGGATTTTGTGCTGGAGACAGGGTCCCCTGGCGCCAGGCTGAAAAGACTGGAAAACCACGCATCTGCATTTTATCGGCCCCCGGAGCAATCCTCCAGTCTTTTTGTGTCAAAGTTTTAGGAGATCAGGACCCCCGTGCCTTCAAAAACACCACCAACACCCCTCCCATGGCATGCAAGCACAGGAAGTGTAACATCTGCCGTTAACTTGTACCTTTCTCACCATCCAAGACCCCAAGCGCTCCTTCCAGGTGAAACACAGGAATTTACTTGTGCTTTTAATTTTTTTTTATTTGTTTGTGGGATATGGACGTTGCTGGCCAGGCTAGAATTTGTTGTCCATCCTTAATTGCCGTTGAACTGAGTGGCTTGCTAGGCCATTTCAGAAGGCATTTGAGTCAACCACATTGCTGTGGGTCTGGAGTCACATGTAGGCCAGACCAGGTAAGGACAGCAGATTTCCTTCCCTAAAGGACATTAGTGAATTAGATGGGTTTTTACAACAATCGACAATGGTTTCATGGTCACCATTAGACTAGCTTTTAATTCCAGATTTATTAATTGAATTCAGATTTCACCATCTGCTGTGTTGGGATTCGAACCCATGTCCCCAGAGCATTAGCCTGGGCTCTGGATTGCTATTTCAGATTTCCAGCGTTGGCAGTATTTTGCTTTAGCCATTGTCATTTAATCTCTCCTGCCTTCCACCCTATCACAGGACCTCCCTTTTGTTCTTTTTCCACCCTTCCCCCTTTCACTTGTGCTGTTTCTCTCTCTCCACAGATGCTGCCAGGCCTGCTGAGTATTTCCAGCATTTTCTGTTTTTATTTGGAAGGGAATGCCAGATCTGGCAGCTCCGTCTTGTGACTTCTAAAGTATTAGAAGTTCCTCTCTGTTGGATCCTGTATCAGATGCACCCTCTCCACTGTTCTCTACCCTTCTCTGTATAAAAACACTGTCTTGCTTGGCTTCCCTGTCCCTGAAGCACATTGTTTGCCCATCACACTGGGCTGTACCTGACTGTGGTTTCTCTTTACTTACAGCTTCCTACCTTGGCTTTCTTCACTTTTTACTATTTGGTAATCATCTGAAAGAACTTTCTCTGAAGTCCAGAATATTATGTTTGCCGCTTCTGCCTCTGCTTCCATGGATGAATTTTCAGCTTCCTCTGCATAGCCTACAACCTTACTATTCCTCTCATTGCTGCCTGCTCTTTATGCTTTGCTACCTTGTGTTCTAAAGTCCTACCCAGTCTGCTGTCTCTCTTCTCTATCTGTCTCCAAGCCTACCAATTGCAACTTTCCTGTACCATAACAATAACTTGTATTTATTTAGTGTCTTTAACATAAAAAAGTGCTATAATGATTCACTGGTGCATGTGAAATAACAGATGGTGAGCCAAAGAAGGCACGATTAGGGAGGGTGAGCAAAAGCTTGGTCTAAGGTGGGTTGTAATGGAAGTGAGAGGTGGAGGGTCTAAGGAGGGATTTCCATAGTTCGGGTGCTAATGGTAGGGGGAAGGGAGAGTGGGATATGCAAGAAGCTGCAGTCAGAAGAAGCAAGAATTTGGGTAGTTAGGAGGAGGTTACAGATGGGGAGAGGAAAACGTGGAGTTATACATATAGGTGTTAATTTTCAGTTGATGTTGGGGAGCATGAGGTGAGTATGAAGAACAGAGCTGATGATTGTTGGGGAGTTGGTGTTGGATCAGAATTTTGGATCAACGGTAGTTGAGAGAAATTGGGAGACTGGCCAGAAGAGCATTGGAGTAATCAGGTTTGGAGGTGTGGAAAGCTGAGTTAATGGCAGTGATGGAGATGGGCGATGTTATGGAGCTGGAAATAGATGGTGAAAATATGGGATCAGAAGCTTAGCTGGATTTTACAGAATGCTGAAGTTACAAACAAACTTAAACGTAAGCAGTGATGGCGGAGAAGCATGGGATTGATGACAAGAGTACAAAGTTTGGTAGGTTTATTTGGTGCATATTGGCGTGGGACTGATGTCACATACAGGTAGACCAGTTAAGGACATCTGGTTTCCTTCTCTAAAGCCTTAACAGTTGGATTTTTATGTCAGCATGGTCACTTTTACTATTACCGGTTGTTTTTCTTAATCCCAGATTGTTTTTTCAAGTGAATTCAAATTCTCAAATTACCATAATGGAATTTGAATTTGCATTCTCTAGATTATTGGTCCAAACTTCCAGGTTACTAGCTCAGAAAGATAATCTAAATGCAATGGCTTCAGTCTGCCCGATGTTTACTTAGGGGAAAATGCGGCTTATCCAAAACTGGATCTTGACAAGGTGGACAGTGGAGGGATGGAGAGGTAGAGTTGAGAATTGTCAGTGTACATGTGGAAGGTGACACCATGTTTGCAGATGATGTCACCAAGGTGAAGCTTGAAGAAGAGGGACTGAGGATGAATTCTTGGGGGATTGTTGTTAAAGGCCTGCTCGGGTCTGCAATTGAAATCCGACCTGGCCTGAGTCCTTTGATTTTTTTTTCCCGTGCCCGACCTGCCCCGAGCCAACCACTGGAATGAAGTTTGTTATATTAAAGAGTTTGTGCTCTTCCTGAGATGGAATCGCTCCCTGCAGTCTAGTGCAGGGTCTGGATGCACGTTTCCCACCTTGACGTCCTGGCAGTCACTGTGTCCGACCCGACCCGAGCCCGAAAGTCGGACCTGGAAGAGCGACCTGACCCGACCCGGACCCGACGCATATCGGGCCCGGTCGGGTTTGGGTTCGGTAACCATGCTGTAATTATTGTTAAGTTAGTGATGTGGAATTGGGAAGACAAACCAAATAATATGCTGTTGCTGGTTTTCCCTTTTGAGACTTTAATATGTGTTTTGTACATAAACTCATGAGGGATCTAGACAGAGTAGATACGAGAAAACTGGTACAATTGGTGGAAGGGTCGAGAACTAGATATCAGTTGAATGGCAAAAAAACCCACAGCAAGATGAGGAAAAACTTTTTTATGCAACAAGTGATTAGAATCTGGAATGCACTGCTTGAAGGTGTGATGGAGGCAGTTTCAACTGTGGCTTACAAAGGGGAATTGCATAAACACCTGAAGAGCGAGACTTTTGCAGGGCTATGGGGAAAGCGCGGAGAAATGGGACTAGCTGAGTTGCTCTTGCAGAAAGCTGACAGGGACACGATGGGTCGAATGGCTTCCATGGGTGCTGTAACCATTCTGATTCTATGTGCAATTACAGTATTTACAAACTGTATACTGTAATAATGCATTTTGTGCTTTAGTTAATTTGAATGGGTTAACTGATGGCTGACCGCAGCACACCGCAAGTCCCGATGGTCCAGAAGGAATCAGGTTACAGGAGCAGGAGGTAAAAGAGGGGAAGGATATGACAATTGAGTTCAGACACTGTTGGGTGGGGAAGAGGTCAGGAAAGTCAAAATGGATGCAACAGAAAAAAACTTCAAAAAATGGTTTTTAAAAAAGCTGAGAAAAAGTAGCTGAAGAATGAGCCACGGAGAGCGAGTTCAGAGGACCACTCTTGGAGTTGGTCAGATGGCAAGAATCAAAAGAAACCATAAGAAATAAGATTAAAAATAGGAAGTCTGAATGTGACAGATAAGCATTACAGAAAGTGTGACAAGAAGCTCCATGGTCCATGCAAAGAATAAGATCAAATTAAAGGCTCTATAACTGAATTTCAGAGGGTTGTGGGAGGAGATTAAAGAAATATGGAGAGGCGAGGCCATGGAGGGATTTGAAAACAAGAGTGAGAATTTTAAGATCAAGACATTGCTTGACCAGGAGCCAGTATTGGTGAGCGAGCACAGGGGGTGCTGGGGAATGAGATTTGGTGTGAATTAAGACATGGGAAGCAGAGTTTTGGATGATCTCAAGTTTATGGAGAGTAGAATGTGGGAGACCAGTGGGAGACTGTTGCAATAATCAGGTCTAGAAGCAATGAAAGCATGACTGAGGGTTTCAGCAGTAGATGAGCTGAGGCGGGCGGTGTCATGGAGGTGAAAATAGGTGGTCTTAGTGATGGCATGCATATCAGGTTGGAAGCTCATCATGGGGTCAAATGTGACACCAAGATTGTGAACAGACTGGCTTAATCTTAGACTGTTGCCAGGGAGAGGGATGGAGTCAGTAGCTAGGGAACAGAGTTTGGAGCAGGGACTGAAAATAATGGCTTCAATCTTCCCAGTATTTAATTGGAGAAACTTTCTGCTCATCCAGTACTGGATGTCAAATAAGCAGTTTTAATAATTTAGCAACAGCAAAGAAGTCAAGAGAGGTAGTGGTGAGTTAGAGCTGAGTGTTGGCAGCATACATATGAAAACTAATGTTGTTTTGGATGATGTTGCTGAGGGGCAGCATGTAGATGAGAAATGGGAAGGAGGCCAAGGATAGATCCATTGGGGACACCAGAGGTAACAGTGTGGAGCAGGAAGAGAGGCCATTACAAGTGGTTTTCTGCTGTGATTAGATAAGATTGGAACAAGGTGAGAGCAGTCCCACCCAGCTGGACGACAGGTGTTGGAGGAGGATGGTATGGTCAACCATGTCAAAGACTGCAGACAGTTTGAGAAGGATGAGGATGGTATGGTCAACCATGTCAAAGATTGCGGACAGTTTGAGAAGGATGAGGATGGTATGGTCAACCATGTCAAAGACTGCAGACAGTTTGAGAAGGATGAGGATGGTATGGTCAACCATGTCAAAGATTGCGGACAGTTTGAGAAGGATGAGGATGGTATGGTCAACCATGTCAAAGATTGCGGACAGTTTGAGAAGGATGAGGATGGTATGGTCAACCATGTCAAAGACTGCAGACAGTTTGAGAAGGATGAGGATGGTATGGTCAACCATGTCAAAGATTGCGGACAGTTTGAGAAGGATGAGGATGGTATGGTCAACCATGTCAAAGACTGCAGACAGTTTGAGAAGGATGAGGATGGTATGGTCAACCATGTCAAAGATTGCGGACAGTTTGAGAAGGATGAGGATGGTATGGTCAACCATGTCAAAGACTGCAGACAGTTTGAGAAGGATGAGGATGGTATGGTCAACCATGTCAAAGACTGCAGACAGTTTGAGAAGGATGAGGATGGTATGGTCAACCATGTCAAAGACTGCAGACAGTTTGAGAAGGATGAGAATGGTATGGTCAACCGTGTCAAAGACTGCAGACAGTTTGAGAAGGATGAGGATGGTATGGTCAACCATGTCAAAGACTGCGGACAGTTTGAGAAGGATGAGGAGGGAAAGTTTACCTTTGTCACAAAGACATAGAATGTCATTTGTGACTTTGATAAGAGCTGTTTCAGTACTGTGGCAGGGGCGAAAACCTGATTGGAGGGATTCAAACATGGAGTTCTGGGAAAGATGGGAACGCATTTGGAAGGTGACAACACGTTCAAGGACTTTGGAGAGGAAAGGGAGGTTGGAGATGAGATGGTAGTTTGCAAGGACAATGAGGTCAAGGGCTTTTTTTTGAGGAGGGGGTGATAGAACCATAGAAAAGTTACGGCACAGAAGGAGGCCATTCAGCCTATTGTGTCTGCGCCAGCTAAAAAAAAACTGGCCCCTCAATCTAATCCCACCTTCCAGCACCTGGTCCATAGCCTTGCAGGTTACAATACTTCAGGTGCAGGTCTAGGTACCTTTTAAATGAGTTGAGGGTTTCTGCCTCCACCACCAATCTGGGCAGTGAATTCCAGACACTCACCACCCTCTGGGTGAAGAAGTTTTTCCTCATGTCGCCTCTAATCCTTCTACCAATCAACTTAAATCTGTGCCCCTGGTAATTGACCACTCCACTCGGGGAAACAGGTCCTTCCTGTCCACCCAGGCCCCTCATAATTTTGTACATCTCAATTCAGTCACCCTTCAGCCTCCTCTGTCTAAGAAAGCAACCCCAGCTGATCCAATCTTTCCTCATAGCTGCATCTTTCAAGCCCTGGCAACATTCTTGTAAATCTCCTCTGTACTCTCTGCAGAGTAATTATGTCCTTCCTGTAATGTGACCAGAACTGTATGCAATACTCCAGCTGTGGCCTAACTAGCATTTTATACAGTTTTATTGCATCCCTGCTTTTGTATTCTATACCTCAGCCAATAAAGGAAACCATTCCATATGCCCTCTTAACCACCTTATCGACCTGTCCTGAAACCTTCAGAGACCCGTGGACATGCACTCCAAGGTCTCTCACTTCTACCCATCTTATTCAACCATTCAGCCCCTCGAGTCTGTTGCACAAGAAAAGGAGGAGGCCATTCAGCCCCTTGTGTGCAATGACGGCAGATTTAAAGCAGAGGGACAACACCTGAAGGGAGAGAACTCTTAACAATATTGGCTAACATTGGTGGTCAGCAGTTTAGTGGAAATAGGATTGAGGGAGCAGGAGCTGAGTCTCATGGACAAGAAGAGCTCAGAGAGAGCATGAGGGGAGGTAGGAGAGAAACTAGAGAAAAATGCGAGTTCAGGGCTAGGGCAAGTGAAAGCATTATAGGAAGTTTGGCCTGGTGGGCTAGTGGAGGGAGGGATGTGGCAGAGGCAGCTGATCTGTCGGGCTTGATCTTAGTAACAAAGAAGCCCATGAGCTCTTCGCACATAAGGACAGTAGTGAGAAAGGATCTTGGTTCAGAGATCAGTAGGTAGAATCAGTATGGGTGGAGATTAGGAATGACAAGGGTCAGAAAATGTTGGTGGGAGTTGTTTATCGACCTCCTGACAGTAGTTATACTGTTGGACAGAGCGTTAAGCAAGAAATAATTGGAGCTTGTAACAAAAGTGATGCAATAATTGTGGGGAATTTTAATCTTCATATCAACTGGACAAATCAAATTAGCAAAGATGAGTTTGTAGAGTGCGTTCAAGACAGTTTCCTGGAACAAAACGTGGAACCAACTAGGGATGAAGCTATTTTAGATCTGGTATTGTGCAATGCGACAGGTTTAATTAGTAATCTGGAAATAAAACATCTTCTGGGGGAAAAAGAGACCTAATACAATTGAATTCCATATCAAGTTTGAAAGCAACTTACTGCAGTCCCAGACAAGAATCTTGAACTTAAAACCAATTACATAAGTATCAGGGGAGAGTTGACTTAGGTTAGATTGAGTAAATAGACTAAAATGACTAAAAGGTATGGCGTTAAATAAAGAGTGGTAAACATTTAAACAAACGATTCAAAATGTTCGACCAAAATACATTCCATTAAAAAAACAGAAACTCAACAAGAAAGATCCATCCATGGCTTAATAAGGAAGTTAAGGATAGTATGAGATTAAAAGAAACAGCTTGTAATGTTGCAAGGAATAGTGGTAAGCCTGAGGAGTGGGAGTATTTTGGAAACCAGCAAAGATAGACCAAAAAGTTGTTGATAAGGGAAGGAATGGAATATGGGAGTAAACTAGCCAGGAATATAAAAACAGATTGTAAGAGCTTTTATAAGTATATTGAAAGGAGGAGAGTGGCAAAAAAAAACATTGGTCCCTGAGAGTAAGAGTCAGGAGAAATTATGGGGATTGAGGAAATAGCAGCGACGTTGAACAAAAATTTTGTGTCTGTCTTCACGGTGGAAGGCTCAAACAACATACCACAAATAGAGGGCAACCAAGGGACTAATTTAAACCAAATAATATCAGCAGAGAAAAAGTATCGGCAAAATTTAGGGGACTACAAGCAGACAAATCCCCAGGGCCTAATGGCCTACAACCTAGGATTCTGAAAGAGGTAGCTGCAGAGATATTGGATGCACTGGTTATGATTTTCCTAAATCCCAGATTCTAAAACAGTCCCAGTGGATTGGAAGTTGGCAAACGTAGCTTTGCTATTCAAGAAAGAAGAGAGAAAGAAAACGGGAAACTTCAGGCCAGTTAACCTGACATCAGTTGTCGGAAAAATGCTGGAATTTATTACTAATTAAGTCTTAACAATGCACTGAGAAAATCATAGCCTGTGCAGACAAAGTCAATGTGGTTTTACGAAAGGGAAATCGTGTTTGACAAATTTATTAAGTTTTTTGAGCAAGTAACGAGTTGGGTAGATAAAGGGGAACCAGTAGATGTAGTATACTTGGATTTCCAAAAGGCATTCAATAAGGTGCCACACAAAAAGCATAGATAGAGGGTTGGTTAATTTTTTTTTATATTTGTTCACGGGATGTGGGCTGGCGAGCCCAGCATTTATTGCCCATTCCCTAATTGCGCTTGATAAAGTGGTGGTGAGCTGCCTTTTTGAACCGCTGCAGTCCATATGGGGTAAGTACACCCACAGTACTGTTAGGAAGGGAGTTCCAGGATTTTGACCCAGTGACAGTGCAGGAACATAGGAGCAGGAGTAGGCCATCAAAGCCTTCCTCGCCATTTAATATGATCATGGCTGATCATCCACTTCAATGCCTTTTTCCCAAACTATCCTCATATCCCCTTATGTCATTTGCATGTCGAAATCTGTCAATCTCTAAACATACTCAATGACTGAGCTTCCACACCCCTCTGGGGTAGAGAATTCCAAAGATTCACAACCCTCTAAGTAAAGAAATTTCTCTTCATCCCGGTCCTAAGTGGCTTCCCCCTTATTTTGACTCCCCAACCAGGGGAAACATCTTAATGGCATCTACCCGATCTATCCCTTTAAGTATTTTGTAGGTTTCAGTGAAATCACCTCTCATGCTTTGAAACTCTAGAGAATACAGGCCCAGTTTCCCCAATCTCTCTCCATAGGGTAGTCCGACCATCCTGGGAACAAGTCTGGTGAACCTTCTCAGGCAATAATACCCTTCCTAAGGTCAGGGGACCAAAACTGCACAAAGCACTCCAAGTGCAGTTGAACCAAGGTTGTATACAATTGAAGCAAAACTTCACTACTCCTGTACTCAAATCATGTTGTGATAAAGGCTAACACACTTAATGGCGATACAGTTCCAAATCAGGATGGTGTGTGGCTTGGAGGGGAACTTGCAGGTGGTGGTGTTCCCATACATTTGCTGACCTTGTCTGTCTAGGTGGTAGAGCTTGCAGGTTTGGAAGGTGCTGTGTAAAGAGCCTTGGTGCTTTGCTGCAGTGCATCTTGTCGATGATACACACTGCTGCCAATCTGCGTCAGTGGTTGAGGGAGTGAATGTTTGTGGATGGGGTGCCAATTAAGCGAGCTGTTTTGTCCTGGATGGGGTCGAGCTTCTTGAGTGTTGTTGGAGCTGCACCCATCCAGGCAAGTGGAGATTATTCCATCACACTCCTGACTTGTGCCTGGTAGATGGTGGACAGGCTTTGGGAAGTCAGGAGGTGAGTTACTCGCCGCAGGATTCCTAGCCTCCGATTTCCTCCTGTAGACACCATATTTATATGGCTACTCCAGTTCAGTTTCTAATCAATGATAACCCCCAGGATGTTACAGTGGGGGTTTCAGCGATGGTAATGCCATTGAATGTCAAAGGGAGATGATTAGATTCTCTCTCGTTGGAGACGGTCATTGCCTGGCACTTGTGTGACGCAAATGTTACTTGCCACTTATCAGCCCAAGCCTGGATATTTTCCAGGTCTTGCTGCATTTTTACACGGACTGCTTCAGTATCTGAGGAGTTGCGAATGAACAAAGAACAGTACAGCACAGGAACAGGCCATTCGGCCCTCCAAGCCTGCGCCAATCTTGATGCCTGCCTAAACTAAAATCTTCTGCACTACCGGGGTCCGTATCCCTCTATTCCCATCCTATTCATGTATTTGTCAAGATGCCTCTTAAACGTCGCTATTGTACCTGCTACCACCACCTCACCCAGCAGCAAGTTCCAGGCACTCACCACCCTCTGTGTAAAGAACTTGCCTCGCACATCCCCTCTAAACTTTGCCCCTCTTACCTAAAACCTATGTCCCCTAGTAACTGACTCTTCCACCCTGGGAAAAAGCTTCTGACAATCCACTCTGTCCATGCCGCTCATAACTTTGTTAACTCTATCATGTCGCCCCTCCACCTCCGTCATTCCAGTGAAAACAATCTGAGTTTATCCAACCTCTCCTCATAGCTAATGCCCTCCAGACCAGACAACATCCTGGTAAACCTCTTCTGTACCCTCTCCAAAGCCTGCACGTCCTTCTGGTAGTGTGGCGACCAGAATTGCACTAATATTCTAAGTGTGGCTTAACTAAGGTTCTGTACAGCTGCAGCATGACTTGCCAATTTTTATAGTCTGTGCCCCGACCGATGAAGGCAAGCATGCCGTATGCCTTCTTGACTACCTTATCCACCTTCGTTGCCACTTTCAGTGACCTGTGGACCTGTACGCCCAGATCTCTCTGCCTGTCAATACTCCTAAGGGTTCTGCCATTTACTGTATACTTCCCACCTACATTAGACCTTCCAAAATGCATTACCTCACATTTGTCCAGATTAAACTCCATTTGCCATTTCTCCGCCCAAGTCTCCAACCGATCTATATCCTGCTGTATCCTCTGACAATCCTCATCACTATCCGTAACTCCACCAACCTTTGTGTCGTCCGCAAACTTACTAATCAGACCAGCTACATTTTCCTCCAAATCATTTATATATACTACAAAGAGCAAAGGTCCCACCACTGATCCCTGCGGAACACCACTAGTCACATCCCTCCATTCAGAAAAACACCCATCCACTGCTACCCTCTGTCTTCTATTACCGAGCCAGTTCTGTATGCATCTTGCCAGCTCACCTCTGATCCCGTGTGACTTCACCTTTTGTACCAGTCTGCCATGAGGGACCTTGTCAGAGGTTTTACTGAAGTCCATATAGACCTTCCTTCATCAATCCAATCATCTTTAGTTTAGTTTAGAGATACAGCACTTCGTCACTTCCTCAAAAAACTCAATCAAATTAGAGAGGCACGACCTCCCCTTCACAAAACCATGCTGCCTCTCGTTAATAAGTTCATTTGTTTCCAAATGGGAGTAAATCCTGTCCCTAAGAATCCTCTCTAATAATTTCCCTACCACTGACGTAAGGCTCACCGGCCTATAATTTCCTGGATTATCCTTGCTACCCTTCTTACCCTGGTGCTGAACATTGTGCAATCATCAGCAAATATCCCCACTTCTGACTTTATGATTGAAGGGGCGGCGCAGTGGTTAACACCGCAGCCTCACAGCTACAGCGACCCGGGTTCAATTCTGGGTACTGCTTGTGTGGAGTTTGCAAGTTCTCCCTGTGTCTGCGTGGGTTTCCTCCGGGTGCTCCGGTTTCCTCGTGTAAATTGGCCATTATAAATTGCCCCTAGTATAGGTAGGTGGTAGGGAAATATAGGGACAGGTGGGGATGTGGTAGGAATATGGAATTAGTGTAGGATTAGTATGAATGGGTGGTTGATGGTCGGCGCAGACTCGGTGGGCCGAAGGGCCTGTTTCAGTGCTGTATCTCTAAACTAAACTAAATTGATGAAGCAGCTGAAGATGGTTGGGCCTAAGACACTACCCTGAGGAACTCCTGCAGTGATGTCCTGGAGCTCAGATGATTGAGCTCCAACAACAACGACCGTCTTCCTTTGCGCTAGGTACGACTCAAACCAGTGGAGAGTTTTCCCCTGATTCCCATTGACTCCAGTTTTGCTCGGGCTCCTTGATGCCATACTCGGTCAAATGCTGCCTTGATGTCAAGGGCAATCACTCTCACCTCACCTCTTGAGTTCAGCTCTTTTGTCCATGTTTGAACCAAGGCTGTAATGAGGTCAGGAGCTGAGTGGCCCTGGCGGAACCCAAACTGAGCTTTACTGAGCAGGTTATTGCTAAGCAAGTGCTGCTTAATAGCACTGTCGAAGACACATTCCATCGCTTTACTGCTGATTGAGAGTAGACTGATGGGGCAGTAATTGGCCGGGTTGCACTTGTCCTGCTTTTTGTGGACAGGATATACCTGGGCAATTTTCCACATTGCCAGGTAGATGCCAATGTTGTAGCTGTACTGGAACAGCTTGGTTAGGGGCGCGGCAAGTTCTGGAGCACAGGTCTTCAGTACTATTGCCGGAATGTTGTTAGGGTTCATAGCCAGTACCTTCAGTCGTTTCTTGGTATCACGCAGAATGAATCGAATTAGCTGAAGTCTGGCATCTGTGATGCTGGGGACTTCAGGAGGAGGCCGAGATGGATCATCAACTCGGCACTTCTGGCTGAAGATTGCTGCAAATGCTTCAGCCTTATCTTTTGCACTGATGTGCTGGGCTCCCCCATCATTGAGGATGGGGATATTTGTGGCAGTTATTGGAGAGGAAGTGCAGAGTAGGGATAAATGGTGCATTTTCAAGTTGGTCTGCTGTAACTAGTGGAGTGCTGCAAGGACCTCACCTGTTTACAATCTACATTAATGACTTATAAGAAGAGACTGAGAGTAATGTACCTCAAGTTTGCCAATGATACAAAGCCAGGTGGGAATATGAGGTGTGAGGAAGACACAAAGAGGCTGCAAAGTGATAGACAGGTTAAGTAAATGGGTAACAAGGTGGCAGATGGAGTATAATGTAGGGAAGTGTGAGGTTATTCACTTTGGTCGTAAGAACAGAAAGGTAGAATATTTTTTGGAAGGCATCAAACTTCTAAATGTTGATAAAAGCAAAATACTTCAGATGCTGGAAATCTAAAATAAAAACAGGAGGTGCTGGAAATAGCAGGTCAGGCAGCATCTGTGAAGAGAGAAGCAGAGTTAATGTTTCAGGTCTGTGTTCAGATGAAAGGTGTCTGACCTGAAACGATAACTCTGCTTCTCTCTTCACAGATGCTGCCTGACCTGCTGAGTATTTCCAGCACTTCCTGTTTTTATTCTAAATGTTGATGTTCAGAGAGACATTGGTGTACTTGTACAAGGGACACAAAGCTAGCATGCAGGTACAACAAGCAATTAGGAAGGCAAATGGCCTGTTGGCCTTTGTAGTGAGGGGATTGGAGTACAGGAATAAAGAAGTCTTGCTACAATCATGCAGGGCTTTGGTGAGACCACACCTGGAGTACTGTGTGCAGTTTTGGTCTCCATATTTAAGGAAGGATATAATTGGATTGGAGGTGGTACAGTGAAGATTCACTGGGTTGGTTCCTGGAATGAGAGGGTTGTCCTATGATGAGGGGGTTCAAGAAATTGGGCCTAAATTCTGTGGAGTTTAGAAGGATGAGAGTTGATTTCATTGAAACATACAAGAGTCTGAAGGAGCTTGACAGGGTAGATACAGAGGTTGTTTTCCCTGGCTGGGGAATCCAGAACTTGAGGGCACAGTGTCAGGACAAGGGGCTGATAATTTAGGACTGAGATGAGGAGAGACTTCTTCACTCAGTGTTGTGAATCTTTGGAATTCTCTACCCAGACAGTTTTGGATGCTTCATTGTTGAGTATATTTAAAGCTGAGATAAACAAATATTTGGTGTCTTAGGGAATTAAGGGAAATGGTGAGTGGGTAAGAAAGAAGAGTCAAGGCAGAAGATCGGGCGTGATCATATTGAATGGTAGAGCAGGCTGAAGAGGCCCTATTGTCTACTCCTATTAATTTATCTTAAGTTGTTGCAGGACAAAAAATGTTGGAGTTAAAGAATGAATGAACAAACACATTTATATAAGACTTTTCATGTCTTAAGAAATATCAGAAATTACAGCACATGATCTAATTTTGAAATACAGCCACTGTTTTAAATGTCAAGAATGCGGCAACCAATTTTCTCACAGTAAGGTCCCATAAACAGCCAGCAAATAACCAGATAATTTGCAAGAAATGCTTTAAATTCTCAGCAGGTCAGGCAGCATCTGTGGAGAGAGAAGCAGAGTTAATGTTTCAGGTCAGAACTGAGTTCTCAAAAAGGGTCACTGACCTGAAACATTAACTCTGCTTCTCTCTCCACAGATGCTGCCAGACCTGCTGAGTATTTCCAGCATTTCTTGTTTTTATTTCAGATTTCCAGCATCTGCAGTATTTTGCTTTTAAACCAGATAATTTAGTTGCATTGGTTGAGGGAGAAATATTGGCAATGACTTGGAGGAAGTGTGCATATCGGTATGTTATGGATGACCAGTAGGGTTTCTTATGTTAAGAAGTCAGCATACTGAGGACTGAAATATTATATCATGTAATGTATAATATATCATTCTGTTGCAATGGAGTGGTGTCATTTTTATGCATTGTTCTTGGGATGTGGGTGACATGGGAAAGGTTCCATTAGTTATCCATCCCCACTTGCCCTGAACTGAACTACTGAAATCCTTGCAGTGAAGGTGCTCCACAATGGTGTTTGGTAAATAATTCCAAGATATTGACCCAGTAACTATGAAGTAATGGTTCTGTCAGGATGCTGTGACTTGTTTGACTTGGGGATGATGGTATAGCCATGATGTTTCTGCTCTCATCCTTTTTGGAGGTAACAGGGGAGGGAGGTGCAGTCGAAGTAACGTTGGTAAGTGGCACCATTTACCCTCCATGCTAGCAAATAGTTCTAAACACAAATTTACCCACCCTGTTCCCATTTCTGTTTATCCCCTTTTTCTTCTTTTACCTATCCAATCTAATTTTGAATTTTTATATTATTTCTGCCCTAACCATTAACCCTGGGGATGAATTCCAAATCCTGTGCAAGAGGTGAGAGGAGGCTGAAAGATGGACAAACACTTTTTTAAAAAGAAAAATTAAAGTGTCAAAAACTTTAAGAAAACTAAGTAAAAAGCAACATTTTAGTCTGAAGAGAGCCTGTCATGGCAGTCTTCTGAACATGACCTTCAACGCCAAAGGACTCAAGAGTGCAGTTGCAGGAATGAGACAATGACCTAAGTAATGAGAAGTCCCAGTGAGGTGCTACCAAGAGACATGCCAAAAATGGTACACTCCAAAAGGAGTGCACAATATTAATAGCACACGTCATATGTTAAATAGATACAGTTGACGTCTTGAAGCTGTACTTCACCTGCCCAGATCTCTCAGGATGTCTCGTGCAGTGCAACCCACCAGAACCTCCAAACAAAGAAAGATTTATATTTACATAGTGCCTTCATGACCTTTGCACCCCACAAAGCAATTCATAGCCAATGAATTATTGCTGCAGACCATACATTCTGCAGCCAAACTACACCAGCATTGATGTAATGATCCCAGGGTAGGGGTGCTGATCAAATTTGCTGCTTTGCCCTGGATGGTCTTGAACTTCTTCAACATTGTTGCAGTTGCACTTATTGAGGTATT
Source organism: Heterodontus francisci (assembly GCF_036365525.1). Taxonomy (NCBI): domain Eukaryota; kingdom Metazoa; phylum Chordata; class Chondrichthyes; order Heterodontiformes; family Heterodontidae; genus Heterodontus; species Heterodontus francisci. The sequence continues at coordinate 89,221,914 of NC_090388.1, read as the reverse complement.
CTGTCCATTGCCTGATCTGAGCTTTGTTTTTGGTTCAGAGACTTTGTGCAGCCACATCTCATTGTTTGAAACTGCACCCCAAGCACAGTTACTGCACATTTTCTTTGCACTTCCCCTGGGGGATACCAGACTCTTTGCCAGGTTGTCAATATAGGTCTCCCAGGGATTAGTTCTACCTCTGTCGAGGATAAAGCTGTGAAATTGGGTGAAGCCATGATCTAGATATAGTAGATTCAGGAGAATAGAAATCCACTCCATTGTTCTTGTCAATTGTTGACATCACACCCTGTGGCTTTCTTAGATAATGAAACAGCCCATTCCCGCGCACAGCAGGACCAGGACAACATCTAGGTTCAGGCAGTAACTATCTCAAACAATTGAGAATCTAACCACATTCCCATGACATTCAATGACATATCCCATCGTTGAATCCCACACCATCAATATCCTGGGGATGACCATTGATGAAAATCTCAATTGGCCAGCAACGCACACATCTTAGCTTTTGGGACAGATTAGAGGCCAAGTGGCTCATCTCCTGACTTCCCAAAGCCTTGCCACAGCCTGCAAAGCACAAGTCATGAGTGTGATGGGATAGCTGCACTTGCTTGGATGCGTGCTGCTGCAACAATACTCAAAGTTCAGCACCATCTAGGACAAAGAAATCTGCTTGATAACCAATGCATCCACATTTACAGATTGCAGTTCAGCACCCCACCATGATCTCTTTGACAGCATCTTCCAAACCCACCGTCTCCACCAACTAGAAGGGCAAGGGGGGTGGGGGGAGACAGACGTATGGGAACACCACCACTTCCAAGTTCCCAAGCAAGTCACATGCCATCATGAGTTGGAAATATATTGCAATTCCTTCATCATACCTGGTTCAGAATCCTGGAACTGCCTCACAACACTGTGGGAGTACCTTCACCACACGGAGTGCAGCGGTTCAAGAAGGTGGCTTACCACCAATTTCTCAGGGGCAACTCGGAATGGGCAGTCATTGCCGGCCTTGCTAGTGATGTCCATAAGAATACTTTTCAAATATATATCCAATTCTCTTTTCAAAGATATTATTGTACCTGCTTCCTCCACCCCTCAGGTAGTGCAATCAGCCCATGCTAATGTACAACAGAACCCAGCTAACATCCAGTCTTGCATTGACATGTGGCAAGTAACACTCACACCACACAACTGTTAGGTAATGACTCTCTCGAACAAGAGAACGCCAAGCCAAATTCTCTGACCATCAAAGGTATCATTGTTGTCAAGTTGCCACCACCATCATCTGGGGGAGGGAGTGAGTGCAGTCAGGGGTCACCATTGATCAGGAACTAATTGGAAGGGTCAACAATGTAATTGCACGAGGAGGGAAAAGACTGGATATTCTGTAATGAGTGGCTGACCACCTGGCTGCTCATTACGAGTGGAACTGAACACGGCAATTTCTGACCATATGATGGAGGCGCTAAAGATAGTTGGGCCTTGGACACTCCCCTAAGGAACACCTGCAACAATGTCCTGGGGTTGAGATGCTTGACCCACAACAACCACAATCATCTTGGGTAAGAGTGATCATTGTGTCATAAGGTTTAAATTAATGATGGAGAAGAGCAAGTAACAATCTAAAGTAGAATTTCTAAATTGGAAGAGAGCAAATGTCAGTGGGATGAGAGGGGATACAGCCAGGGTAAATGAAACCAAAGATTGGCAGGAAAAGCCGTAATGGAACAATGGGCGATCTTTAAGGAGGAGATGGTTCATGTTCAAGCTAGGCACATTCCAGCAAGAGTGAAAGGGAAGGGAAACAAAGCCAGGGCTCCTTGGATGATCAGGTAGAGAATATGCAACAGAAAAAGAGGGTCTATGATGTCAAATTCTTCAAGTGAGAACCAGTGAAATACAATAAGTTTGAGAGGGGAAGTGAAGAGGAAAGTAAGACTGGCAAAGAGAGAATATGCAGATAGAATGGCAGTTAGTCTAAAAGGGAACCCAGAAATCTTCTACAGGCATATAAGTGGGTAGTAAGAGGTGGATGGGTCCTATTAGGGACAAAGAGGGGTAATGGGACTGACTGGATTGCTCTACAGAGAGCTGGCATGAACTCAGTGGGCCGAATGGCTTCCTTCTGTGCTGTTATGACTCTATGACTCTTTCTTTGAGTCCGACCATGAAGAGTTTTCCCCCAATCCCCATTGTTTTCAGTTTTACTCGGGCTTCTTGGTGCATGCTGCCTTGATGCCAAGGGTAATCACTCTCACCTTGCCTCATCTCTGGAATTCAGTACTTGTGTTCATATTTAGACCAAGGGCCACTTAAGGTGATTGGCAAAAGAACCAAAGCCGACATGAGGAAAAACCTTTTTATGCAGTGGATGATTAGAATCTGGCATACACTCCCCATGAGTTTGACGAAGGCAGTTTCAATCGTGGCTTTGAAAAGGGAATTGGATAACTATCTGAATAGAAAAAAAAATGGAGGGCTGTAGGCAAAGGCGAGGGTGTGGGACTAGTTGAGTTACTGTTGCAGAGAGCCAGCGCAGGCACGATTGGCTGAATGGGGCCTCCTTCTGTGCTGTAACCACATTCTATGATTCTATGGAACCGAGTCATCCTGATGAAATCCAAACTGAACATTGATGAACAGATTATTGGTGAGTAAGTGCCATTTGATAGCTCTCTGAATGCCTTTCCATCACATTGCTGATGATTGAGAGTAGCTGATAGGATGATAGTTGGGCAGATTGGTTTTGTCCTGCTTTTTGGCAGGTTGGATTTATCATAGAAACATACAGGAGAGGAGGAGGCCAACTCTCTGAAGAACTCTCTGCCAAAGACTTGCTGGTTGATAGGTTAATTGGCCATTATAAATTGCCCCTAGTATAGGTAGGTGGTAGGGAAATATAGGGACAGGTGGGGATGTGGTAGGAATATGGAATTAGTGTAGGATTAGTATAAATGGGTGGTTGATGGTCGGCACAGACTTGGTGGGCCGAAGGGCCTGTTTCAGTGCTGTATCTCTAAACTAAACTAAACTAAGCTACCAATTACAATCATAGAGTGATACACCACAAAGGAGGCCATTTGCCACATCGTGCCTGTGGTAGCTCTTTGAGTTATCCAATTAGGCCCACTCCCCTGCTCTTTCCCCATAGCCCTGCAAATTTTTCCTCTTCAAGTACTTATCTAGTTCACTTTTAAAAGTTACTGTTGAATCCACTCTCACCACCTTTTCAGGCAGTGCATTCCAGGTCCCAACTTGCTGCATTTTATTTTCATCATGTCACCTCTGCTTCTTTTGCTAATTACCTTAAATCACTATGTCCTCTAGTTACAGACTCTTCAGCCACCGGAAGCAGTTTCTCCTCATTTACTCTATTGGAATCTTTCATGATTTTGCTCTCCCCTTAGATCTCACCTGCTCTGCTGTAATGAGAATCCCAGCTTCTACAGTCTCTCCATGTATCTGCAGTCACACATCCATGGTACCATTCGAGTTAAACCTCCTCTGCACTTGTCCAAGAAATGGACACAAAATTGGACCCCATTAGCTGGGGCCTAATCAGTGTTTTTATAAAGGATTTGCACAACTTTTTTTTGTACTCTATGCCTCCTGTTTATAAAACCAAGGATCATGGCTCTTTTAACAGCCTTATCAACTTGTCCTGCCATCTTCAAGGATTTGTGAATGGGGATCCCTGGGTGTCTCTATTCTTACACCCCTTTTAAAATTATACCATTTTGTTTATATTGCCCCTCCTCATATTTCTTTCCAAAATATATCACTTCACATTTCTGCAGTAAATTTCATCTGCCATCTGGCTGCCCATTTCACCAGTCTGTCTATGTCCACCCAAAATGTTGTTCTCCTCCTCACTGTTTACTGCATTTCCAAGCTTTGTGTCATCCACAAACTTTGTAATTATGACCTGTATACCCAAGTCCATTTTGTACAGATGTATCAAAAAGAGCAGCACTCCTAATACTGACCCCTGGGGGACACCAGTCTGAAAAGCAACCATTCACTGTTACTCCCTGCCTCCTGCCTTTTAGCTAATTTTATCCCCACGCCGCTTTCCCTTTAATTCCCTGGGCTTCAGTTTTGTTAGAATGTCTATTATCTGGCACTTTATCAAATGCTTTTGGAATATATAAAGCAATAACTGCACTGCCTTCATCGATCCTCTTGGTTATTTCATGGAAGATCTCAGTCAAGTTTGTCAGGCATGATTTGCCTTTAGCAAATCAGTGTTCTCTGTCATTTATTAACCATGTACTTCCAACTGACAATTTTGTCTCAGATTATTGTCTCTCAAAGTTTCCCCACTGTGTTAGGCTGAATGTTCTGCAGTTACATAGTTTATCTACTCCCCTTTTTTTTAAAGCAGTTCTCTGCTACTGCTCTCATATTCAAGGAGGATTGAAAGATTGTAGCCTTTTTCCACCGTTACTTCCCTGAGTAGCCAAATGGATCAGATGACTTTCCTACTTTGAGCATTGCCAGCCATTTAAGTACCTCTTGTTTATCTATCTCTGTTGTATTCAATGCCTATGCTACCTCATCCTTTACTCTGCCATTGGCAGAATCCTCTTCTTTAGTGAAGACCGATGCAAAGCACTCATTTAGTACCTCAGCCGCATTTTGGTCCCAAATCCATCCACTACCCTTTCTTTGACTATCCTTTTACTCTTTATATATTTATAAAAGATTTTAGTATTTCCTTATACGTTAGCTGCGAATATTTTCTCGTACTTTTTCTGCCCTCCTTATTTCCTTTTTCTGTTTTTCTCTGCACTTTTACTTGATTTTGTACCTAATTGTGAACCTGATATTTGTCATGTCTCCTTTCTCTAATGAAATTTGGGGCAGCCAACAAAATTGCTTTCAGCCTCTCAAAATATGCTTGGCACTTCCCTGACCACACAACCTTGGCTTTCTTTTGTAGCAAATCCATCAGTGGAGCAGCTATAGTGCTGAAATTTGGTACAAACTTGCGATAGAAACCATACATGCCCAAATACCTCATGATTTCTCATTTAGTCTTAGGGGCAGTGAACTCCACCAATGCTTATACTTTTGCTGCTGTTGGCAACATTTGTCCTTGCCCTATTAAATGCTCTAGTTAGGTTACCCGCTCTTTTGCAGATTCACTTCTGGCAAGGGTTATCACCAAATCAGCCAACTATAATTTTCTAAACAGAGCTTCTAGTTGTTCCAAGTGTCACTGTATACCAGCACATCATCAAAGTAAACCACACAGTTAGGAACGCTGGTTACTGCTTGATCCAATAGTCTGTTGAAAGCGGCTGGGGCATTTAAAAAATCCGAATGGCATCACTCAGCATTGGAAAAGACCGTCTGCTGTGACAAAGGCTTTCTTTAGCTTGGGGTATTAAAGGAACCTGCCAGTATCCCTTTAACAGATCTATTTTGGTAAGAAATGTGGCACTGCCAACTCTGTCAGTACAGTCTTCCAAGCTAGTAATTGGGTAGGAGTCTGCCTTTGTTACTGCGGTAACCTTTCTGTCGTCGATGCAAAATCTAGTTCAACCGTCACTCTTAGGCACTAACATGACTGGGGTCCTCCAGCTGCTTTGACTGGGTTTCAACTAGGTGGGTTTTCCAACATATATTGGATTTCTGCTTTCAGCTGAGGATTCTGCTACATCGCATGTATGGCGAAGGTTGTACATCCTGGATTCTATAGTCAGGGGAACAGATAGGCACTACTGTGGCCGTCAACGTGACTCCAGGATGGTGTGTTGCCTCCCTGGTGCCAGGGTCTGGGATGTCACTGAACGGCTGCAGGGCATTCTTAATGGGGAGGGTGATGAGGCAGAGGTCATGGTACATGTTGGTACCAATGACATAGGTAGAAAGAGGGATGAGGTCTTGCATCAAGAATTCAGGGAGTTAGGCAGGAGACTATGAAGCAGGACCTCTCAGGTTGTAATCTCTGGATTACTCCCAGTGCCACGTGCTAGCGAGTATAGGAATATGAGTTGGTGCAGGAGGGAGGGTTTTAGATTCCTGGACCACTGGGATCGTTTCTGGGGAAGGTGGGACCTGTACAAGCGGGACGGTCTACATCTGAACCAGAGGGGGACTACCATCCTTGTTGGTGGGTTTGCTAGTGCTGTTGGGAGGAGTTTAAACTAATTTGGCAGGGGGAGGGGATGCAGACTCCGAGCAGAATAGGGACACAGCTAAACACTGGAAAGCAAACAAGTCAGAGGGAATACAGCCGATGTAAGTTTCAAGGGAACAAGACCAGGATGGAAGGCCTCTACTTTAATGCCAGGAGTATTACAGGTAAAACGGATGAGTTAAGGGCAAGGATTAACACGTGGAATTGTGATATAGTAGCCATCACTGAGACATGGTTGAGGGAGGGGCAGGATTGGCAGCTCAATATCCCGGGATATAGAATCTTCAGGCGGGACAGAGGAGGGGGTAAATGAGGAGGGGGCATTGCAATATTAGTTAAGGAGTCAGTTACTGCAGTAAGGAGAGATGATTTCTTGGAGGGAGCATCAAATGAAGCTTTATGGGTAGAGTTTAGGAATAAAAAAGGGACAGCCACATTGCTAGGTGTTTATTATAGACCCCCAGATAGTCAGCAGGAAATTGAGGAGCAAATATGTGCACAATTTGCAGAGGTGTGTAAAAATAATAGGGAAATTATATTAGGTGTTTTCAACTTTCCCAACATTAATTGGGATAGTCATCGTGTTAAGGGCTTAGATGGAGTGGAGTTCTTAAAATGTATACAGGAGAACTTTTTAGCTCAATATGTAAAGGATCCAACAAGGGAGGGTGCAGTGCTGGACCTAATTCTGGGGAATCAAGCCAGACAGGTGGTTGATGTGTTGGTGGGGGAGCATTTTGGTGATAGCGACCACAACATGGTACAATTTAAGCTCGTTATGGAGAAAGAAATAGACAAGTTGCAAAAAAAGGTTTTGGATTGGGGAAGAGCGAATTTTAGTAAAATAAGGCAGGATCTGGCCAAGGTAGATTGGAAAGAGTTACTTGTCAGGCAATCTATAGAAGAGCAGTGGGGAGCATTCAAAAAGGAAATGGGGAGGGTACAGGCCCAACATGTTCCCTCTAGGGTAATAGGTAGGTGCAACATGCCCAGAGAATCATGGATGACCAGAACCATTCAGGGTACGATGAGAAGGAAAAGAGAGGCTTTTAGCAGATACAAGGAGAGCAAATCAATGGAAGCATTAGTGGAGTACAGAAAGTGTAGGATGAAGCTTAAGAAAGCAATTAGGAAAGCCAAGAGGGGATATGAGAAAGCTCTGGCTGGTAAAAGTAAGGAAAATCCCAAGATATTCTATAAGTATATCAATGGGAAGAGAATAACCAGGGAAAGAGTAGGACCCATTAGGGACCAAGGGGGAAATTTGTGGGTAGAGCCAGAGGACATTGGTAGGGTGTTGAACGAATACTTCACATCGGCCTTCACCCAAGAGAATGAGGATGTAGATATGGAACTTAGAGAGAGAGACTGTGAGGTTCTTGAGCAAATTGTCAGAGGGAGTGACAAGGTATTGGAGGCTTTGGAAGGCTTAAAAGTGGGCAGATCTCCAGGTCTGGACGGTTTGTGTCCCAGGATGCTGTGGGAGGCGAGGGTGGAGATTGCAGGGGCTCTGACCCTAATTTTTAATTCCTCTCTGGCCACGGGGGAGGTGCCAGAGGACTTGAGAACAGCTAATGTGGTCCCACTATTTAAGAAGGGTTGTAGAAATAAGCCAGGGAACTACAGACCAGTGAGTCTCACGTCAGTGGTAGGGAAACTATAGGAGAAAATTCTGAAGGACAGAATCTATCTCCACTTGGAGAGGCAAAATTTGATTAGGAATAGTCAGCATAGCTTTGTCAGAGGGAGGTCATGTCTAACAAATTTGATTGAATTTTTTGAGCATGTGACCAGGTGTGTAGATGAGGGTAGTGCAGTTGATGTAGTTTACTTGGATTTCAGCAACGCCTTTGACAAGGTCCCACATGGGAGACTTATCAAGAAAGCAAATGCACATGGGATACAAGGTAACTTGATTAGGTGGATTCAAAATTGGCTTAGCTGTAGGAGACAGAGAGTTATGACAGACGGCTGTTTTAGTGACTGGAAGCCAGTGTCCAGTGGCGTACCACAGTAATCTGTGCTGGGTCCCCTATTGTTTGTCATTTATATAAATGACATAGATGACTATGTGGGGGGTAGGATCAGTAAGTGCGCGGATGACACAAGATTGGCCGAGTGGTTAACAGTGAGGTGGAGTGTCTTGGGTTACAGGAAGATATAGACGGGATGGTCAAATGGGCAGAAAAGCGGCAGACGGAATTTAACGCTGAAAAGTGTGAGGTGATACACTTCGGAAGGAGTAATGTGACACGGGAAGTATTCAATGAATGGCCTGACACTGGGAAGTTCCGAGGAACAAAGGGACCTTGGCGTGTTTGTCCATAGATCTCTGAAGGCAGAAGGGCAGGTTAATAGGGTGGTGAAAAAGGCATATGGGACACTTGCCTTTATCAATCGAGGCATAGATTACAAAAGCAGGGAGGTCATGTTGAACTTTGGTAAGGCCACAGCTGGAGTACTGTGTGCAATTCTGGTCGCCACATTATAGGAAGGATGTGATTGCATTAGAGGGGGTGCAGAGGCGATTCACCAGGATGCTACCTGGGATGGAACATTTAAGCTGTGAAGAAAGGTTGGATAGTCTTGGGTTGTTTTCGCTGGAGCAGAGAAGACTGAGGGGTGACCTGATCGAGGTGTACAAGATTATGAGGGGCGTGGACAGGGTGGATAGGGAGCAGCTGTTCCCCTTAGTCGAGGGGTCACAAGTTTAAGGTGAGGGGCGGGAGGTTTAAGGGGGATTTGAGGAAGAACTTTTTTACCCAGAGGGTGGTGACGGTCTGGAATGCCCTGCCTGGGAGGGTGGGAGAGGTTGGTTGCCTTACATCCTTTAAAATGTACCTGGATGAGCACTTGGCATGTCATAATATTCAAGGCTATGGGCCAAGTGCTGGCAAATGGGATTAGGTAGACAGGTCAAGTGTCTTTAATGCATCGGTGCAGACTCGATGGGCCGAAGGACCTCTTCTGCACTGTATTATTCTGTGATTGTCCCTACTGACTCCTTTAAATGCTGTGAGTAGCCTGTTAGGTCCCCTCGTTCTGCATCTAAATATGAAAGCATAGTGTCTAATTTCCCTAACAATTCTTTGTTAACTAACTGGATAGTAGGAGGTTTAATTTGAAATAGTCTAGGTCTCCTTCTGCCTCATCCTCACTATCCCTTTTGTCCTTCACTGTCTTTACTGCCTGACATACATGAGCTTGCTTATCCTCCTCCTGGCAGTGATATTATTTCAACATATTGATGTGACACAGCCAATTCTTTTTTCGGCAATTTGGGATATCAAAATTATTTACTTCAATCCTTTTGACTAATTTATATTGACCACTGAACCGTGCTTTCAGCGGTTCACCCTGTAGAGGCAATAATACTAACACATCATCCCCTGGTTGAAATGTTCGGGTCTTGGCATGCTTGTCTGCCCATTTCTTCATGGTTGTTTGGGAAGCTTTAAGGTGTTCCTGAGCCACTTTAAGGTGTTCCTGAGCCACTTTGCAGGCTCTCATGAGCCGCTCCTGGAATACGAATACATAATCTAACATGGAAAGTCCGTCCCTCGGTTTTAAAAACTTTTCTTTGATTAGTTTCAGAGGACCAATGAGCTCATGTCTATAAACTAATTCAAAAAGATTAAAACCTGTAGACTCATTCGGTGAATCCCTGGTGGCAAACAAAGTTCTAGCCCTTTGTCCCAATCATGGGGATATTCATGACAGTATGCCCTGATTGTCGTTTTGAGGGTCTGATGGTACCGTTCTGAAGCCCCTTGTGTCTGTGGGTGGTTTGCTGAGGACTTTAACTGTGTTATACCCAGATTACTCATAACTGCCTGAAAATTTTTAGACAAAAAATTGGAACCTTGATCCGACTGGATCTCAATCGGTGATCCATATCGAGTGAAGAACTGGGTTAACTTCTCTGCCACTACCTTAGCAGAAATTGTTCTCAAGGGAATGGTCTCTGGGAACCAAGTAGCCATATTCATGATAGTGAGTATATATTGGCGCCCACTTTTGTTTTTTGGCAACGGTCCCAAATAGTCTACCAACACCATACTAAATGGTTCCCTAAAAACTGGAATTAGAGGTGCTGGTTTTGTTGGAGGTTGCGCCTTTCCCACAATCTGACATGTTTTACAAAACATTTTTGTGAAAACCTGGCCAGTAAAAATGCCAACTTACATACACATGCTTTGGTCTTCAGGATCCCTACATGTCCTGCCATAGGAATTGCATGGGTTACCCTTAATATTTCCTGGCAATACTTGGGCAGCACCACTATCTGATGAACCACCGTCCATTCTTTGTCCGCTGGGCTGTGAGGGGGTCTCCATTTCCTCATCAGAATCCCATTTTTAATATAGTAGCATTCCAGAACTCCCTCTGCCTCAGCTTCGGTTTGAGCTGATTGTGCCACTTTACTTAACTCTGGATCGGCTTGCTGAGCCTTGATCAGAGAAGACTTACTGAACATTTCCTTCAGATTATCCAGATCTCCAAAGAAAATTTCAGATAGCCAAATATCTGTCTGTGGTACCAATTTGACCTCCGACGATGGAACTTGTTTAGCCATTGCTTGGGTCACTACACATGAAGGAAAAATTCCTGAAAACTTTTCCTGCAACTGCTCTGTCTCCTTGACTTTACTTGGTCTTTCCATGACTACTGGGAAGCTACTACCTTTACTCTGGCCAAATCATTACCCAGGCATGGGTCAACTCTGTCTACAGGCAAACTATGGACAACTGCTGCAGTTACCATTCCAGACATTAGGTCACACTCCAGGTGCACCTGATACAAAGGTACGGGTATATACTCCCTGCCGATACCATTCACTAAAACCTTGGCATTCAATGCGCTCTGTGGTGGAAAAGTCATGCCTTTCCCCAGTAAAAGAGTTTGGGTGGCTCCTGTATCCCTAAATATAATTGTATGTTTACCAGAATTCCCTATACCTCTCAGGTATTTTATTCACGTCCCTCACACTCACAGCGATTTCTGTACTTGGCCTTACAGCTGCAGTCAGAGCTTGATCTGTCGTACTTTCGGTTAGGGCCCTTTTCTCTGCACTGGCCTTGTGTACCCCAATAAGTTCCATGGGTTTGCCCAGTAACTTATAGCAATTTGCACAAAGGTGGCATTGGAAACGCTTAGTCCTCCAGACTTCACTCCCACCCTCACAGCACTTTCCTGCCTGGCCTGAGGAGGAGACCCTGGTATGTTCCCAGCTGCTCCTTCTTGTCCCTGGCTACTTGCCTTCTTTTCACCCTCCCATCTTCAGTCCTTCTTGGGTTTGTGGGGGTGACGACAAAAGGGTTTGGACTTATGAACAAGTTTGTAATTATCAGCCATCTCCGCTGCCTGTCTGGCTGTTGAAACCTTCTGGTTCTTTACATAGCTTCTTAATAATGGAGGGAGTGAATTTTTAAATTCCTGCAGCAGAACTATTTCCCTAAGGGTCTCATACGTGGCCTCTAATTTTAGTGCCTGCATCCAACGATTAAAGTTAATTTGCTTTACCCTCTCAAATTCTATGTAAGTCTGTCCAGGTTGTTTGCAGAGGTTCTGAAATTTCTGCCTGTAAGCTTCAGGGACCAACTCATAAGCAATGAAACCAGCCTTTTTTGACATCTCCTAATCTGCAGAAGCCTCCTCAGAAAGCATGGCATAAACTTCCTGAGCTCTGCCAATCAACCTGCTTTGCATGAGCAGTGCCCAATTTTCTTTCTGCCACCTCATCAGTTTAGCTATCTTTTCAAAAGAAATCATAAATGCCTATAAGTCCCTTTCCTCAAACTTTAGGAGGGCTTGCACAGATTTAAACAGCTGCCCACTGGGTCCTGGATTGGAGTCAGATTCTTCCTCATCAGAATTTTCCCTGGAGTCAAGGCCACCCTTTTGTTCTAGTTCCAGCCGTTATGCCTGGTATGCCCTTTCTCTCTCCTTTTCTTCTCTTTCTCCTGCAGCTCTGCTTGCTCTGTTTGAAATGCCCTTTCTTTTTCCTTTTCCACTCTCTGAAATTCTGGCTCTAACTTATCCCTGTCCAACTGAATCTATACCAGTGTTACCTTGTCTCCTTCTGATTCTACTCGTCCCTCTGGCTCTTTCACTTCGGTCTTCAGCTGTCTGGCCACTAGTTTCTGAATTTCAGGTCACGTAGCTTTTTGGTCTAATCTCCACCTTCAAGTACTCCGCGACACTTAACAGCTTGTCAGTGGAAAATGCCTTAAAGAATCATAATTTATTGCAGACTGCTGCACCAACACACTTACATCAAAAGTATCCATTCCAGTAGTGGAAGCTTTACCCTAATACACAAGAAAACTGGTGTTTTCCCCTTTTCAATTATTATTACCCCACTTACAATTGCACTTTGTTGGCTTTGGGTTGTCCCAAACCAGCTACCAGTTATATGCTATGACCGAGGTTGGAGACATGTACTACCTTTCTCTCATTCCAGTACTCCACTGCTCACAACATATGTTGAGATGTTTTGTCCAGTTACCGATACGGCCAATTATCAATATTTGTTTCAGAATAAAAATCTGCCAACCAGGTTTCTTGAATAAACAACAAAATTATTGATTTATTATTAAGCAAGACTTATTCAATAAAGATGCAAACCTTATTAACATGCAGTTTAAAATTTGAAAGTATAAATATTCTACCTTTCCAAAATGAACCTCACAATGCACATACCGGTTAAAGAAAAAAAAATAAAGCAAAATGGCTCTGCAGAGATCAAATTTGAAAAAAAATTTTTGGCCATGTCTTTTAAGTGAACCAATTTTCACAATCGTTTAAATATCAGCCCTCAAAAATATTAATAACGGCAGCACCTTCATGACAAGTTGTTCAGTTTCATTTTTATTTGGTTGTGAAACTTTGATGAGGGAGATCTGTGTTCATCAGGTTGTGACAGGAACTTAGAAGTGCAGATCACAAATAACCAGTGGTTTAATTCCCTTGGAAAGACTGGAACACTGCTGTGCCATTTTAGAGTTTTATTTAAAAATCTGGATACAAACTATGCAAGCTAAAGGTGTTTTTTAATTGTTACTGATTTTTTGCAACTTTCTTAACTATGTGTTTGGAAAGTTGTCTGGTATTGCAGGAGGATTGTGCAGTAAGATGCATTTCTGCAAGAATGTAAGAAATGAGAATTGGAGTAAACCATGCAGCCCTTTGAGCCTGCTCCACCATTCAGTGCGACCATGGTTGATCTTGGACCTCAAGTCTACTTTCCCAACTGATGCCCATATCCTTTGATTTCCCTTGGAGTCCTAAAATCTATCTGTCTCAGCCTTGAGTATATTCAATGACTGAACATCCACAGCCCTCTGGGCTAGAAAATTGCAAAGATACACAACTCTCTGAGTGACGAAATTCCTGCTCATCTCAGTCTTAAATGATCGCCTCCTTATCCCGAGACTATGTCCTCTATGTTTTGAGACAGGGGAGACAGCCTCTCAGCCTCTACCCTGTCGAGCTCCCTTAGAAGCTTGTGCTTCAGTGAGCTCACCTCTCATTCTTCTATATCCAGAGAGTATAGGCTCACTCTCAATCTCTCATCATAGGACAACCCTGTCATCCCAGGAACCAATCTAATGAACCTTGGCTGCACTGCATCCGCGGCAAGTATATCCTTCCTTAGATAAGGAGATCAAAAATGTGCACAGTTCTCCAGATGTAGTCTCACCAAAGCCCTGTATAATTATAGCAAGTCTTGCTTCCTCTTGTACCCCAACCCCCTTGCAATGTAGACCAACTTAAATGCCTTCCTAAATGTTTGGTCTACCTGCATTCTAACTTTCTATGTTTTTTGTACAAGGACCCCCAAATCCCTCTGAACACCAACGCTTAATAGTTTCTCACCATTTCATAGAATCATAGAATTGCTGCAGCACAGAAGGAGGCTGTTTGGCCTGTCGTGTCCGTGCCGGCTGTCTGGAATTCCCCTGCCCTTTCCCCATAGCCCTGCAAATGTTTTTGCTTCGGATCATTATCCAATTCTTTTTCGAAGGCTTCAATTGAATCTGCCTCCACCACACTCTCAGGCAGTGGATTCCAGATCTTAAACATATGCTACGCAAAAAAAAAATTTCCTCATGTCACCATTGCTTCTTTTTGTCATTCACCTTAAATTGCTGTCCTCTGGTTCTGGATCTTTAGCCTATGGGAACAGTTTCTCTCTCCACTCTGACCAGACCCTCATGATTTTGAGCACCTCTATCATATCTCCTCTTAATCTTCTCTTCAAGGAGAACAGCCCCAGCTTCTCCAGTCCATCCTTGTAACTGAAGTTCCTCATCCCTGGAAACATTGTAGTGAATCTTTTCTGCACCCTCTCTAATGCCTTCACATCCTTCCTAAAATGTGGTGCCCAGAATTGGACAGAGTACTCCAGTTGAGGCTGAACCAGTATTTTATGCAGGGTTATCACAACTTCCTTGCTTTTTACTTTGACTATATGCTTTATCAGCTGCTTTCTCACCCTATCCTGCCACATTCAGTGATTTGCGCACATGTATCCCAAGTTCCCTCTGTTCCTGCACCCTCATTAGAATTGTACCCATTGTTTTATACTGCCTCTCCTCGTTCATCCTACCAAAGTGAATCACTTCAACCTTCTCTGCATTAAATTTCATCTGCCATTTATACACCCATTCCACCAGCCTGTCTCTTGAAGTCTATCACTATCCCCCTTATAGTTTACAATACAAAGTTTTGTGTCTTCTGCAAATTTTGCAGTTGTGCCCTGTACACTCAAGTCTTGGTCATTAATATAGATCAAGAAAAGCAGGGGTCCTCATACCAACCCCTGGGGAACCTTCCTCTAGTCCAAAAAACAGCTATTCACAGCTACTCTCTGTTTCCTGTCACTCAGCCAGCTTTGTATCCCTGCTGCTACTGTCCCTTTTATTCCATGCGCTTCAACTTTGCTGACAAACCTGTTATGTGGCACTTTATCAACTGCCTTTTGGAAGTCCATGTACACCACATTAACCGCATTACCCTCATCAACCCTCTCTGTTAGCTCATCAAAAAACTCAGGCAGTTTAGTTAAAGAAGATTTGCCCTTAACAAATCCACGCTGGGTTTCCTTAATTAATCCACATTTGTTCAAGTGTTAATTTTGTCCTTAATTATCGTTTCTAAAAGCTTTCCCAACACCCAGGTTAAACTGACTGACTTGGCTGTTGTTGCTGGATTTATCCATACATCCTTTTTTGATCAAGGATGTAACATTTGCAATTCTCAAGTTCTCTGGCAACATCCCTGTATCTAAGGATGGTTGGAAGATTATGGCCAGTGCCTCTGCGGTGTTCACCCTTCCCTTTTTCTGTTCGTCCTACCAAAGTAATAACCTCACATTTCCCCAAATTCTACTACATCTACCACCTATTGCCCATTCACTTAACCTGTCTATTTGCTTTGCTGCCTCTTTGTGTCCTGGCTTTCATAGACTCACAGTCAGGGTGAAGCAGGGTGTGCAATGTTTCAAGAAAACAAACACACTTGGCGATACTGGCACTTGCAGGGGCAAAGAATTCTTTTCAAAAAGCAGATGAAGACAGGATTCCAAAAGAAAAGAAAATTGTCATCATTCTTTCTGTATCAGACCTTTCAGGACAATTGAAATCATACTACATGGCCTATTTCAGGGAGTACTTCCTTTGCACCACTTCATTGATTTGTCCCAGAGCACATACAGCACAGGTTAAATGTAGAGTAAAGCACGCTCTGTTGGTGCATTGGATTTCAAAAGGATGGGTGGTGCCACTTGCTAGTCAGTATTGAACTTGGAGGGTGTGAGGGGGAGGAGGGATTGCTGTGAGTAAATTTGGTGAGGCAGCATGCTTCCCAAGAGGAGGAGGGAATAATCCACAGGCTGCTTTGATGAGTACTCTTGCCTTACTGCAGCATTAGAGTTTGAGAGTTTTACAGCACATAAACAGGCCCTTCGGCCCAACGCGTCTGCGCTGACCATCAAGCACCCATCCTAACTAATCCCATTTCCCCGCACTTGGTCCGTAGCCTTGTATGCTATGGAATTTCAAATGATCACCTAAATATTCCTTGAATGTCATGAGTGTTCCTGCCTCTACCACCCCTTCAGGCAGTGTGTTCCAGATTCCAACCACCCTCTGGGTGAAAATAATTCCTCCTCAAATCCCCTCTAAACCTCCTGCCTCTTACCTTAAATCTATGCCCTCTGGTTATTGACCCCTCTGCTAAGGGAAAAAGTTTCTTCCTATCTATCCTATCAATGCCCCTCATAATCTTGTATACCTCAATCATGTCCCCCCTCAGCCTTGTCTGCTCCAAGGAAAACAACCCTAGCCTTTTCAGTCTCTCTTCACAGCTGAAATGCTCCAGCCCAGGCAACATCCTGGTGAATCTCCTCTGCACCCTCTCCATTGCAATCATATCCTTCCTATAGTGTGGTGACCAGAACTGTACACAGTACTCCAGCTGTGGCCTAACTAGCGTTTTATACAGCTCCATCATAACCTTCCTGCTCTTATATTCTATGCCTTGGCTAATAAAGGCAAGTATCCCGTATGCCTTCCTAACCACCTTATCTACCTGTGCTGCTGCCTTCAGTGATCTATGGACAAGCACCCCACGGTCCCTCTGACCCTCTGTACTCCCTAGGGTCCTACCATCCATTGTATATTCTCTTGCCTTGTAAGACCTCCCAAAGTGCATCACCTCACACTTTTCAGGATTAAACGCCATCTGCCAATGCTCTGCCCATCTTACCAGCCCATCTATTTGACTGCACTTTATGTGTCGGCTAGATGGTCATGCATTCTGGAGCTTTGGCTAGTAATCTGAGGGTGGCAACAAAATTATTGGAGATTTTAAAAATTGAAACATAACGAGAAATCTTTTTTTTTTTGATGCCAGGAGTTGTTGGACAGTGTGGAGGAATTTCATGAACGTGGTAAGGAGGCTTTATCTGATGAAATACCTGATTCATCCAAGTTGCAACTGTTGCTAGAACTGGGGTCTGGGCTGGACGTGGAGTTGCAGGAACTGCCCAAATTGAAGCAGCATCTCCAACAGGCTCGCTGGCTTGATGAAGTTAACCTCACCCTTTCGGATCCTGACAGAGTCACTCTGGATACCATGAAGAAACTCATAGACTCTGGCATTGGTCTGGCACCACATCCTGCAGTGGAAAAAGCAATGGCTGATTTACAGGAGCTGTTGACTGTATCTGAACGTTGGGAAGAGAAGGCCAAGGTTTGTCTACAAGCCAGGTATGAAAAATAATAGTGCCCTCAATTAACACTTCTGAAAAAGTTTCTCCTATTGAAACAGGGTACAAACTTGGTTATTCTCAATGGCAGTTCTTAATGGATACATTTGTAAATATTGTGTAAACTTTGACAGCTAGTCACAAAATTTCAGAACTTGCATGCGAGAGGCCAATATTTCGAGGCAGTTAAACAGCTTTGCTACTTCAGTGTATGCATTTAGAAGCAATTTGGATTAAGGGCTGTTCCTATTCCTGCTCCCTCACATTGGGGTCAGTCTCTCTATGGATTGATAACTGTCCATTCCTGATGTTAATCCTGCTCCCACATACTGTGAGCTCACTTGAATTACAGAATCACAGAATAATACAGTGCAGAAGAGGCCCTTTGGCCCATCAAGTCTGCACCGATTTTTAACGACACCTGACCTGTCTACCTAATCCCATCTGCCAGCACTTGGCCCATAGCCTTGAATGTTATGACGTGCCAAGTGCTCTTCCAGGTACTTTTTAAAGGATGTGAGGCAACCTGCCTCTACCACCCTCCCAGGCAGGGCATTCCAGACCGTCACCACCCTCTGGGTAAAAAAGTTCTTCCTCAAATCCCCCTAAAGCCTCCCGCCCCTCACCTTAAACTTGTGACCCCTCGTAACTGACCCTTCAACTAAGGGGAACAGCTGCTTCCTATCCACCCTGTCCATGCCCCTCATAATCTTGTACACCTCGATCAGGTCACCCCTCAGTCTTCTCTGCTCCAGTGAAAACAACCCAAGCCTATCCAACCTCTCTTCATAGCTTAAATGTTCCATCCCAGGCAACATCCTGGTGAATCGCCTCTGCACCCGCTCCAATGCAATCACATCCTTCCTATAATGTGGCGACCAGAATTGCACACAGTACTCCAGCTGTAGCCTTACCAAAGTTCTGTACAACTCCAACATGACCTCCCTGCTTTTGTAATCTATGCCTCGATTGATAAAGGCAAGTGTCCCATATGCCTTTTTCACCACCCTATTAACCTGCCTTTATGCCTTCAGAGATCTATGGACAAACACGCCAAGATCCCTTTGTTCCTCGGAACTTCCCAGTGTCAGGCCATTCATTGAATACTTCAGTATCACATTACTCCTTCCAAAGTGTATCACCTCACACTTTTCAGCATTAAATTCCATCTGCCACTTTTCTGCCCATTTGACCCGTCTATATCTTCCTGTAACCTAAGACACTCCACCTCACTGTTAACCACTCGGCCAATCTTTGTGACATCTGCGCACTTACTGATCCTACCCCCCACATAGTCATCTATGTCGTTTATATAAATGACAAACAATAGGGGACCCAGCACAGATCCCTGTGGTACGCCACTGGACACTGGCTTCCAGTCACTAAAACAGCCGTCTGTCATCACTCTGTCTCCTACAGCTAAG
The DNA here is from genome assembly GCF_036365525.1 of Heterodontus francisci. Lineage (NCBI taxonomy): Eukaryota > Metazoa > Chordata > Chondrichthyes > Heterodontiformes > Heterodontidae > Heterodontus > Heterodontus francisci. The sequence goes on along the minus strand of NC_090388.1, from coordinate 89,203,070 downwards.
CCAATTTTGAATCCACCTCATCAAGTTACCTTGTATCCCATGCTTTGATGGCTCTATCTGTTTCTGATATTCCAGTTCCTACTTTTTTGTATTTGATCTTGGGATGCAGGCATTGCTGCCCATCCCTACCTAATTGCCCTTGAGAGGGTGGTGATGAGCCACCTTCTTGAATCGCTGCAGTCCGTGTGATGTAGGTACACCCATAGTACTGTTAGGGAGGAAGTTCCTGTATTTTGACCCAGTGATGAAGAAATGGCGATATGGTTCCAAGTCAGGATGGTGAGTGACTTGGAGGGGGATTTGCAGGTGGTGGTGTTCCCATGCGTCTGCTGCACTGGACCTTTTGCATGTAGAGGTCATAGGTTTTTAAGGTGCTAATAGATAGGAACAGGCGTAGGCCATTCAGTCCCTTGAAGCTGTCCCGCCATTCAATGAGATCATGGCTGATCCGCGGCCTAACTCCATATACCTGCCTTTGGCCCATATCCCTTAATATCTTTGCTTAACAAAAATCTATCTATCTCAGATTCAAAATTAACAACTGTTTTAGCTTCAACTGCTGTTTGTGGGAGAGAGTTCCAAACCTCTCTCACCCTTTGCGTGAAGAAGTGCTTTCTAACATCTCTCTTGAACAGTCTGCTCTTAATATTTAGACTATGCCCCCTAGTTTTAGAATCTCCAACCAGTGGAAGTAGTTTATCTTCATCTAGCCTGTCTTTTCCTGTTAATATCTTGAAAATTTCAATCAGATCACCCCTTAACCTTCTAAATTCTAGCGAAAACAGGCCTAATTTGTGTAATCTCTCCTCGTAACTTAACCCCTGTAGTCCAGGTATCATTCTTGTAAACCTACGTTGCACTCCCTCCAAGGCCAATATATCCTTCCTAAGGTGTGGTGCCCAGAACTGCTCACAGTACTCCAAGTGGGGTCTAACCAGGGCTTTGTACAGCTGCAGCATTATCTCTGTCTTTATACTCCAATCCTCTAGATATAAAGGCTAGCGTTCCATTAGCCTTTTTGATTATTTCCTGCACTTGCTCGTGGCATTTTAAAGATCGATGCACCTGAACCCTCAAGTCTCTTTGGACATCTACTGTACTTAGCATCTTCCCATTTAGAAAGTACCCTGCTGTATCCTTTTTTGGTCCAAAATGGATAACCTCACACTTGCCCGCATTGAAATCCATCTGCCACAGTTTTGCCCACTCACCTAGTCTGTCAATATCTCTTTGCAATTTTATGCTATCATCTAGACTGTCTACAATGCCACCTAACTTTGTATCATCAGCAAATTTGGATATATGACTTACTATGCCATCATCCAAGTCGTAATGAAAGAGCCTTGGAAAGTTGCTACATGGCATCTTGTAGATTTTTTTTTTATTCATTCGTGGGATATGGGCATCACTGGCTGGACCAGCATTTAGTGCCCATCCCGAATTGCCCTTGAGAAGGTGGTGGTGAGCTGCCTTCTTGAACCGCTGTAGTCCATGTGGGGTAGGTACACCCACAGTGCTATTAGGAAGGGAGTTCCAGGATTTTGACACAGCAACATTGAAGGAATGGCGATATAGTTCCAAGTCTGGATGGTGTGTGACTTGGAGGGGAACTTGCAGGTGGTGATGTTCCCATGCATTTGCTGCCCTTGTCCTTCTAGTTGGTAGAGGTCGCGGGTTTGGAAGGTGCTGCGAAGGAGCCTTCGTGCGTTGCTGCAGTGCATCTTGTAGATGGTACACACTGCTGCCACTGTGTGTCGGTGGTGGAGGAAGTGAATGTTTGTAGATGGGGTGCCAATCAAGCGGGCTACTTTGTCTTGGATGGGTCGAGCTTCTTGAGTGTTGTTGGAGCTGTACCCATCCAGGCAAGTGGAGAGAATTCCATTACACTCCTGATTTGTGTCTTGTATATGGTGGACAGGCATTGGGAATATTGGAGGTGAGTTGCTTGCTGCAGAATTCCCAGCCTCTCATCTGCTCTTGTAGCCACAGTATTTATGGGGCTGATCCAGTTCAGCTTCTGGGCAATGTTGACCCCCCCAAGAAGTTGATAGTGGGGGATTCAGTGATGGTAATGCCATTGAACATCAAGGGGAGACGTTTAGATTCTCTCTTGTTTGAGATGTTCATTGCCTGGTACTTGGTGGTGCAAATCTTACTTGCCACTTATCAGCCCAAGCCTGGATGTTGTCCAGGTGTTGCTGCACATGGACTCGGGCTGCTTCAGTATCTGAGGATTCGCGAAGGGTGCTGAGCATTGTTCAATCATCAGTGAACATCCCCACTTCTGTTCTTATGATGGAACTGAGATGATTGACCTCCAACAACCACAACCATCTTCCTTTGCGCTAGCTTTGACTCCAACCAGAGAGAGTTTTCCCCTTTCTCGTTGACTGCAGTTTTGTTAGGGCTCCTTGATGCCATACTTGGTCAAATGCCGCCTTGACGTCAAGGGCGGTCTCTCTCATTTCACCTCTTAAGTTCTGCTCTTTTGTCCATGTTTGGACAAAGGCTGTAATCTGGTCAGGAGCTGAGTGGCCCTGACGGAACCCAAACTGAGTGCCAGTTAGCAGGTTATTGCTGAGCAAGTGCCACGTGATAGCACTGTCGACGACCCCTTCCATTAAAGACCTACTACCCAACCCGAACCCGGTGGGACCCGACGATGTGTCGGGTTCGGGCAGGGTCGCTTTTTCAGGTCCGGCTTTTGGGGTCAGGTTGGGTTGGGTCCAGGTCAGACACACACAGTAAGTATTGCATTTGGCTCTGCTGCTAAGTGTCAAAAGTTGAAAAAGCCTACCTGAGCTGGGAGTCTGGGACGTCAAGGAGGGGAAACTCTGAGTCTGCGCAGTGAGCGAGTGAGCGTCTCTATGACGCCATCATGCTCATGCTGCAGCTTCCTGCAGATTCAGAATCGGAAGGTAGGTAATGTGAACATTCCGGTGGTCGGGTCGGGCGCGGGAAAAAATGGAGGGACTCTGGCCGGGTGGGGCTCGGGTCCGATGTGGTTCTGTCGGGTTTGGGTCTGGATTTTTTTTCCTGACCTTTACCTTCCATCACTTTGCTGATGATCGGCAGTAGACTGATAGGGCAGTAATTGGCCAGGTGGATTTGTCCTGCTTTTTGTGTACAGGACATACCTGGGCAATTTTCCACATTGTCGGTTTAGTAGCTGTACTGGAACAGCTTGGCGAGGGGTGCAGCTAGTTCTGGAGCACAAGACTTCAATACTACAGCTGGGATGTTGTCAGGGCCAAAGCCTTTGCTGTATCCAATACCTTCAGCCATTTCTTATTATCAGATGGGGTTAATCGAATTGGCTGAAGACTGGCATCTATGCTGGTGGGCTTCTCAAGAGGAGGATCTCCACTCAGCACTTCTGGCTAAAGATGGTTGCAAATGCTTCAGCCTTTTCTTTTGCGCTGACCTGCTGGGCTCCCCCATCATTGAGGATGGGGATGTTCTTTAGCCTCCTCCTCTGGTTAGTGTTCAAATGTCCACCACCATACACGACTGAATGTAGCAGGACTGCAGAGCTTTGATCTGATCTTTTGGTAGTGGGACTGCTTTGCTGTGTTCATCGCATGCTGCTTCCACTCTTTAGCATGTATTACGACTGCTCAGGACAAATCCCACGATCAAAATATGATTCTGAGTGCGGTGGGAGCAATGCACCATCAGTTCAGTCCCATTGCTGCACATGTCACAGTGTATTTCTTTAAGCTTTCTGAATCGGAGAAAAAAAAAGCCAAATTAAATAATCTAGTAAAGGCAAACAGTGACGTCAGAGGAGAGCTGCAAGGTGATTGGTTGGTGAGTAGCAGCTGTTAGAATATCTTAAAAAAAATAAGTGGAAAGTTGTTTTTTTTGTTGAAAAAAAAATCTCTGGTGGTAAGGTGAGTACTACTAAAGTTTTTTTTTTAAGGACTTTGGATTGAAGTGGGTAGAACAAGGCCCCAGTATAATTAGTATTTTTTAATTAAGGGAGTAACAAACCTAAGGGTAAGTCATGGCAGGAGAGCTCAGCCCCGTGACATGCTCCTCCTGTGCGATGTGGGAAATCAGGGACGCTTCCAGTGTCCCTGGTGACCATGTGTGCAGGAAGTGTATCCAGCTGCAGCTACTGGCTACTCGCATTGCGGAGCTGGAACTGCAGGTGGATTCACTGTGGAGCATCCGCGATGTTGAGGAAGCGTGGATAGCATGTTTAGTGAGTGGTCACACTGCAGGTAGGTGCTGCACAGGCAGAAAAGAGATGGGTGACCACCAGACAGAGTAGTAGGCGCAAGCAGGTCGTGCAGGAGTCCCCTGTGGTCATCCCCTTCTCAAACAGATATACCGCTTTGGATACTGTTGGTGGGGATGAATTCCCAGGGGAAAGCAGCAACAGCCAAGTTCGTGGCATCATGGAGGGCTCTGCTGCACAGTAGGGGAGGAAAAGGTTTGGAAGAGCTATAGTGATAGGGGATTCTATCGTAAGGGGTGCAGATAGGCGTTTCTGTGGCCAAAAACGAGACTCCAGGATGGTATGTTGCCTCCCTGGTGCTAGGGTCAAGGATGTCTCGGAGCGGCTGCAGGACATTCTGACAGGGGAGGGTGAGCAGCCAGAGGTCGTGGTCCATATTGGTACTAACGACATAGGCAAGAAGAGAGATGAGGTCCTGCAAAGTGAATATAGGGAGTTAGGCAGAAGGTTAAAAAGCAGGACCTCTAGGGTTGTAATCTCAGGATTACTCCCTGTGCCACGTGCTAGTGAGGGTAGGAATAGGAGGATTAGGCAAATGAATGCGTGGCTGAAGAGCTGGTGTAGGAGGGAGGGCTTCAGCTACTTGGATCATTGGGATCTCTTCTGGTGCAGAGGTGACCTGTACAAGAAGGACGGGTTGCATCTAAACTGGAGCGGGACCAATATCCTTACGGGGAGGTTTGCTAGAACTACTTGGGAGGGTTTAAACTAGTCTTGCAGTGGGGTTGGACCCAAAGTAGTAGTCTCTCCGATGAGATAGTTGAGGCAAGTGCAAAGAACAAAGAACAGTACAGCACAGGAACAGGCCATTCGGCCCTCCAAGCCTGCGCCGATCTTGATGCTTGCCTAAACTAACACCTTCTGCACCTCCGGGGCCCATATCCCTCTATTCCCTTCCTATTCATATATTTGTCAAAATGTCTCTATCGTACGCTATCGTATCTGCTTCCACCACCTCCCCTGGCAGCAAGTTCCAGGCACTCCACCCTCTGTGTAAAAAACTTGCCTCGCACATCCCCTCTAAACTTTTCCCCTCGCACCTTAAACCTATGTCCCCTAGTAACTGACTCTTCCACCCTGGGAAAAAGCTTCTGACTATCCACTCTGTCCATGCCGCTCATAACTTTGTAAACCTCTATCATGTCGCCCCTCCACCTCCGTCGTTCCAGTGAAAATAATCCGAGTTTTTCCAACCTCTCCTCATAGTTAATGCCCTCCAGACCAGGCAACATCCTGGTAAACCTCCACGTCCTTCTGGTATTGTGGCGACCAGAATTGCATGCAATATTCTAAGTGTGGCCTAACTAAGGTTCTGTACAGCTGCAACATGACTTGCCAATTTTTATACTCTGTGCCCCGACCGATGAAGGCAAGCATGCCGTATGCCTTCTTGACTACCTTATCCACCTGCGTTGCCACTTTCAGTGACCTGTGGACCTGTACACCCAGATCCCTCTGCCTGTCAATACTCCTAAGGGTTCTGCCATTTACTGTATAAAGCAAGAAAGTCCAGTAGGCAGGCAAGGCAGGGGCAGGACAGGGAGCGAGGAAGGTCTGGTAGGCTAATCTGCATTTACTTTAATGCAAGAAGCCTTACAGGTAAGGCAGATGAACTCAGCATGGATCAGTACACGGGATTGTGATATTTTAGCTATTACGGAAACGAGGTTGAGGGATGGGCAGGACTGGCAGCTCAATGTTCCAGGGTACCGATGCTTCTGGCGTGACACAGATGGAGATCAGAGAGGAGGGGGAGTTGCTCTATTGATTAGGGAGAACATCACGGCAGTACTTAGAGAGGATATCCCAGAGGGAATGTCCAGCGAGGCCATATGGGTCGAGCTTAGAAATAAGAAAGGGGTGATCACTTTGATGGGATTACACTACAGGCCCCCCAATAGTCAGAGGGAAGTGAAGGAGCGTAGATGTAGGGAAACACAGATAGGTGTAGGAATTATAGGGTTGTAATAGTAGGTGATTTTAACTTCCCTAATATTGACTGGGACTGCCTTTGTGCGAAGGGATCAGATGGGGAAGAATTTGTTAAGTGTGTCCAGGATAGTTTTCTGAAGCAGTATGTGGATGGTCCTACTAGAGAAGGGGCTACGCTCGACCTCCTCTTAGGAAATGAGGATGGGCAGGTGGTTGATGTGTCAGTGGGGGAGCAGTTTGGGACCAGTGACTATAACTCTATTAGCTTCAAGATAGTTATGGAAAAGGAAGGACTGGTCCTCAGGTTGAAGTCCTAAATTGGGGGAAGGCTAATTTCGATGGCATCAGACAGGAACTCTCAAAAGTTGAATGGGAGAAGTTTTTCACAGGTAAAGGGATGTCTGGCAAGTGGGAGGCTTTTAAAAGTAAGATAGGAAGAGTTTAGGGCCGGCATGTTCCTCTTGCACGGAAGGGCAAGGCTGGCAAGTTTAGGGAACCTTGGTTGACGAGGGATATTGAGGGTCTGGTCAGGACAAGGGAGGAGGCATATGTCAGGTATAGGCAGCTGGGATCGAGTGAGTCCCTCAAGGAGTATAGGGGATGTAAGACTACACTTGAGGAAATTAGGAGGGCGAAAAGGGGCCATGAGATTTCCCTGGCAGATAAGATAAAGGAGAATCCTAAAAGATTCTCTAAGTATATTAAGAGTAAAAGGGTAGCTAGGGAGAGAGTAGGTCCCCTTAAGGATCAGTGTGGCAATCTATGTGTGGAGCCACAGGAAATGGGCAAGGTCTTAAATGAATATTTCTCGTCTGTATTTACCGTGGAGAAGGTCATGGAAGGTAGTGAGTTCAAGGGAGGGAACAGTGATATCCTGGAGCATATCAACATTACAAAGGAGGAGGTGTTGGATATTTTGAAGCGCGTTAAGGTGGATAAATCCCCAGGGCCTGACCAGGTGTATCCTAGGATGCTATGGGAAGCAAGGGAGGAGATTGCTGGGGTCCTGGCAGAGATTTGTGTATCATCGTTAGCCACGGGTAAGGTACCAGAAGACTGGAGGATAGCTAATGTTGTACGTTTATTTAAGAAGGGCAGCAGGGATTAGCCAGGGAACCACAGGCCGGTGCAGTGGTGGGAAAGTTATGAGAAGGTATTCTGAGAGACAGGATTTATATGCATCTGGAAAGACATGGCCTGATTAGGGATAGTCAGCATGGCTTTGTGCGTGGGAAATCATGTCTCACGAATTTGATTGAGTTTTTCGAGGAGGTGACCAAGAGGATTGACGAGGGCAGGGCGATGGACGTTGTCTACATGGACTTTAGCAAGGCCTTTGACAAGGTCCCGCATGGTAGGCTGATCCAGAAGGTTCGAACACATGGGATCCAGGATGAGCTAGCAAATTGGATACAAAATTGGCTTGGTGATAGGAGGCAGAGGGTGGTAGTGGAGGGTTGTTTGTCAGATTGGAGGCCGGTGACCAGTGGTGTGCCGCAAGGATCAGTGCTGGGCCCTCTCTTGTTTGTCATATGTATTAATGACTTGGATGTGAATGTAAGGGGCATGATTAATAAGTTTGCAGATGACACCAAAATTGGTGCTCTAGTGGACAGTGAAGAAGGTTCTTTAAGGTTACAACAGGATTTGGATAAACTGGGAAAGTGGGCAAGGGATTGGCAAATGAAATTTAATGCCGACAAGTGTGAAGTGATGCATTTTGGGAAGTTAAACCAGGGCAGGACATATGCAGTGAATGGCAGGGCCCTGGGGAGTGTTGTTGAGCAGAGAGACCTTGGGGTGCAAGTACATAGTTCCCTGAAAGTGGAAACACAGGTAGACAGGGTGGTGAAGAAGGCGTATGGCATGCTTGCCTTCATCGGCTGAGGCATTGAGTACAAGAGTTGGGATGTCATGTTACAGTTGTACATAACGTTGGTTAGGCCGAATTTGGAGTACTGTGTGCAGTTCTGGTCGCTGCAGTACAGGAAAGATGTGATTAAGCTAAAGAGGGTGCAGAAAAGATTCACAAGGATGTTGCCTGGTTTGGAGGGCTTGAGTTATATAGAGAGATTGGATAGGCTGGGTCTGTTTTCCCTGGAGCGAAGGAGGCTGAGAGGGGACATGATAGAGGTATATAAAATTACGAGAGGCATAGATAGGATAGATAGCCAGAGTCTGTTTCCCATGGTAGGGGTGACTAAAACTAGAGGGCATAGATTTAAGGTGAGAGGGAGGAGGTTTAAAGGGGATCAAAGAGGTACATTTTTCACACAATGAAAAGTGGGTATCTGGAATGAGCTGCCTGAGGAGGTGGAGGAGGAAGGAACGGTAGCGACATTTAAGAGACAGGTACTTGAATGAACAAGGCATAGAGGGATATGGAATTAACGCAGGCAGGTGGTATTATTATAGATAGGCATAATGGTCGGCACGGACGCGGTGGGCCGAAAGGCCTGTTACTATGCTGCACGGCTCTATGACTCTATGTCCCTGAATGAAGTGAACCAAACCAGGTATCTTTAGGTATCAACAAATTAACTGTTTATTAAAACAACTAAAATCTTAAACACTACTAAGATAAACCAGTAACTAAAGGCCTTCTAACTCCCTTATAAAAATCTAACTCCCACATTCACATACATACTCGGTTTTAAATTAGCTGACTGAAAAAATAGAAAAAAAGTCTTTGCAGATTACATTACTGACGAATGGTCTTCCAATACAATACAGTCAAATAAAAGCAAATTACTGTAGATGCTGGAAATCTGAAATAAAAACAAGAAATGCAAGAAATACTCAGCAGGTCTGGCAGCATCTGTGGAGAGAGAAGCACAGTTAATGTTTCTGGTCAGTGACCCTTCAGAACTGGCAGAGCCAGAAATGTAATAGGTTTTAAGCAAATAATGCGGGGGTGGGGCAAGAGATAATAAAAGTAAAGGTGTTGATAGGACAGGGTCAGTTGACCAGAAGGTCACGGAGCAAAGGCAAACGCTATGTTAATGGTGTGTTGAAAGATAAAGCGTTATTGCAGAGAGGGTGTTAATGGAGGATGATCCTTCGGCTGTGGAGGCTGGTAGGGTGGAAGGTGAGGACAAGGGGAACCCTATCGTGGTTCTGGGAGGGAATGGAAGGGGTGAGGGTAGAGGTGCGGGAAATGGGCTGGACAGGGTTGAGGGCCCTGTCAACCACAGTGGAGGGGAATCCTTGGTTGAGGAAAAAGGAAGACGTATCAGAAGCACTGTCGGGGAAGGTTGCATCATCAGAGCAGGTACGTCGGAGACGGAGAAACTGGGAGAATGCAATAGAGTCGTTACAGGAGGCAGGGTGTGAAGAAGTGTAATCGTGTTCAATGTGAGAACAAATTCAGCCAAGCGGAGGAGGGCGGTGGTGGATGGGAATTGGTTGGGCCTCTGTTCAAGGAAGAAGCGGAGAGCCCTCAAACAGTCCTGGTGGGGGGGGTGGATTTAAGAATTCAGCCAAACTCTATCCACCCCCCCACCAGGACTGTTTGAGGGCTCTCCGCTTCTTCCTTGAACAGAGGCCCAACCAATTCCCATCCACCACCGCCCTCCTCCGCTTGGCTGAATTTGTTCTCACATTGAACAACTTCGCCTTCAACTACACTCACTTTCTTCAAGTAAAAGGTGTTGCTATGGCTACCCGCATGGGTCCTAGTTATGCCTGATATATGCCATCTTTTTGTGGGATATGTCGAACATTCCTTGTTCCAGTCCTACTCAGGCCCCCTCCCCCAACTCTTATTCCGGTACATTGATGACTGTATCGGTGCCATTTCCAGCTCCCGCCCCGAACTGGAAAACTTGATCAACTTTGCTTCCAATTTCCACCCTTCTCTCACCTTCACATGGTCCATCTCCGACACTTCCCTTCCCTTCCTTGACTTCTCTCTCTCCATCTCTGGGGATAGGCTGTCTACGAATATTCATTATAAGCCCACCGACTCCCACAGCTACCTCGACTGCACTTCATCACACCCTGCCTCCTGTAAGGACTCCATTCCATTCTCCCAGTTTCTCTGCCTCCGACGTATCTGCTCTGATGATGCAACCATCCACGGCAGCGCTTCTGATATGTCTTCCTTTTTCCTCAACCGAGGATTCACCCCCACTGTGGCTGAGAGGGCCCTCAACCCAGTCTGGCCCATTTCCCGCACCTCCACCCTCACCCCTTCCACACCCTCCCAGAGCCATGACATGGTTCCCCTTCTCCTCACTTTCCACCCCACCAGCCTCCACATCTAAAGGACGATCCTCCGTCATTTCCACCACGTCCAATGTGATGCCACTACCAAACGCATCTTCCCCTCCCCTCCCCTGTCTGCATTCCGAAGGGATTGTTTCCTCAGAGACACCTTGATGCACTCCTCCATTACCCCCAACAAATCTTCCCCTTCCCATCCCACTTCCCGTGCAATCGCAGGAGGTGTAATGCCTGCACTTTTACCTCCTCTCTCCTCACTATCCAAGGCCCCAAACACTCCTTTCAGGTGAAGCAGTGATTTACTTGTACTTCTTTCAATTTAGTATGCTGTATTCGCTGCTCACAATGTGGTCTCCTCGACATTGGGGAGACCAAACACAGACTGGGTGACCGCTTTGCAGAACACCTTCGCTCAGTCCGAAATCATGACCTGCTTGTTTGCCATTTCAACACCCCTCCACTGCTGTCATGCACATATATCTGTCCTGGGCTTGCTGCAGTGTTCCAGTGAACATCAACGAAAGCTCGAAGAACAGCATCTCATTTACCGATTAGGCACACTACAGCCTGCCGGAGTGAACATTGAGTTCAATAATTTCAGAGCATGACGGGCCCCCGTTTATATTTTCAGTTTTTTCTTTTTTTTTGAATTTTTATTTTCGTTTGTTTCATTCATTTTTCTTATCATATGCCTACCCACTAGCTTTCAAAACTTTCAGGTTATCTGCATGAGTTTTCACTACTGAAGGAATTGAGTTTTTAAACTCTTCGAAGAGAATCAACTCCCGAAGTTTCTCGTATGTGGTTTCTGTCGTTAATGCCTGTATCCAATGGTCAAAATTAATTTGCTTCAGCCTCTCGAATGCTAATCTCCCTAAGTTCCTAAACTTCTGACCATTAGCTTCAGGGACTAACTCTTACGCAGCGAGAATAGCCTTTTTTGCCATCTCATAATCTGCAGAAGCCTCTTCAGGAAGCATGGCATAAACTTCATGAGCTCTGCCTACCAACCTGCTTTGTATAAGCAGTGTCCAGCTTTCCTTCTGCCATTTCATCTGTTTGGCTATTTTTTCAAAAGATATGAAACATGTGTCTAGGTCCCTTTCCTCAAACTTAGGAAGAGCTTGAATAAATTTAAACAGCTTTTCGCTGGGTTCTGAGCTAAATTCAGATTCTTCCTGACCCGAATTTTCCCTGGATTCAAGACTACCCCTTTGTCTTAGTTCTATCTCTTTTAGCCTAAATTCCCTCCCTTCAGTTTTCTGAATTCTTTTTCAGCCTCAAGTTTTTTTCATTTCTAACTAAATCCTAGCCAATATCACCGCAGTACTTTATAACTTAGGACCTTCTTGTTCCTCGCATTCCCCTTTTTCTAGTCCAGATGTTTAGCTATTATGTCAATTATCTCTGCTTTTTTTGACACCTGATTTCAATTCTAACCCCAATTTTGCTGCTGATTCTTCTAGTTTATTCTTAAATTATCAAGTCACTGCGGGAAACATTCTGCTTTCCCAAAAACTCTGCTGCAACCGTTAATGCCATTACTGTGGTATAGACTGTACTATACAAAAGACTAAAGGCCACTCGGGTCTGCAAATGAAACCCGATCGGAGCCCGACAGAGCCACATCTGACCCGAGCCCGACACGGCCCAAGTCCTTTCATTTTTTCCCACGCCTGACCTAACCCGACCATCAGTTAACCTACCTTCCTTTTTTCACTTTGTTACTTAACTGCACAAGCTTAACAAAACAGTAACTAAACAAGCTTTGTCGTCCAAAAGGTACATAAACGTTGAAGCCACTTTCCGGAGGTGGTGATAGAGTGTGTCCAACCCAAGCCCAAATGCCAGACCCGGAAGAGCGACCCGACCCGAACCCAACACACGTCGTCTGGTCCTGTCGGGTTCGGGTCGGGTAGCCATACTGTACAAGAGACCTGGTTCCTTTTATTTCTTCTTAATTGGTGTTAGATTTAGATCCTAACAATCGGGTTTCCAATTGATATGATCCCAGACGTGAGATGAATTAATATGATGCCAGACGCAAGACCCCAATTTGTATGTATTCCCAGAGATGAGCAATTAATATGATTCCAAACGCAAGCTCTCCAAATTAGTCTGATTCTGATCCCAGATGCAAGCCGCCTAATTAAATATGATTTGACTGTGGACGAGCCCCCAATTAAAATATGTTACGACTGCTCAGGACAAAGCCCCCAATCAAAATATATGATTCTGATCGCGGTGGGAGCAACGCACAGTCAATTCAGTCCCATCGCTCCACAGGTTGCAGCGTATTTCCAATTTGGAAAGCTTAAAGAAAAAAAACAGCCAAATTGAACAATCTAGTAACCCCCGAGTGAAGCGAACCAAACCAGGTATCTTTAGATATCCACAAATTTACAAAAAAAACTAAAATCTTACACACTACTAAGATAAACCCATCTCTAAAGACCTTATAACTTATTTAAAAATCTAACTCCCACATTTGCATATATATATATGCTCGCTTTTAAATTAGTTGACCGAAAAAATAAGGTCTTTGCAAATTACGTTCCTGACGAATGACCTTCCAATACAACATAGTCAAAGTTCACTTGCAGTCTTCCAAAGTCCGTCGAAAAGAAGGGTCCCTCAAAGATAGGGGTTCAGCAGTTTGGCTGTAATAGTATTAAACTCTTCTTTTTATTCCAGCGATGAACACAGCAGATATCAATAATTTCTTGTGAAAGAAAACAGCTTTTTTCTTTCTTGTTATGGAATTAATTCGGCTTGAAGCTTTGTCGAATTTTGAGAGAAATAACACAGCCTTCTTTCCTTCAGTTTAAATTGTCTCAGAGAGCTCTCAACTGACTGCTTAAAATAACTTTTTTTGCCCACTTGTTTTCAAATTCAAAACTGCAACATTGAATCTTGTGTTCTCTCTCTCTCTCTCTTTCTGTGGCTGTTGTTTGGCAACCAGGATGCACTCTGGCGCGTTCTTAATGGTGCACTGTTATTTTTACTGTCTTAAAGGTGCACACAATATTTCCGAGGAGATGTGTTGTAGCTTCACTAAGTTGGCACCTAATTTTTAGGTATGCCTGGTACTTCTCCTAGCATGCCCTCCTGCACTCCTCATTGAACCAGGGTTGGTCTGCTGGCTTGATGGTCATGGTAGAGTGAAGGATATGCCAGGCCATGAGGTCACAGATCGTGGTTGAATACAATTGTGCTCCTGCTGATGGCCCACAGCGCCTCATGGATGCCTAGTATTGAGCTGTTGGATCTGTTCTGAATATATCCTATTTAGCATAGTGTCCTCAGTGGGAAGATGGGACTTTGTTTGCACAAGGACTGTGCGGTGGTCAGTCCTACCAATGGACAGATGCATCTGCGACAGGTAGATTGGTGATGGCGAGGTCAAATAGATTTTTTCCTCTTGTTGGTTCTCACACTGCCTGCCGCAGGCCCAGTCTGGCAGATATTCATCATCCAGCTGATGAATCAGTACACCTCCATGTTGAACAACACTTGGAAGCAGCACTGAGGGTAGCAGGGGTAGAGAATGTGCTGTGGGTGGGGGACTTCATTATTCATCAGCAAGAGTGACACAGTAGCACCACTACTGACCGAACTCGCCGAGTCCTGAAGGACATATGAAGGAACGCATATGGTATCCTTGGCATTATAGACATGGCTTAGTTTACAAAAGCAAAGAAGCTATACTAAATCTTTATAAAATACTTGTTAGAGTAGTGTCTCCAATTCTGGGCACCACAGTAGAAGAAAATTAAGGCCTTGGAGTGGGTGCAGGGGAGATTTACTGGAATGGTACCAAGGATGAGGAACTTAAGTTACACGGAGGGCTGGGGTGGGGTTTGCAGTGGGGGGAGGGCTGGGGTGGGGTTTGCAGTGGGGGAAGGGATAGGGTGGACTTGGCAGTGGGGGGAGGGCTGGGTGGGGTTTGCAGTGGGGGAAGGGATAGGGTGGACTTGGCAGTGGGGGGAGGGATAGGGTGGACTTGGCAGTGGGGGGAGGGCTGGGGTGGGGTTTGCAGTGGGGGGAAGGGATGGGGTGCAGTTTGCAGTGGGGGGAAGGGATGGGGTGGAGTTTGCAGTGGGGGAAGGGATAGGGTGGGATTTGCAGTGGGGGGAGGGCAGGGGTGGGGTTTGCAGTGGAGGGAGGGCTGGGGTGGGGTTTGCAGTGGGGAGAGGGCTGGAGTGGGGTTTGCAGTGGAGGGAGGGCTGGGGTGGGGTTTGCAGTGGGGAGAGGGCTGGGGTGGGGTTTGCAGTGGGGAGAGGGCTGGGGTGGGGTTTGCAGTGGAGGGAGGGCTGGGGTGGGGTTTGCAGTGGAGGGAGGGCTGGGGTGGGGTTTGCAGTGGAGGGAGGGCTGGGGTGGGGTTTGCAGTGGAGGGAGGGCTGGGGTGGGGTTTGCAGTGGGGAGAGGGCTGGGGTGAGGTTTGCAGTGGGGAGAGGGCTGGGGTGGGATTTGCAGTGGAGAGAGGGCTGGGGTGGGGTTTGCAGTGGGGGAAGGGATAGGGTGGACTTGGCAGTGGGGGGAGGGCTGGGGTGGGGTTTGCAGTGGGGAGAGGGCTGGGGTGGGGTTTGCAGTGGGGGGAGGGCAGGGGTGGGGTTTGCAGTGGGGGAAGGGATAGGGTGGACTTGGCAGTGGGGGGAGGGCAGGGGTGGGGATTGCAGTGGGGAGAAGGCTGGGGTGGGGTTTGCAGTGGGGGGAGGGCAGGGGTGGGGTTTGCAGTGGGGGGAGGGCAGGGGTGGGGTTTGCAGTGGGGGAAGGGATAGGGTGGACTTGGCAGTGTGGGGAGGGCAGGGGTGGGGTTTGCAGTGGGGAGAAGGCTGGGGTGGGGTTTGCAGTGGGGGGAGGGCAGGGGTGGGGTTTGCAGTGGGGGGAGGGCAGGGGTGGGGTTTGCAGTGGGGGAAGGAATAGGGTGGACTTGGCAGTGGGGGGAGGGCTGGGGTGGGGTTTGCAGTGGGGAGAGGGCTGGGGTGGGGTTTGCAGTTGGGAGAGGGCTGGGGTGGGGTTTGCAGTGGGGAGAGGGCTGGGGTGGGGTTTGCAGTGGGGAGAGGGCTGGGGTGGGGTTTGCAGTGGGGAGAGGGCTGGGGTGGGGTTTGCAGTGGAGGGAGGGCTGGGGTGGGGTTTGCTGTGGGGAGAGGGCTGGGGTGGGGTTTGCAGTGGAGGGAGGGCTGGGGTGGGGTTTGCAGTGGAGGGAGGGCTGGGGTGGGGTTTACAGTGGGGAGAGGGCTGGGGTGGGGTTTGCAGTGGGGAGAGGGCTGGGGTGGGATTTGCAGTGGAGAGAGGGCTGGGGTGGGGTTTGCAGTGGGGGAAGGGATAGGGTGGACTTGGCAGTGGGGGGAGGGCAGGTGTGGGGTTTGCAGTGGGGAGAAGGCTGGGGTGGGGTTTGCAGTGGGGGGAGGGCAGGGGTGGGGTTTGCAGTGGGGGGAGGGCAGGGGTGGGGTTTGCAGTGGGGGAAGGAATAGGGTGGACTTGGCAGTGGGTGGAGGGCTGGGGTGGGGTTTGCAGTGGGGAGAGGGCTGGGGTGGGGTTTGCAGTGGGGGGAGGGCAGGGGTGGGGTTTGCAGTGGGGAGAGGGCTGGGGTGGGGTTTGCAGTGGGGGGAGGGCAGGGGTGGGGTTTGCAGTGGGGAGAGGGCTGGGGTGGGATTTGCAGTGGGGAGAGGGCTGGGGTGGGGTTTGCAGTGGGGGAAGGGATAGGGTGGACTTGGCAGTGGCGAGAGGGCAGGGGTGGGGTTGACAGTGGGGAGAGGGCAGGGGTGGGGTTGGCAGTGGGGGGAGGGCAGGGGTGAGGTTTGCAGTGGAGGGAGGGCAGGGGTGGGGTTTGCAGTGGGGGAAAGGGCTGTGGTGGAGTTTGCAGTGGGGGAAGGGACAGGGTGGGGTTTGCAGTGGGGGGAGGGCTGTGGTGGGGTTTGCAGCGGGGGGGAGGGCTGTGGTGGGGTTTGCAGTGGGGGGAAGGGATGGGGTGGAGTTTGCAGTGGGGGGAAGGTATGGTGTGGAGTTTGCAGTGGAGGGAGGGCAGGGGTGGGGTTTGCAGTGGGGAGAGGGCTGGGGTGGGGTTTGCAGTGGGGAGAGGGCTGGGGTGGGGTTTGCAGTGGGGAGAGGGCTGGGGTGGGGTTTGCAGTGGGGAGAGGGCAGGGGTGGGGTTTGCAGTGGGGGGAGGGCAGGGGTGGGGTTTGCAGTGGGGGAAAAGGGCTGGGGTGGAGTTTGCAGTGGGGGGAAGGGATGGGGTGGAATTTGCAGTGGGGGAAGGGATGGGGTGGAGTTTGCAGTGGGGGGAGGGCAGGGGTGGGGTTTGCAGTGGGGAGAAGGCTGGGGTGGTGTTTGCAGTGGGGGGAGGGCAGGGGTGGGGTTTGCAGTGGGGGGAGGGCAGGGGTGGGGTTTGCAGTGGGGGAAGGAATAGGGTGGACTTGGCAGTGGGGGGAGGGCTGGGGTGGGGTTTGCAGTGGGGGGAGGGCTGGGGTGGGCTTTGCAGTGGGGAGAGGGCTGGGGTGGGGTTTGCAGTGGGGGGAGGGCAGGGGTGGGGTTTGCAGTGGGGAGAGGGCTGGGGTGGGGTTTGCAGTGGGGGGAGGGCAGGGGTGGGGTTTGCAGTGGAGGGAGGGCAGGGGTGGGGTTTGCAGTGGGGAGAGGGCTGGGGTGGGATTTGCAGTGGGGAGAGGGCTGGGGTGAGGTTTGCAGTGGGGGAAGGGATAGGGTGGACTTGGCAGTGGCGGGAGGGCAGGGGTGGGGTTGGCAGTGGGGGGAGGGAAGGGGTGGGGTTTGCAGTGGAGGGAGGGCAGGGGTGGGGTTTGCAGTGGGGGAAAGGGCTGTGATGGAGTTTGCAGTGGGGGAAGGGACAGGGTGGGGTTTGCAGTGGGGGGAGGGCTGTGGTGGGGTTTGCAGTGGGGGGAAGGGATGGGGTGGAGTTTGCAGTGGGGGGAAGGTATGGGGTGGAGTTTGCAGTGGAGGGATGGCAGGGGTGGGGTTTGCAGTGGGGAGAGGGCTGGGGTGGGGTTTGCAGTGGAGGGAGGGCAGGGGTGGGGTTTGCAGTGGGGAGAGGGCTGGGGTGGGGTTTGCAGTGGGGGGAAGGGATGGGGTGGAGTTTGCAGTGGGGGGAAGGGATGGGGTGGAATTTGCAGTGGGGGAAGGGATGGGGTGGAGTTTGCAGTGGGGGAAGGGATGGGGTGGGGTTTGCAGTGGGGGCGGGCCGGGGTGGGGTTTGCAGTGGAGGGAAGGGATGGGGTGGAGTTTGCAGTGGGGGAGGGGTTTACAGTGGGGGGAAGGGATGGGGTGGAGTTTGCAGTGGGGGCGGGCTGGGGTGGCGTTTGCAGTGGGGGGAAGGGATGGGGTGGAGTTTGCAGTGGGGGCGGGCTGGGGTGGGGTTTGCAGTGGCGGGAAGGGATGGGGTGGACTTGGCAGTGGGGGGAGGGCTGGGGTGGGGTTTGCAGTGGGGGGGGAGGGATTTTTAGATTTAGAGATACAGCACTGAAACAGGCCCTTCGGCCCACTGAGTCTGTGCCGACCCTTAACCACCCATTTATACTAATCCCATATTCCTACCACATCCTCACCTGTCCCTATATTCCCCTACCACCTACCTATACTAGTGACAATTTATAATGGCCAATTCACCTATCAACCTGCAAGTCTTTTGGCTTGTGGGAGGAAACCGGAGCACCCGGAGAAAACCCACGCAGCCACACGGAGAACTTGCAAACTCCACACAGGCAGTACCCAGAATTGAACCCGGGTCGCTGGAGCTGTGAGGCTGCGGTGCTAACCACTGCGCCACTGTATCGCCCAAAGGATGGGGTGGGGTTTGCAGTGGGGTGAGTTTGCAATGGAATGTTCCAGATGCCCTTTGGTCTGGTGTCCTGGTGCACGTAGACAGCTGTTCCTGGGATCTTTCTGGAGCAGTTCTCAGAGAGTTATAGAGTTTTACAGCACAGAAACAGGCCTTTCGGCCCATCGTGTCTGTGCCAGCCTCAAGCACCTAACTATTCTAATCCCATTTTCCATCACTTGGCCCGTAGCCATAGTATGCTATGGCGTTTCAAGTGCTCATCTAAATACTTCTTAAATGTTGTGAGGGTTCCTGCCTCTACCACCTCTTCAGGCAGTGAATTCCAGATTCCAACCACCCTCTGGGTAAAAAAAAATTTCCTCAAATCCCCTCTAAACCTCCTGCCCCTTTCCTTAAATCTATGCACCCTGGTTATTGATCCCTCCGCTAAGGGAAAAAGTTTCTTCCTATCTATCCTAACAATGCCCAAGCACTGCTCCTTGCAGTACCCCACTAGTAACAGCTTGCCATCCTGGGAATGACCCATTTAGTCCTACTCTCTGCTTTCTGTCTGTTCACCAATTTTCAATCCTATCTGTTCAGTATGCTGAAGAGTAGTCTTGTCCGCTTTTTGGGAGAACTACTGCATGTGTGGTTTCAGCTATCACACTGTATTGTGTCTGTGGATGGTATGCCGAGGACTTTAACTGTGTTATACCCAGATTATTCATAACTGCCTGTAAATTTCAGACAGAAAGTTGGAACCCTGATCTGACTGGATCTCAATGGTAATCCATATCGAGTGAAGAACTGGGTTAACTTCTCTGCCACTATCTTAGCAGAAATTGTTCTGAAGGAATGGCCTCTGGGAACTGAGTAGCCATATCCATAGTAGTGATCTGTTTTCAGTAAAGGTCCTACATAGTCTACCACCACCCGACTAAATGGCTCCTCAAAAACTGGTATGGGAATTAAAGGTGCTGTTTTACTGCAGGTTGCAGCTTTCTTACAATCTGGCACATATGGCACATTTTACAAAACTGCCCCATGTTCTCGTGATGACCTGACCAGTAGAAATGTCGACTTATGTGTGCTTGGGTCTACTGGATCCCTACATGCCCCATCACACGAATTGCATGGGCTATCCTTAATGTTCCCTGGCGATACTTGGGCGGTACCACTGTCTGGTGAACCACCGTCCATTCTTTGTCCGTAGTTCAGTAACGAGCTCTCCCCTTCCTCATCAGAATCCTATCTTTAATATCGTAGCATACCGGAACTCCCTCTGGCTTCGGCTTCGGTTTGAGCCGATTGCGCCTTACTGAACTTTGGATCGGTTTGCTGCGACTTGCTGAACATTTCCTTGGGATTATTCAAATCCCCAAAGAAAGTTTCAGATAGCCAAATATCTGTCTGTGGTGCCAATTTGACCTCCAATGATGGAACTTGTTTAGCCATTGCTTAGGCCACTACACATGAAGGAAAATTTCCTGAAACCTTTTCCAACAATTGCTCTGACTCCTTGACTTTCCTTGGCTACTGGAGAATCTACTACCTTTGCTCCGGCCAAATCATTCCCCAGGAGTAGATCAACTCCGTCTACAGGCAAACTGTGGTCAACTCCGACAGTTACCATTCCAGACCTTACGTCACATTCCTGATACAAAGGTACGGGTATATACTCCCTACCGATACCGTTCACTAAAACTTTGGCATTGAATACGCTATCTGGTGGAAGAGTCATGCCTTTCTCCAGCAAAAGAATTTGAGTGACTCCTGTATCCCTAAGTATAACAATAGGTTTATCTGTCTCACTGGAGGAATACTTTGACAAGAATTCCCGATAGCTCTCAGGTATCTTGTTCATGTTCCCCTGCACTCACATTGGTTTTTGTACATGGCCTTACAGTTGCAGTCAGAGCTGTAGCTCGATCTATCATACTGTCGGTCAGGGCCCCTTTCTCTGCATTGGCCTTGTGTACCCCCATAAGTACCATGGGTTTACTCTGTAACTCCCAGCAATCCGCACGAAGGTGTCCCACCTTGTGACAATGGAAACACTTAGTCCTCCGGACCTCACTCCCATACTCAGCACTTTCCTTTCTTGTCTGAGGAGGAGATCCTGGTACGTTTCCAGGGGTTCCTCCTCGTCCCTGGCTACTTGCCTTCCTTTCACCCTCCCACTTTCTTTCTATCTTGGGTTTGTGGGGGTGCTGGAAAAAGGGTTTGGACTTATTGACAGCTCGTCAGTGATTATCAGCCATCTCAGCTGCCTGTCTGGATGTTAAAACCTTCTGGTTCTTAGTAATGGAGGCAATGAATTTTTAATTTCCTCCAGGAGAAGTGTTTCCCTAAGGGTCTCCTACGTGGCCTGTACCTTTAGTGCTGCATCCAACGATCAGAGGTAATTTGCTTTACCCTCTCACCCTTTACCCTCGCAGTGAGGGCGGCACAGTGGCGCAGTAGTTAGCACTGCAGCCTCACAGCTCCAGGGACCCGGGTTCAATTCTGGGTACTGCCTGTGCGGAGTTTGCAAGTTCCCCCTGTGACTGCGTGGGTTTTCGCTGGGTGCTCCGGTTTCCTCCCACAGCCAAAGACTTGCAGGTTGATAGGTAAATTGGCCATTATGAATTGCCCCTAGTATAGGTAGGTGGTAGGGAATATGGGGTTACTGCAGGGTTAGTATAAATGGGTGGTTGTTGGTCAACACAGACTCGGTGAGCCGAAGGGCCTGTTTCAGTGCTGTATCTCTAAATATAAAAATATAAAATTCTATTTCAGTCTACCCAGGCTGTTTCCGGAGTTTTCGAAATTTCTGCTTGTTAGCTTCAGGGACCAACTCATAAGCAGCAAGAATAGCCTTTTTTGCCATCTCCTAATCTGCAGAAGCCTCCTCAGAAAGAATGGCCTAAACTTCATGAGCTCTGCCAATCAACCTGCTTTGCTTGAGCAATTTCCAGTTTTCTTATTCTTTCACATGCAAAGGCCAGTGGCAGGCTGGAAGATTGGGAAACTTTTAAAGATCAACAAAGGGTCACTAAAAAAAGTAATAAAAAGAGCAAAGGTAAGTTATGAGAGAAAACTAGCGCAAGATATAAAATGGATAGCAAAAGCTTCTTTAAGTATATAAAAGGGAAGAGAGTAGCTCAAGTGAATATTGGTTCCTTGGAGGATGGGACTGGGGAGTTAATAATGAGGAACACAGAAATGACAAAGACTCTAAATCAGTATTTTGCTTCAGTTTTCACGGTGGAGGACACTAGTACCATCCCAATAGTAACAGGTAATGCAGAGGTTATAGAAAGGGAGGAACTTTGAACAATCATCATTACCAGGGAAAAAGTACTGAGCAAACGATTGGGATTGAAGGCAGACAAGTCCCCAGGGCCTAATGGCCTACATCCCAGGTTCTTAAAGGAAGTGGCAGCGAAGATAGTGGATCCATTGGTTATAATATTCCAAAATTCCCTGGATGTGGGAAAGGTTCCAGTGGATTGGAAAAAAGCTAATGTAAAGCCCTTATTCAAAAAGGGAGGGAGGCAGAAAGTAGGAAACTATCGACCAGTTAGTTTAACATCTGTCATTGGGAAATTGTTAGAATCCGTTATTAAGGAAGGAATAACAGGACATTTAGAAAGTCAAAACACAATCCATCAGCGTCAGCATGGTTTTATGAAGGGTAGCTCATGTTTGACTAATTTTCTAGAGGTCTTCGAAGCTGTAACAAGTAAAGTGGATAATGGGGATCCTGTAGATGTAGTTTATCTGGACTTCAAGAAGGCATTTGATAAGGTGCCGCACAAAATACACAAGTTAAGATCACATGGGGTTAGGGGCAGTTTATTAGCTTGGATAGAGGATTGGCTGACCAACAGAAAGCAGAGAGTCGGGATAAATGGTTCTTTTTCTGGTTGGCAAGATGTAACTAATGGGATGCCACAGGGTTCAGTCCTCGGGCCCCAACTATTTACAATATATATTAATGTGTTGGATGCAGGGATAGAAGGTACTGTAGCCAGATTTGCAGATGACACTAAAATAGGTGAGATAGCAAGTTACAATAAAGAAATAAGAAATTTACAAATTGAAATGGATAGGTTAGGTGAATGGGCCAAAGTTTGGCAGATGGAGTTTAACATGGATAAGTGTGAGGTTATCCATTTTGGTCGGAAAAATAGAAAGGCAAATTATCTAAATGGAGAGAAACTTCAGAGTGCTTTGGTGCAGAGGGATCTGGGTGTCCTTGTGCATGAATCACAGAAAACTAGTATGCAGGTACAGCAGGTAATAAGGAAGGCAAATGGAATTTTGGCATTTATTGCTAAAGGAAAAAAAAAAGGAATAGAATATAAAAGTAGGGAAGTGTTGCTGCAACTGTACAAGGCATTAGTGAGACCGCATCAGAGTATTGCGAACAGTTTTGGTCCCCTTACTTGAGGAGGGATGTAGTTGCATTGGAGGCAGTTCAGAGGAAGTTCACTAGATTGATTCCAGGGATGAGGGGTTTGTCTTATGAAGAGAATTGAGCAGTTTAGGCCTTTACTCTCGAGTTTAGAAGAATGAGAGGATATCTAATTGAGGTATATACGATGATTAAGGGGATTGACAAAGTAGATGTAAAGAGGATGTTTCCTCTTGTGGGGCAATCTAGAACGAGAAGTCATAGTTTTAGGATAAGGTGTAGCAGATTTAAAACAGAGATGAGGAGAAATTACTTCTCTCAAAGGGTCATGAGTCTGGAATTCACTACCCCAGAGTGCAGTGGATGCTGGGACATTGAGTAAATTTAAGGAGGAGATCGACAAATCTTTTATTGGTAAAGGCTTGAAGGGTTATGGAGAATGGGCAGGAAAGTGGAATTGAGGACGAGATGAGATCAGCCATGATTGTATTGAATGGCAGAGAAGGCTCGAGGGGCTGAATTGCCTGCTCCTGCTCCTAGTTCTTATGTTTTGTTCTTTTGGCTGCCTCATCTGTTTAGCTATCTTTTCAAAAATACCTCTATGTCCCTTTCCTGAAACTTCGGGGAGGGCTTGCACAAAATTAAACAGCTCCCCACTGGGTCCTGGGTTGGAATCAAATTCTTCATCAGAATTTTCCCTCGAGTCAAGGCCACCCTTTTGTTTCAGTTCCAGCCTCTTCAGCTGGTATGCTCTTTCTCTCCTTTTCTTCCCTTTCTGTCTCCTGCCGCTCTGCTTGCTCCCTTTGAAATGCCCTTTTTCCTTTTCCTTCTCTCTGAAATTCTAGCTCTAACCTTCTGGCACAGACATGATGGGCCAAGTGGCCTCTTTCTGTGCCTTAAACTTTCTATGAACTTCTTCCTGTCCAACTGCGTCTGTGCCAGTGTTACCTTGTCTTTTTCCAATTCTACTCGTCCCTCCAGCTCTTTCACTTCAATCTTCAGCTGTCTGGCCACCAGTACCTGAATTTCGGGTCTCCTAGCTTTTGGTCTAATATGTACCTTCAAGTACTCCATCACGTTTCACAGCTCGCCAGTGGACAATGCCTGTAAAGAATCATCATTAGCACAAACGCACTTGCACCAAAGTAGCCATTCAGGTAGTGTAAGCTTAACTCTAATACACAAGAAACCTGGCATTTTCCTTTCCCCTTTTCAATTATTATTACCCCACTTACAATTGCACTTCATCGGCTTTGGGTTAAGCCAGACCGAGCCCCCAATTATATGTTATGACCAAGGTTGCAGGAATGCACTGTCTTTCTGTAGTCTATTACTCCACTGGTCACAACCTAGATTTCAATGTTTTACCTAGTTACCGATATAGCCATTTATATACTTTATCTTCATTTCAGAATAAAAATCTGCCAACCAGGTTTCTTTAAACAACAAAATTATTGATTTATCACAAAACAAGACTTATTCAGTAAAGATGGAAAGCTTATTAACACAGTTTGAAATATGAAAGTATAAATATATACCTTTTCAAAATCAAAGTGATTACCGACAACGCAGCCGGCAGCTGACGTCATCAGACTGCGCCAATCTGCGCACATGCAAATTGACTCCTACTCTCTGTGCATGCGCTGCATTCAGCATTGCCAGGACTGGTTGGCGCATGTGCAGATTACGTCATCGAGTAACGCAGGGAGAGAACGGGGGGGGGGTGGGGGACCTTGGTGGTGGCGGGTGCGCTCTCCTCCTCCCCCCGGCCCGCCGACTCGCTCTCCTTCCCCCCCCCCCCCCCCCCCCCCCGCCCCCCCCACCACCCACCCACCGGCCTGCCAGCTCGCTCTCTCCCTCCGGTCATTGTGTGCTGCCATGTGTTTAGGTTGCTTTCGTGTGATCATTTGAGCAGCGCCATCTTTAGTCCTGGCAGCTGCTGACGTCGCAGACTGTGACGTTTTAGTGGCACAGGCTGCATTTGTGCATGTGCCACTGCAGCGCCATCTAGTGGTAGCATTGTCAGCAAACGCAGCCTTTCAAAATAACCTAATACTCATGCGCACAGTGGTTGAAGAAAAAAAATAAAAATGAAAAAACTGGCTCTGCAGAAATCGACTTTAAAATAAAATACTTTGTCCAAGTTATTGTCAATTCTTGAAGAAGCAGGTTAGGATATGGATGTTCCAGATGGCCTTTGGTCTGGCGTCCAGTCTGTTCCCAGGATCTTTCTGGAGCAGTTCTGTTCAGTACGTTGAGGAGTAGTGTTGCAGGCTTTTCGGGAGAATTATTGCATCAGTGGTTTCAGCTATCACATTGTATTCTCAGAAGACTTTCCAAAGCAGGTGGAAAAGGTGGCTTCTCTCTTAGCAGGCTATGCCCCAGCTGAGCATTCAAACAGTTCAAGCCCAAATCAGAAATCCAAAACTCCTGACAACCATAAACTTAGACATGTGACTTCTCTGTCAACAACTCCAATTGCCAGCAAGGCTCCTTATGTTTATTTTACTTCATTATCTCTTCCAGTAAGTGTTTTTCTTTAAATCCAAAGTGTCCTTCCAGTAACCTTTATAAAAAAAAACAAATCCAGCATCTCCTCAGTCTTTCAAATGAAACAATTTTCGCAATCTTTTGAACACGAGTCCTCAGAAAATATTAATAATGGAAGCATCTTCATGACAATAGGTACTCTAATTGACAGGAATGTGACTAGTGGGGTCCCGCAAGGATCTCTGGTGGGGCTTCAGCTATTTAGCATATTCATGTTGATGGGATTGAAAGCTACATATCCACGTTTGCTGATGACATAAAGATATGCAACATTGTAGCAGTGTTAAATGATACAGATATTGATAGCTTAAATGAATGGGCAAAACTGTGGCAAAAGAAATTCACTAAGTAAATGTGAGGTCATCCACTTTGGATCCAAAACGGATAGACAGGGTACTTTCCAAACGGTGACAAGCTAGAACAGTGGAGGTCCAAAGAGACTTGGAGGGGCGGTGGTGGGTTCCAGGTACGTGGATCATTAAAATCCCATGAGCAGGTACTGGAAAAACTCCAAAAGGTTACTGGAATGCTGGCCTTTATACCTAGAGGATTAGAATACAATGGGGTAGAAGCCATGCTTCAACTATAGATGTTGTTAGACCACACCTGGAGTACTGTGAACACTTCTGCGCACCACATCTTTGGAAAGATATATTGGCCTTGGGGGGAGTGCAGTGTAGATTTGCAAGAATGATACCCGGACTCCAAGGGTTAAATTATGAGGAGAAATTACACAAACTACGGTTGTATTCCCTAGACTTAGAAAGTTAAGGGGTGATTTGATTGAAGATATTAAGGGAACAGATAGGATAGATTGAGAGAAACTATTTCCACTAGTTGCAGTGTTCAGGACAACTGGAAATGGTCCAAGAATTAGGGCCAGACCGATTAGGAGTGAAATTAAGAAAGACTGCTTCATGCAAAGGGTGGTAGAAGTTTGGAACTCTCTTCCACAAATTGGCAATTAATGCTGGATTGATTGTTAATTTTAAAACTAAGATATTTGTTATTAAAGAATATGGGGAAAAGCCAGGTATATGAAGTTCAGTTGCATATCAGCCATGATCTTATTGAATGGCAAAACAGGCTCAAGGGATGAACAGACCTACTTCTGTTCAATGTTCGGGTTTATGTTTGGGAGATGTTTGGGCCTGATTTTGTTTTTGTGGAAGAGCCGGGTTTGGGTCCGCGAGAAGGTCGGGTTTGGGTCCATGAGAGGTTTGGGTTTGGGTCCGGGTCTGTGAAGGGGTACGTTTGGGTTTGAGAGAGGTTCGAATTCGGGTTTTGAATTTGCATTTTAGGATGAATTGTTCTTGGTTTATGTTGACAGTGGCACTGTTTTCATTGCAGGCCAAGGCATGGTATGGTGACTCTGGATGGTATTGTAAATGAGGCAAAGAATATTCCTGCATACCTGCCGAACGTGTTGGTTCTGAAGGAAGCTCTGCAGAAAGCCAAAGACTGGATGGCTAAAGTAGAAGCTATTCAGGCAGGTTTGAGGCATTTGAACTTTCCATAAGTAGTAGAAAGTGATCATTGCTTGTCTACAAGCTTTCACTACTGTTGTAAAGATTGTCCTACTCCCATATTCTCTCGTCAAACCAGGATTCCATGTCCATGAACGTAGACAGTGGACTGGTCCCTTGCCATCTTTCTCATGTCACCTATAGCAGAACTGCTCATTAAGTCCAGAGTGACTGATTTAAATTTGCTTCTCCCTTCATTCCTTTGAAGAAGTATTTGTTCTTCACTTTCCGCTTGCCTCTCAGTGTTGTGGGTTATTCAGGCCTGAGCTCACCTTGTTGGGGAAACCAATGAACAACTTTCATTGTCCTACCAAATTGCAAGATAAAGCAATTTCCTTGATGGAATGAAGCTGCTGTCAAAGTTAGCATACCTGGTGCAGTGTACATGGTCACAGATTTGCACACTAAATATAATCCAGAGCTAAATATAAATTCTATACATTCTGTAAAGTTATGGAGTCATTACTGTGTACTAATAACTGGTTGTGTGGTATAATATTTACAAGCTACATTCTCACCTCTCCCATTGAAACAGCAGTGAGGTCATTACCTAGTAAACCTGAAAGGCACATTTATCAAAGGGCACCGGAAGAATCTCTTAACTGCTTCAATTTAATTTTTTGGTGTTTGCAGTGGAGATAAAATGTGGTCATACGCTCAGGGTGGAATATGATACTGAGATTGCCGACAGTTTGGTTCAACTTGAAATAGTTGTTAAAGGGGTGGATGGAATTGGTGTCAAGGTTGCATAGTTTGTGATTGGGGCATTAGTCTTGCCAATTTTTAACTGCAAGACATTCACTGCATCCAAGGGGACGTTGGCCAAGCAGTCTGGCTGCACTTCCTGCAGTGGGGGAGTTGAGAGAGCTGGTAGAGAAGTAGAGCAAACTTTTGCCGAGGGACAGTGTTCTTTCATTACTTAAATACAGACATCAGTTGTAACAAGTGCAGAATCAGATCTTTGTCTTTAATGAGCTCATGTTACATAATCCAACATGAGTACTAAGTCAAATCATACAACACAATTCCATTTAAATAGTTCTTTATTACTGAGTTCAAAATTCACAACAGAACTCAGGCACCAAACTACACAGTTCCAGCCTGACTATAACAAACCGTGGTTTGCTCTAAATGCTGATACCAATCCTCCCCTTGATCTCTACGTTCCATGCATACTAACACTAAACTACAATAACATTAAAAGAGAGGCATAGAGTACAAAAGCATGGAAGTTATGCTGAACCTTTATAAAGCTCTGGTTCGGCCCCAACTAGAGTACTGTGTCCACTTCTGTTCACACTTTAAGAAGGATGTGAGGGTCCTTGAGTGAACAAAAGAACAAAGAACAGCACAGGAACAGGCCATTCGGCCCTCCAAGCCTGCGCCGATCTTGATGCCTGCCGAAACTAACACAGAGGAGATTTACCAGAATGGTTCCAGGGATGGGGGATTTTCGCTACAAGGTTAGGTTAGAAAAGCTGGGGTTGTTCTCCTTGGAGCGAAGGAAATTTGAGGGTAGATTTGATACAAATGTACAAGATTATGACAGGTTTAGATAAGATAGTAAAAAGAAAAACTGATGGTACAAAACTAGGGGACACAGATTTAAGGTTTTGGGCAAGAGCTGCAGGGCGAATGTGAGGAAGAACTTTTTTACATGGCGTGTAGTAATGACCTGAAACTTTTAAAAATTCTTTCATAGGATGTGGGCATCGCTGGTAAGGTCAGCATTTGTTGCCCATCCCGAATTGCCCTTGAACTGATTGGCCATTTCATAAGGCATTAAGAGTCAGTCACATTGCTGTGGGTCTGGAGCCACACATAGGCCAGACCAGCTAAAGATAGCAGATTCCTTCTCTAAAGGACATTAGTGAACCAGATGGGTTTTTACAACAATCGATGTTAGTTTCATGGCACCATTACTGACACTGGCTTTCAATTCCAGATATTTTTATGAATTGAATTTATTAATTAATTGAATTTAAATTCCACCAGTTGCCATGGTGGTATTTGAACCAGTGTCCTCAAGGCTTTAGCTTGGGCCACTGGATTACTAGCTGTGACATTACCACTATGCTATCTGTTCTGTGCTACACCGCTAGCAGGATACATTTTCTCTCTACTCTTTGTATTTTGAGATACTTTGTGTGATTTTTTTATATGGTTGCGTGCATTTTGTTTGTCAGTATTAAGAAAGAGAACAAGAGATGAGCACAATTATGACTCTGAGCTTGGAGCAGGACTGCCATTTCACCTTCCCCTAGTCTTTAATGGTTGTCCAAGGTGGCCTGCTCAAAAGAAATGCCATTTTTGGGTACCTTCCCAGTTCCGGTTATTTCTTCAAAGTAGGTGCCATATTGTCCTGTAAGTAGAGAAAGTCTTTTGAGTGTCGCCTTACTGTGATGTTTCTGTTTGTATTTAGAAGGGATCTTACAATGCATATCTGGATCAGCTAGAAAGTCTACTAGCAAGAGGGCGTCCTATCCCAGTACGACTCGATCCACTTCCACAAGTGGAATCCCAAGTAACAGCTGCTCGAGCCTGGAGAGAACGGACTGCCAGAACCTTCCTGAAGAAGAACTCTACCTACACGTTGCTACAAGTAAGGCTTTAGAAAAACCTTCTTTGCCTGCTCCGTTATACCTAGGAATAGATGATGTCAAACTTATTTATAACAGACTGTAAATAGTAAGAGGAAAGGAAGACTGATTTATTCTATAACAACAGCTTGCACTTAGACTGTTAACGTATCAGAAGTCCCGAAGTGCTTTGTACAATTGGAAGAGGAACAAGAGAGAGGTGGAATGGCACTCCTTAGGCTACAATCAGAAGATCAAAGGGTGCCAGTTCAGTCACAGGGTACAGAAAATTGGTGCGGTCAGATGGGCCAAAGTCACAGAAGGATTTGTAAATGAAGTTGACAGTTTTGAAAACTGTGTGCTGAAGGAGAGTAAACCAATGTAGGTCGCTGAGGACTGAGATGCTCGGTAGGCAACAGTCATATATTTAGAATGTAGACAGTGGAATTCTGGTTCATTTGGAGGTTCAGAGGCTATGCGAAGAGCATTGAAGAAGTTGAGCTTCGAGATGACGAATGTGGGTACCAGTGGGATGTGGTGGGGATCATGATGGACAATACTAAAGGTGGAAACGTAGTTATTGTGGTGATTAGGGCATGCTGTTTCAAGTTCAGTTTTAATGAGGTTTCATGCTTTTGGGCCCAATCTGAGTGATCATCTAGTATGAGGCTACAATAGTTGGCTTGAGTTGCAGAGTTTGGTTTTAGCTCACCCACAACTTGATTTTGATCAAGGAATGAGACGGGCAAACATTGAGGTGTAGATGATAAGAGTGCGTCCACGCATTTGCCATAGTTGAAAGAGTTGTTGTTTGGTGAGGTGAAAGCAGACAGGGTGGATAGGAAGTCAAAAGCAAGGAGACAGTGGGAAATTAGGTTGAACATTTGCTCCTTGCAAGGGCAAAGTAAGGAGAATGGAGAGAATTTCAGTGAGAAAGTCGCCATGGGACTTGAAAGGGAAGAGATAATTGAAGCAATAATAGGAGCAATGGAATGTGAGATATTCTAACAAGCTCTGAAAAATTAAAGAGGTATAATTATTTTAATCTGGTATGAATGCAGGGATTTGGAACATCCTACCCCATACACCCCACTAGGTGTTAGAACATAGAACAGTACAGCACAGTACAGGCCCTTCGACCCACGATGTTGTGCCGAACCTTTAACCTACTCTAAGATCAAACTACCTACATACCCTTCATTCTACTATCATCCATGTTAGGAGGCTTCTAAAAATGGAAAAGTAATGTGGCTTTGAAAGAAAACTGCCGACAGCAATCAGCAATGCAGCTGAAAGAGGATCAAACCCCAGGCCAATTATCTGTCTTCCCTTTGATATCCAAACTGACCACGGGTAAAAGGAACAGAGGGGCCCCATGCAAACGTTTCAAAGACTCCATGAAGAAGTCCCTCTCTGTTTGCCTAATTGAACATCGCCAGTGGGAAGCGCAGGCCATAGATTGTGATGCCTGGAGATGCTACATCAGGAGGGCTACAGACCTTTGAGACTGAGTGAAGAACCAGCATGAAGGAGAAAAGGAGGAGAAGGATAGATCCAGTTGCCCAGTGACTACACCTTCACTTGTACCCGCTGTGGGAGAATCTGCCGGTCATGGATAGGCCTGACTAGCCACCAGCGGGCCTGTAACCGATGACTACAACCTTCCCAAAATCTTCATCCGCGAAGAAATGCCAACAAGAGAATAAACTAGCTCTTCAAGCGGGGGACTTCAATGTCTATCACTAACAGTGGCTCGATAGCACCACTACCGACCGAGTCCTAAAGGACATAGCTGCTAGACTCGGTCTGCGGCAGATGGTGAGGGAACCAATACGAGGGAAAAACCTACTTGACCTCGTTGTCACAAATATGCCTGCCACAGACATGATTGTTTTGGTAGGAGTGACCACTGCACAGTTCTTGTGAAGACCATGACTCACCTTCACATTGAGGATACCTACCCTCCACCGTGTTGTGCGGCACTACCATCATGCTAAATGGGAGAGATTTCAAACAGATATAACAATGCAAAACTGGACATCCATGAGGCGCTGTGGGCCATCAACAGCAGCAGAATTGTACTGAGCCACAATCTGTAACCTCATGGCCCGGCATATCCCCCACTCTACCATTACCATCAAGCCGGGGGATCAACCCTGCTTCAATGAAGAGTGCAGGGGGGCATGCCAGGAGCAGCACCAGGCATACCTCAAAATGAGGGGTCAACCTGGTGAAGTGACAACCCAGGACTACTTGCGTGCCAAGCAGCATGCAATAGAGAGAGTTAAGTCCTGCCACTTCCAATCGTGAATTGTGGTGGACAATTAAACAACTAACTGGAGGAGGTGGCTCCACAAATAACCTCATCCTCAATGATGGGGGAGCCCGGCACATCAGTGCAAAAGATAAGGCTGAAGCATTTGCAACAGTCTTCAGCCAGAAATGTCGAGTGGATGATCCATCTTGGCCTCCTCCTGAAGTTCCCAGCATCATAGATGCCAGTCTTCTGCCAATTCGATTCACTCCGTGTGATATCAAGATTTGACTAAAGGCACTGGATACTGCAAAAGCTATGGTCCCTGACGATATTCTGGCAATAGTACTGAAGACCTGTGCTCCAGAATGTGCCATGCTCAAGAACCTGCTGCGCCCCTAGCCAAGCTGTTCCAGTACAGCTACAACACTGGCATCTACCGGGCAATGTGGAACATTGGCCAGGTATGTCCTGTACACACGATGCCGGACAAATCCAACCCGGCCAATTACTGCTCCATCAGTCTACTCTCAATCATCTGTAAAGCGATGGAGTGTGTCTGACAGTGCTATCAAGCGGCACTTGCTTAGCAATAACCTGCTCAGTGATGCTCAGTTTGGGTTCCGCCAGGGCAACTCAGCTCCTGACCTCATTACAGCCTTGGTTCAAACATGGACTAAAGAGCTGAACTCGAGGTGAGGTGAGAGTGACAGCCCTTGACATCAAGGCAGCATTTGACCCCGAATGGCATCAAGGAGCCCGAGCTGGAGTCAATGGGAATCGGGGGAAACTCTCCACTGGTTGGAGTCATACCTAGCGCAAAGGAAGATGGTTGTGTTTATTGGAGGTCGATCATCTGAGCTCCAGGACATCACTGCAGGAGTTCCTCAGTGTACATACGAACGTACGAATTAGGAGCAGGAGTAGGCCACTTGACCCCTCGAGCCTGCTCCACCATTCATTAAGTTCATGGCTGATCTGATTACTCCACATTTCCACCTACCCCTGATAACCTTCCACCCCCTTGCTTATCAAGAATAAGCCTCTACAAGATACAGCAACTCACCAAGACCCCTTTAACGGCACCTTCCAAACCCGTGACCACTTCCACCTAGAAGGACAAGGGCAACAAATACATGGGAGCACCACCTCCTGCAAGTTCCCCTCCAAGCAACACACCATCTTGACTTGGAATTATATCGCTGTTCCTTCACTGTCGCTGAGTCAAAATCCTGGCACTCCCTTCCGAACAGCACTGTGGTTGTACCTGCACCAGTTGGACTGCAGCGGGCTAAGAAGGCGGCTCACCACCACCTTTTCCAGGGCAATTAGGGATGGCAGTAAATGCTGGCCTAGCCAGTGACGCCCACATCCAATGATTAAATTACAAATACCTTTGGGTGCAGATTCACCCCATACACATTCCTCCTCTTTCTGCTTAGAACTTAGCTCTATGCTTTTGAAGTGGTTTAGAGCATTCTAAGTTTTCTGTAAATGAATTTATATTCATATTTCACTCTTCCATTTCCTGTTTGGTTCTTCAAGAGATTATCCAACAGATGTGGAGCGTCCGCGATGCTGAAGACGTCGTGGATAGCATGTTTAGTGAGGTGGGCACACCGCAGGTAATGGCTGCACAGGCAAAAAAGAGATGGGTGACCACCAGATGGAGTAGTAGGCACAGGCAGGTAGTGCAGGAGTCCCCTGTGGCCATCCCCCTCTCAAACAGATATACTGCTTTGGATACTGTTGGGGGGGGATGACCTCCCAGGGGAAAGCAGCAACAGCCACGTTTGTGGCACCACAGAGGGCTCTGCTGCACAGCAAGGGAGGAAAAGGGTTGGAAGAGCTATAGTGATAGGGGATTCGATCGTAAGGGGTGCAGATAGGTGTTTCTGTGGCCACAAACGAGACTCCAGGATGGTTTGTTGCCTCCCTGGTGCTAGGGTCAAGGATGTCTCTGAGCGGCTGCAGGACATTCTGAAAGGGGAGGGTGAGCAGCCAGAGGTCGTGGTCCATATTGGGACTAACGACATAGGCAGGAAGAGAGATGAGGTCCTGCAAAGTGAATATAGGGAGTTTATTTATTTATTTTTTTTATTTAGAGATACAGCACTGAAGCAGGCCCTTCGGCCCACCGAGTCTGTGCCGACCATCAACCACCCATTTACACTAATCCCATATTCCTACCACATTCCCACCTGTCCCTATATTTCCCGACCACCTACCTATACTGGTGACAATTTATAATGGCCAATTTACCTACCAACCTGCAAGTCTTTTGGCTGTGGGAGGAAACCGGAGCACCCGGAGAAAACCCACGCAGAAACAGGGAGAACTTGCAAACTCCACACAGGCAGTACCCAGAATTGAACCCGGGTCTCTGGAGCTGTGAGGCTGCGGTGCTAACCACTGCGCCACTGTGCCGCCCTGTTCCTGTTAGATGGAAGGGCAAGGCTGGCAGGTTTAGGGAACCTTGGTTGACTAGGGATATTGAGGGTCTGGTCAGGACAAAGAAGGAGGCATATGTCAGGTATAGGCAGAAGGTTAAAAAGCAGGACCTCTAGGGTTGTAATCTCAGGATTACTCCCTGTGCCACGTGCTAGTGAGGGTAGGAATAGGAGGATAAGGCAAATGAATGCGTGGCTGAAGAGCTGGTGTAAGCGGGAGGGCTTCAGCTACTTGGATCATTGGGATCTCTTCTGGTGCAGAGGTGACTTGTACAAGAAGGGATGGAAGGGGACCAATATCCTCGCGGGGAGGTTTGCTAGTACTACTCGGGAGGGTTTAAACTAGTCTTGCAGCGGGGTGGGACTTAAAGTAATAGTCTCTGCGGTGAGTTAGTTGAGGCAAATGTAGAGGTTAAAGCGAGCAAGTCCAGTAGGCAGGCCAGGCAGGGGCAGGACAGGGAGTGTGGAAGGTCTGGTAGGCTAAACTGCATTTACTTTAATACGAGAAGCCTTACAGGTAAGGCAGATGAACTCAGAGCATGGACCGGTACATGGGATTGTGATGTTATAGCTATTACGGAAACGTGGTTGAGGGCTGGGCAGGACTGGCAGCTCAATGTTCCAGGGTACCGATGCTTCTGGCATGACAGAGGTGGAGGTAAGAGAGGAGGGGGAGTTGCACTATTGATTAGGAAGGACATCCCGGCAGTACTTAGAGAGGATATCCCGGGGGGAATGTCCAGCGAGGCCATATGGGTAGAACTTAGAAATAAGAAAGGGGTGATCACCTTGATGGGATTATACTTTCGGCCCCCCAACAGTCAGAGGGAATTGGAGGAACATATGTGTAGGGAAATCACAGATAGGTGTAGGAATTATAGGGTTGTAATAGGTGATTTTAACTTCCCTAATATTGACTGGGACTGCCTTAGTGCGAAGGGATCAGATGGGGAAGAATTTAAGTGTGTCCAGGATAGTTTTCTGAAGCAGTATGTGGATGGTCCTACTAGAGAAGGGGCTACACTCGACCTCCTCTTAGGAAATGAGGATGGGCAGGCGGTTGATGTGTCAGTGGGGGAGCTCTTTGGGACCAGTGACCATAACACTATTAGCTTCAAGATAGTTATGGAAAAGGAAGGACTGGTCCTCCGGTTGAAGTCCTAAATTGGGGGAAGGCTAATTCCGATGGCATCAGACAGGAACTCTCAAAAGTTGAATGGGAGAGGCTGTTTCCAGGTAAAGGGACGTCTGGCAAGTGGGAGGCTTTTAAAAGTGAGATAGGAACAGTTCAGGGCCGGCATGTTCCTGTTAGATGGAAGGGCAAGGCTGGCAAGTTTAGGGAACCTTGGTTGACGAGGGATATTGAGGGTCTGGTCAGGACAAAGAAGGAGGTATATGTCAGGTATAGACAGCTGGGATCCAGCGAGTCCCTCGAGGAATTTGGGGGACGTAGGACTACACTTGAGATGGAAATTAGGAGGGCGAAAAGTTGCCATGAGATTTCCCTGGCAGATAAGATAAAGGAGAATCCTAAAAGATTCTCTAAGTATGTTAAGAGTAAAAGGGTAGCTCTGGAGAGAGTAGGTCCCCTTAAAGATCGGTGTGGTAATCTATGTGTGGATCCACGGGAAATGGGCAAGGTCTTAAATGAATACTTCTCGTCTGTATTTACTGTGGAGAAGGTCATGGAAGCTCGTGAGTTCAAGGGAGGGAACAGCAATATCCTGGAGCATATCAACATTACAAAGGAGGAGGTGTTGGAGGTTTTGAAGTGCATTAAGGTGGATAAATCCCCAGGGCCTGACCAGGTGTATCCTAGGATGCTATGGGAAGCAAGGGAGGAGATTGCTGGGGCCCTGGCAGAGATTTTTGTATCATCGATAGCCACGGGTGAGGTACCGGAAGACTGGAGGATAGCCAATGTTGTGCCTTTATTTAAGAAGGGCAGCAGGGATAAGCCAGGGAACTACAGGCTGGTGAGCCTTACATCACTGGTGGGAAAGTTATTGGAAGGGATTCTGAGAGACAGGATTTAGATGCATTTGGAAAGGCATGGTCTGATTAGGGATGGTCAGCATGGCTTTGTGCGTGGGAAATCATTTCTCACGAATTTGATAGAGTTTTTCGAGGAGGTGACCAAGAGGATTGACGAGGGCAGGGCGATGGACGTTGTCTACATGACTTTAGCAAGGCCTTTGACAAGGTCCCGCATGGTAGGCTGGTCCACAAGAACAAAGAACAGTACAGCACAGGAACAGGCCATTCGGCCCTCCAAGCTTGTGCCAATCTTCATGCCTGTCTGAACTAAAACCTTCTGCACTTCCGGGGTCCGTATCCCTCTATTCCCATCCTATTCATGTATTTGTCAAGATGCCTCTTAAACGTCGCTATCGTACCTGCTTCCACCACCTCCCCCGGCAGCAAGTTCCAGGCACTCACCACCCTCTGTGTAAAAAAACTTGCCTCGCACATCCCCTCTAAACTTTGCCCCTCGCACCTTAAACCTATGCCCCCTAGTAACTGACTCTTTCACCCTGGGAAAAAGCTTCTGACTATCCACTCTGTCCATGCCACTCATAACTTTGTAAACCTCTATCAGGTCGCCCCTCCACCTCCATCGTTCCACTAAAAACAATCCGAGTTTATCCAACCCCTCCTCAGAGCTAATACCCTCCAGACCAGGCAACATCCTGGTAAACCTCTTCTGTACCATCTCCAAAGCCTCCACGTCCTTCTGGTAGTGTGGCGACCAGAATTGTATGCAATATTCCAAGTGTGGCCTAACTGAAGTTCGAACACATGGGATCGAGGGTGAGCTAGCCAATTGGATACAAAATTGGCTTGGTGATAGGAGGCAGAGGGTGGTAGTGGAGGGTTGTTTTTCAGATTGGAGTACGGTGACCAGTGATGTGCCGCAGGGATCGGTTCTGGGCCATCTGTTTGTCATATATATTAATGACTTGGATGTGAATGTAAGGGGCATGATTAATAAGTTTGCAGATGACACCAAAATTGGTGCTCTAGTGGACAGTGAAGAAGATTGTCTAAGGTTACAACAGGATATAGATCAACTGGGAAAGTGGGCAAGGGATTGGCAAATGGAATTTAATGCAGACAAGTGCAAAGTGATGCATTTTGGGAAGTTAAACCAGGGCAGGACGTATACAGTGAATGGCAGGGCCCTGGGGAGTGTTGTTGAGCAGAGAGACCTTGGGGTGCAAGTACATAGTTCCCCGAAAGTGGCAACACAGGTAGACAGGGTGGGGAAGAAGGCGTATGGCATGCTTGCCTTCATCGGCCGAGGCCTTGAGTACAAGAGTTGTACATAACGTTGGTTAGGCCGCGTTTGGAGTACTGTGTGCAGTTCTGATAGCCGCACTACAAAAAGATGTGATTTAGCTAGAGAGGGTGCAGAAAAAATTCACAAGAATGTTGCCTGGTTTGGAAGGCTTGAGTTATAAAGAGAGATTGGATAGGCTGGGTCTGTTTTTCCTGGAGCGAAGGAGGCTGAGAAGGGACATGATAGAGGTATATAAAATTATGAGAGGCATAGATAGGGTTGATAGCAAGAATCTGTTTCCCATGGTAGGGGTGACTAAAATGAGAGTGCATAGATTTAAGGTGAGAGGGAGGAGGTTTAAAGGGGATTAATGGGGTAAATTTTCACACAAAGAATAGTGGGTATCTGGAATCAGCTGCCTGAGGAGGTGGTGGAGGCAGGAACTGTAGTGACATTTAAGAGGCATCTGGACAGGTACTTGAATGAGAAAGGCATCGAGGGATATGGAATTAATGCAGGCAGGTGGGATTAGTGTAGATAGGCATTATGGTCGGCATGGGCGCGGTGGCCGAAGGGCCTGTTTCTATGCTGTACGACTCTGGTATATTGTTTTACTGGTAATGTTTTGAAAGTTCTCTTTCCGCACCCCTCCCTCACCCCATCAAGGTTCCATTCTTTGATCCTTATTTTCCTCATCTACATGCTGCGCTTAGCAATAACAGGTGCAGAATCAGTGTTCACATGATAACACCCAAATGTACTACTTCACCACCTCTCTTGAACCCACAACTACCTCTGCTGAATAAACTACAACTACCTCTTAGCTTAACAATGGGAAACCAAAACCATTGTTTTCAGCTCTGCCGTAACCTCTTATCCCATGTCACTGATTTCATCCCCTCCCAGGCACTCACGATAATTGACTTGGACTTGATTGTCCCAGTGCTCTCCTTTCTGGCCTCCCATGCACCAATTTAAAAGAAAGAACTTGCACTTTTATAGTGCTTCTTCTAAGCTCAGTATGTCACAAAGCCCTGTACAGCCGATTAAGGATTTCTAAAGTATCAGCCTAGATTATGTGCTCAAGTACTAGAGTAGGGTTTCAACCAATGCCCCTCTGACTCGAGCAAGACTGCTCCCAACTGCGCAAACATAGGTTCAACTTTTCCAAAATGTAGCTGACCATGTTCCACCCAAAGTCCCACCCTCAAGCATCATTGTGCTTGCTAAAGGCAGTATGTAACAAAGCTGTTGGGACTAGATGGCCTCCAGTTTCCTAGTTTGTGCTGTTAGTTGATCTTAGCTAGGGTGACAGTAGAGATGGTACAGTTGGCTCCAGTTCCTGCTCTAATTTGCCATTTGATAACCCCTTGTGCATGTACAGCTGTGGTGAGGATGGGAGCAGACTCTGCTTCTCCTTTCAAGTGGTCAAGAAGCCTACCAGCACTTATTGTCCAGATCATGTGAGTGAGTTACTGGCAGCTGTGGAACCATCCTTCAGCAGGAGCCGGCTTCTTCAGAGGAGGAATCAAAACTCATCTAATCTATTTACTCGTTACAAATTCCAGCCTTCTCTGTTGGTTAATGCTTTAGTAACAACAACAATATAGAGCTTTTAATATAGAAAAAATGCCCCAAAGCACAATGTAAATCAGCATGCTCCTTTCCAGATCCAAATACATAGTTTTAAAAGGATCCTTTTGATCTGGAGGCTTAGATTAGGACAAACAATGAATGCAGTGTAGTCAACAATCGAGTGAAGCAAATAATAATACCTGGACAAACTAAGAAGACAGTATAGCAACACCTGAGATGTATGACTGAGACTGATTGATCAGCAGTATTGGGAGAATAGAGCTACAGAAGTTTATAGCACAGTAGGAGGCCATTCATCCCATTGTGTCTGTGCCGGCTCTTACTTTGACTAATCCTAAACTAATCCCATTGCCTGCATATCACTATGGTGCTACCTTTACCTCTGCTTCAGGTATTGATCCAGTTTCCGTTAAAAGATAACACAAGAAATAAGAGCCAGGAGTAGACCGTGTGGCCCATCGAGCCTGCATCGCCATTCAATACGATCATGGCTGATCTCAGCTTCAACTCCAGTTTCCTGCCCGTTCTCTATATCCCTTGATTCCTAGGATCGATAAATATATTTAAGGCTGGGATAGTCAGACCAAAAATCTGACTATCCCAGCCTTAAATGTATTCAACAATAGAGCATCCAGAACCCTCTGGGGTGGAGAATTCCAAAGATTTGCAACCCTTTGAGTGAAGTAATTTCTTTTCATCTCAGTCCTAAAATGATTGGCCCCTTACCCTGAGACTGCCCCCGTGTTTAGATTCCCCGACCAGCGGAACCAATCTTTATCTAGCCCCTTCAGAATGTTTCAGTATGTTTCAATGAGATCGTTCCTCATCCTTCTAAACTCCAGAGAATACAGCCTCTCATCATAGGACAACCCCCTCATCCAGGGACCAATCTAGTGACTTTTGCTGTCCTACCTCCAGTGCAAGTTTATCCTTGCTTAAATGTGGAGACCAAAACTGCACACTACTCCAGAAGTGGCCTCACCAAAACCCGGTCCAATTGTAACAAGACTTCTTTATTCCTACACTGCAATCCCCTTGCAATAAAGGCCAACATGCCATTTGCCTTCCTAATTGCTTGCTGTGCCTGCATGCTAACTTTCTGCATTCCTTGTCCAAGCACACCCAAGTCTCTATGAACATCGACACTTAAAAGTTTGACACCTTTTTAAAAAAAAAATCTGTATTTCTATTCTTACGACCAAAGTGAATAACTTCACACATCCCTACATTATACTGCAGCTGCCATCTTGTTGCCCACTCAGTTAACCTGTCTATATCTCTGCAGCTTCTCTGTGTCCTACCCGCAGCTTACCTTTCCACCAAGCTTTGTATCATCAGCAAGCTTAGATACATTACTCTCTGTCTCTTCATCTAAGTCATTAACATTGATTGAAAATAGCTGCGGCCCCAGCACTGATCCTTGTGGCACTCCACTATTTGTTGCCTGCCAACTTGAAAATGAGCCTTTAATGCCCAATCTTTGCTTCCTGTCCGTTAACCAATCCTTTGTCCATGCTCGTATATTATCCCCAGCTCCATGAGCCTTTATCTTGCCTATTAACCTTTGGTGTGGCACCTTATCAAATGCCTTTTGGAAATCAGTGCTCCTTCGTGTTGAACACCACTTGGAAGAAGCATTGAGGGTGGCAAGGGTGCAGAATGTACTCTTGGTGGGGGACTTCAGTGTCCATCATTAAGACTGACTCGGTAGCACCACTACTGACCGAGCTGGCCAATTCCTAAAGGACATAGCTGCTAGACTGGGTCTGTGGCAGGTGGTGAGGGAGCCAACAAGAGGGAAAAATATACATGACCTCGTCTTCACCAATCTGCCTGCCGCAGATGCATCTGTCTATGACAGTATTGGTTGGAGTGACCACCGCACAGTCCTTGTGGAGACAAAGTTCCATCTTCACATTGAGGATACCGTCCGTCGTGTTGTGTGGCACTACCACTGTGCTAAATGGGATAGATTTCAAACAGATCTATCAGTGCAAAACTGGGCATCCATGAGGTGCTGTGGGCCATCAGCAGCAGCAGAATTGTGCTCAACCACAATCTGTAACTTCATGGCCTGGCATATCCCCCACTCTACCATTATCATCAAGCTGGGGGACCAACCCTGGTTCAATGAAGAATGCAGGAGGGCATACCAGGAGCAGCACCAGGCACACCTCAAAATGAGTTGTCAACCTGATGAATCTACAACACAGACTACATGCAAACCAAACAGCAGAAGCAGCATGCAATAGACAGAGCTAAGCGATTCCACAACCAACAATCAGATGTAAGCTCTGCAGTCCTGCCACATCCAGTCATGAATGGGGGTGGACAATTAAACAACTAACAGGAGGAGTTGGCTCCACAAATATCTCCATCAGTGCAAAAGGCAAAGCTGAAGTATTTGCATCCATCTTCAGCCAGAAGTGCCGAGTGCATTGTCCATCTCAGCCTCCTCCTGAAGTCCCCAGCATCACAGATGCCAATCTTCAGCCAATTCGATTCATTGCATAGCAAAGGCTATGGACCCTGACAACATTCTGGCAGTAGTACTGAAGACTTTTGCTCCATAACTGACCGCACCCCTAGCCAAGCTGTTCCAGTACAGTTACAACACTGGCATCTACCCAACAATGTGAAAAACTGCCCAGGTTTGTCATGTCCACAAAAAGCAGGACAAATCCAACTTGGCCGATTGCCACCCCATCAGTCTACTCTTGATCATCAATAAATTGATGTCATTGACAGTGCTACCAAGCAGCATTTACTCAGAAATAACCTGCTCACTGACGCTCAAGTTTGGGTTCCGCCAGGGCCACTCAGTTCCTGACCTCATTTACAGCCTTGGTCCAAACATGGTCAGAAGAGCTGAAC
This sequence comes from Heterodontus francisci, assembly GCF_036365525.1. Taxonomy (NCBI): domain Eukaryota; kingdom Metazoa; phylum Chordata; class Chondrichthyes; order Heterodontiformes; family Heterodontidae; genus Heterodontus; species Heterodontus francisci. The sequence goes on along the minus strand of NC_090388.1, from coordinate 89,161,389 downwards.
TCCAGAGGTGAGGTATGGTATCAAGGGCCTCTAGCAAAACTGGAGTTAATGGGAATCAAGGGGAAAATCATATCTAGCACAAAGGAAGATGATTCTGATTGTTGGAAGTCAGTCATCTCAGCTCCAGGACATTTCTTCAGGGGTTTCTCACTTTAATGTCCTAGGCCCAACCAGCTTCAGCTGCTTCATCAATGATCTTTCCTTCATCATAAAGTCAGAAGTGGGGATGTTCGCTGATGATTGCGTAATGTTCACCATTCACGACCCCTCAGACACCAAAGCAGTCCGTGGCCATATGCTGCCAGACCTGGACAACATTCAGGCTTGTGCTGCTGTGTGGCAAGTAAGATTTGTGCCACACAAGTGCCAGACAATGACCATCTCAAACAAGATTCAATGATATTGCCTTCGCTGTGTCCTCACTATGAACACCCTGGGGTTTACCATTGACCAGAAACTGAACTGGAGTAGCCATATACATACTGCGGCTACAAGAGCAGGTCAGAGGTGGGAATTCTGCGGCAAGTAACTCACCACCTGTCTCCCCAAAGTCTGCCCACCATCTACAAAGCACAAGTCAGGAGTGTGATGGAATATTCTCCACCTTCCTGGATGAGTACAGCTTGAATGACACTTAAGTAGCTCAACACCACCCAGGACAAAGCAGCCCTCTTGATTGGCACCCCATCCGCCACCTCTTCAACATTCACTTCCTCCACCACTGATGCACAGTGGCAGCAGTGTGTATCATCTACAGGATGCACTGCAGCAACTCATCAAGGCTCCTTCGACAGCACCTTCCAAACCCGCAACCTCTGCCAGCTAGAAAGACAAGGTCAGCAGGTACATGGGAACATCATCACCTTCAGGTTCCACTCCAAGCCACACACCATACTGTTCCTTCACTGCTGCTGGGTCAAAATCCTGGAACTCCCTTCTTCACAGTACTGTTGGTGTACCTACACCACATGGACTACAGCAGTCCAAGAAGGCCTTCCACCACCTTCTTGAGGGTAATTAGGGATGGACAATAAATGCTGTCCTCGGCAACAATTCTACATCCCATGAAAGGATTTTTTAAAAAACCCTGTAGACGTTTTGCTGTACTCTCTATATAGCTTGAATGACTTTTCTATAAAGGAGTGCCCAAAGCTGCACCCAGTGCTCGACCATGAGTTAAACAATGGCTTATACAAATTTATCATTATCTTCTGCTTTTGTATTCTGTGTATCTAATAATTAATTACAAAATACTTGTGGTCTTTCTTTATGGCTTTATTTAGCTGCAGTTTCAGGTAAGTTTAGAAGCAATAATTCTGGGACCTGATTTGAAAAGCACTGGAGACTGGTGTATTTGTCACCAGAAATAAGGAACTATTTAAAGCACAGGCAATGGGGTAGCTAATCAGTGTGATTATAGTCATTAATTGCAAGAGAGGCTAATCAGAGTGAGTATGCTCATTAATTACAAGAGAGGAGACAGAAAAATGCAAAGACGTTACTGTGATTGAACAACAGTTTGGAAATGTGTAACTTCTTTTAATTGGTTACATGGAACATGTTTGTGAGAAAATAAAATAAAAACTCCAGACTGCAATTACGTAACCTGCAAATCTGAGAATTTCATTGCCTATCCTGTTAGGTGCTGAGTCCCAGAACAAATATTGGAGTTTACATCAGTGGAAAGAATAAACGGAAAAAAATGAAAGAATTATTGATGGAAAAAGACAGAGAGTTAGATTTGGAGAGCCTGAGTGACTTGGAAGAGGTGGCTGAAGAATCTAGTGATCCAAACACAGTTGTGAGTATCGAATATTTTTGTTTGCTGTGCTTCTAGATTTCAGTTCAACAATTAAGGCCGGTAACTCATTCTCAAGTATCTGTTGTTCTATATATAAATCCCCAAACCTCTCAATTAGATTCCAGCCTTTGATTCACTCCCAGTTATCTGTTACTGTTCTACAACTTCCTTCCTGAATGCAATGCTGGAATTGGCCCACACAAGGTCACGTTCTTGCTGGGAAAGATAATACTTGAATTTCTGCAGTGCCGTACACTCTCCGAACAGCTCAAGGTGCTTCACATGATGAATTACTGGGCTGTTACAAGAAGAAAACAGGCCATTTGATCCAATCAATTCACCTGAGTGTTTACCCAATGTGCACTATTAGTTCAGATCACATCTACCCACCCTGTTCCAATGTACCTTGAACTTCTTTTCCTTCATGTATCTATACAGTATAATTTTGAAGGCAGTTTCTGCCTCAAACCCTGGAAGTATATTTTATAGCCTCACAACTCTTCTCGAATCATTCTTGGGATCTGGGTTTAATTGGCAAGGCCACCATTCATTTCCAAATCCTAGTTGCTCTTGAGTATTTGATGGTCAGCCATCTTCTCAAATCTTTGCAGTCCATGTGGTGAAGGTGCTCCCACAATGTTGTTGGGAAGGGAGTCCCAGGATTTTGACCCAGTGATGATGAAGGAAGCTGATACATGTCCAAGTGTGTGATTTGGAGGGGAACTGGGAGATAATGGTGTTCCCATGTACATCCCTCTAGTTGGTGTAGTTTGTGGGTTTGAAAAGTCCTGTTGAAGAAGCATTGGTGAGTTGCTGCACTACATCTTGTAGATAGTGTGTGCTTCAGCCATGAAGTGGAATATATTCTACCACATTCCTGACTTAGGCCTTGTGAATGGTGGAGAAGCTTTGGGGTGTCAGGAGATGAGTGACACCACAGAATACCCAGCCTCTGACCTGGTCCGGTAGCCACTAGTTTATGTGGCTGTTCTAGTTAAGTTTCTGGTCAGTGGTAAACCCCCCCCAAACGGATAGGATGTATTTGGAGGTGGACGGGGGTTGCAGTGAAGCATTGAATAGGAAATGGGGATTGGAAGTCTTGGAACACTGAAGTGAGCGATGGGGGCTGGAATCTATTTATTACCTACGGTCAGGCTCTTAAGAATATTTGCATGTCGTATGATGGTTGTGGTTGCTGGGTGCCAATCATCTCAGTCTCAGGACATCACTGTAGGAGTTCCTCAGGGCAGCATCATGGGCCAAACAATCTTCAGCTGCTTCATCAATGAACTTCCTTGCTTTGGGAGAGCAAGGAGCACCAGGGGAGTGGTTCCAGACATTTAAACCAAAGCTTGGGAGATCGGCAGCAGAAGAGGTGTACAACATAGGAGAAAACTAATTTGCAAAGTGCAAAGGATGGCAGTTGGGTTAAGTTTACAGAGTGCAGACCTGAGCGAAGGTGGCAGTGGATTTTCCATGAATGCAAAAACATCAATAAAAGGGGTAACATCACAGGATAAGCAGGTAGGTGATTGGTTGGTGGGTATAACTTGCTTTTTTCTCTCTCTCTGGGTTAGGGTAGTGGGCTAAACTCAAATTCAGTTATAAAAACAGAAAATGCTGGAAATACTGAACAGGATAGAGAGTATCTTTGGAGAGAGGAACAGAGATCCTGTGTCTCTGATGAAAGGTCATTGACCTGAAATGTTTACTCTGTTCCTCACTTAAAATTTATTAGGCGACTAACTAAATTTCTTGCAAAAGCAAAATACTGTGGATGCTGGAAATCTAAAATAAAATCAGAAAATGCTGGAAATACTGAGCAGGTCTGACAGCATCTGTAGATATAGAAACAGAGTAAATGTTTCAGGTCAGTGACCTTTCATCAGAGCCACAGGATCTCTCTTCCTCTCTCCACAGATGCTCCCTAACCTGCTCAGTATTTCCAGCATTTTCTGATTTTATTTTAGATTTCCAGCATCCACAGTATTTTGCTTTTGCAAGAAATTTAGTTAGTCGCCTAATAAATTTTAATTTTGGGAAGTTTTAAGTAGGCTTAAGTCTAAGTCTTAAGTTTTATTTCTGGTAAGTTTAGGTAGTAGTATAATAAATAGAGGCATGGCAGGACACCACAGTCCTGTTGAATGCACATGCTGTGCCATATGGGAACTCCAGGACACTTGTCGTGTCCAAGACAATTGTTGTCAGCGGGAGCAGCTCAAGCTCCACGTTACAGAGCTCGAGCAGCAGCTGGCGTCACTGTGGTGCATCCGCGAGGCTGAAAGCTACATGGATAGCACATTTCAGGAGGTGGTCACCCCGCAGTTTAGGAGTGAGAACACCAAGAAGGGTTAGAGTCAAGAAGGGCCTGACAGGTAGTGCAGCAGTACCTGAGTGCATCGTGCTCTTTTAACTGTTGATCTAATTTATCTGGATTTTCAAAAGGCCTTCAATACGGTGCCCCTTAACAGATGAATGAATAAGGTCAGAGAATGCAGAATCAGGTGTCAAGTGGCAATATGGATTACTAGCTGACTTCAAGACAGAAAGCAGAGTGGGAGTAAAGGATAGTTATTCACAAGAACACAAGCAATAGGAGCAGAAGTAGACCATATGGCCCATCAAACCTGCTCTGCCATTCAGTACGATCATGGCTGATCTTGGGTTTCAGTTCCACTTTCCTGCCCGCTCCCCATATCCCTTGATTCCCTGCAAGACCAAAAATCTATCTATCCCAACCTTCAATGCATTCAATGATGGAGCATCCACAACCCTCTGGGGTAGAGAATTCCAAAGATTCACAGCTCTTTGAGTGAAGTAATTTCTCACCTCAGTCCTAAATGATTAACTCCTTATCTTGAGACTGTGTCCCCGTGTTCTAGATTCCCCGACCAGTGGGAACAGTCTCTCAGTTTCTACCCTATCAAGCCCTTTCAGAATCTTGTATGTCTCAATTAGATCGCCTCTCATTCTTCTAAACTTGAGAGAGTACAGGCCCAATTTACTCAGCTTCTAATCATATGAATACCCCTTCATCCCAGGGACCAACCTAGTAAATCTTCGCTGCACCGCCTCCAGTGCAAGCATATCCTTTCTTAAATGTGGAGACCAAAACTGCACACTGTATTCCAGGTGCGGTCTCACCAAAGCGCTGCACAATTTTAGTAAGACTTCTTTATTCCTGTGCTCCAATTCCCTCGCAATAAAAGCCAACATGCCATTTGCCTTCCTAATAGCCTGCTGCATCTGCATGTTAACTTTGTGTGTTCCTTGTATGAGTATTCCCAAGTCTCTTTGAACATCAACACTTACCAGTTTCACAACTTTAAAAAAATATTCTCTCTATTTTTATGAGCAAAGTGAACAACTTCACACTTCCCTACATTATACTCCATTTGCCATCTTGTTACCCACTCACTTAACCTGTCTATATCTCTTTGCAGCCTCTCTACATCCTCCCTGTAGCTTGCCTTTCCACCGAGCTTTGTATCATCAGCAAACTTAGATACATTACTCTCTGCCTCTTCATCCAAGTCAGTAATATAGAGTGTAAGTAGCTGAGGCCCCAGTTCTGATCCTTGTTGCACCCCACAATGTTGGCCTGCTCACTTGAAAATGCACCATTTATGATCACTTTCTGCTTCCTGTCTGTTAACCAATCCTCTATCCACGCTAATATATTCCCCCCAGCACCATGAGCCCTTATCTTGCCTATTAATCTTTTACGTGTCACCTTATCGAATGACTTTTGAAAATCCAGGTTTACTACATCTACTGGTTTCCCTTTATCTACCCTGCTAGTTACATGCTCAAAAAACTCTAATAACTTTGTCCCTTTTGTAAAACCAGAGTGGCAGAAGTTGGGAAATGATGTTCCACAAGGGTCAGTGTTGGGTCCACTGCTGTTCACAATTTAAAGATTTGGACTTTGGAGTCAAAAACACAATTTGTGGATGACACCAAATTGGGAGGGATAGTCAGTACCGAGGAGGACTGTAACAAATTACAGGAGGACATTAATAAATTTGTAGAATGGGCAAATAATTGGCCAATGAATTTCAACACAGTTAAATGTGAAGTCATACATTTTGGTACGGAGAATTCAGAGGTCACTTATTACTTGGAAAGTGCAAGTCTAGGTGGGGTGGAGGAACAAAGGGATCTTGATGTACAAACACATCAGTTGCTAAAGGTTGCACCACAGTTTAGCAAGGCCATTAAAAATCAAATCAAGCACAAGACTTTATTTCTCGAGGGCAAGAATTGAAAAGTAAGGAAGTTATGCTAAACCTGTAGAGAACCTTGGATAGACCACACTTAAGAGTACTGCATGCAGAATATAAAGGCATTGAAGAGGGTGCAGAGAAAATTGACAAGGATGATACTAGAAATGTGTGGGTATACCCCTCAGGAAAGGATGAACAGACTGGGTCTCGTTTCTCTGAAAATAGGTTGAGGGCGGACCTAATAGAGGTGTTTAAAATTATGAAAGGTTTTGATAGAGTGGATACAGAGAGCAAGTTTCTACTTGTGGGTAAGACCATACCTAGAGGCCATCAATATAATATAGTCACTAAGAAATACAGTAGGGAATTTAGAAGAAACCTTTTTACCTGGAGAGTGGTGAGAAAGTGGAACTCGCTACGACACGGAGTGGTTGAAACGAATAATATAATTGCATTTAAGGGGAAGCTAGCCAAGCATGTGAGGGAGAAAAGGGAGTAGAGGGCTATAATGGATTTAGATGAGGAAAGATGGGAGGAGGTTTGAGTGGACCATAAATGCCAATATGGACTGGTTGAGCCGAATGACCTGTTTCTGTGCTGTATATCCGATGTAATCCTATGTAACCTGTATTCAGTTCTGAACAATGGTGAGGGCAGATGGTTCCTCTGCGAAGTACTGCCAGAGCCACAGCACTATGGGTACCTCAGGTGTATGGGGTGGGGGATGGAGGAGGACATGGGGCGATTTAATAGAAGTGTCCAAGATTATGACAGGCTTAGATAAGTTAGACGGGGAATAACTGTTCCCATTAACAAATTGTACAAGGATGAAGGTCACAGAGTGAAGGTTTTGAGCAAGAGATGTAGGGAGAATAAGAGGAATATGCAGTTCACGCAGCATGTGGTGATGACCTGGAATTGCTGCCCACAAGGGTGGTGGAAGCAGCGATAATGAACAAAGAACAGTACAGCACAGGAACAGGCCATTCGGCCCTCCAAGCCTGCGCCGATCTTGATGCCTGCCGAAACTAACACCTTCTGCGCTTCCGGGGCCCATATCCCTCTAGTCCCTTCCTATTCATATATTTGTCAAGATGTCTCTTAAACGTCTCTATCGTACCTGCTTCCACCACCTCCCCTGGCAGCAAGTTCCAGGCACTCACCACCCTCTGTGTAAAAACCTTGCCTCGCACATCCCCTCTAAACTTTGCCCCTCGCACCTTAAACCTATGTCCCCTAGTAACTGACTCTTCCACCCTGGGAAAAAGCTTCTGACTATCCACTCTATCCATGCCGCTCATAACTTTGTAAACCTCTATCATGTCGCCCCTCCACCTCCATCGTTCCAGTGAAAACAATCCGAGTTTTTCCAACCTCTCCTCATAGCTAATGCCCTCCAGACCAGGCAACATCCTGGTAAACCTCCTCTGTACCCTCTCCAAAGCCTCCACGTCCTTCTGGTAGTGTGGCGACCAGAATTGCACGCAATATTCCAAGTGTGGCCGAACTAAGGTTCTGTACAGCTGCAGCATGACTTGCCAATTTTTATACTCTATGCCCCGAACGATGAAGGCAAGCATGCCGTATGCCTTCTTGACTACCTTATCCACCTGCGTTGCCACTTTCAGTGACCTGTGGACCTGTACGCCCAGATCTCTCTGCCTGTCAATACTCCTAAGCGTTCTGCCATTTACTGTATACCTCCCAAAATGACTTCAAAAGGAAATTGGATGGCCACTTGAAGGGCTAGGGGGATCGAGCAGGGGAGTGGGACTGAATGGATAGCTCGTAGAGAGCCAGCTGAATGCCCTCCAGTGCCATATATGAGACTATATCATTGATTTATACTTAAATGTAAGGGGCATGATTAAATTGTTTGCAGATGATACAAAAATGGGTTGGTTGATAGGAAGAAAGCCTTAGACTGCAGAAAGTTATCAATGGATTGGTCAGGTGGGCTGGAAAGTCGCAAATGGAATTCAGTCTGGAGAAGTGTGAGGTAATGCATTTGGAGATGGCAAACCAGGCAGGAGAATACACAATAAATGGTAGGATACTGACAAGTGTAGAGGGAAGAGAGAGAGAGCTTGTAATGCATGCCCACAGATTCCTGAAGGTAGCAGGGCAAGAAGTCATACGGGATATTTTCCTTTATTAGCTGAGGCATAGAAGGCAAGAACAGAGAGGTTATTGCCAGAACTGTGTATTAAAAAAATTAGACCGCAGCCAGAGTACTGCATACAGTCCTGGTCACTGCATTATAGGAAGGATGAGATCGCACTAGAAAGGGTACAGAGGAGAATTACGAGAATGCTGCCGGAATGAAGAAGACTAGCTATGAGGAAAGATTACATAGGTTGGGGTTTTTCCTTTGGAACATAAGAGGCTGTAGATAGATTTAATTGAGGTATGTAAAATTATGAGGGGAGTGGATAGGTAGGGCTGTTTCCTTTAGGATAGTGGTCACTAACCAGGGGGCTTAGATTTAAAGTAATTGGTAGAAGGATTAGAGGGAAGTTGAAGAGAAATTTTTTCACCCAGGGTGTGGGTGAATTCTGTGCCTAAAAGGGTGGTAGAGGCGAAAACCCTTATTGCATTTAACAAGTACTGGGATATGCACAGCAAAGGCCTGCTCAGGTCAGGAAAAAGAACCCGACCCGAACCACTGCTGACTCGGCCCGACATGGCCTGACCCTGGAAGCCGAATCTGGAAGAGGGGCCTGACCCGACCCGAACCCGACACATGTCGTCGGGTTCAGGTCGGGTAGCAGACTTTTAATGCACAGGGCCACGGACCAAGAGATGGAAAATGGGAATCGGCTGAATAACCTTTGTTTCTATGTAAATAGTGACCACGATCCAGAGCTAACCAGAGGAGAGGCAGAGAGGTTGCAGCCAGAGGAGAGGTGGGCAGACAGCATCCAGAGAGGGCACAGTCAGAGGAGGGGCAGAGAAAGGCCCCTCTTCTTTGACTGTGCCCTTCTTGTGGGAAAGAAATGACAGCTGAAAGCAATTTGATTGGTCATAATTAGAATTCTGACATCTCAGTTCTGCCTCACCACAACCTCCCTTGACCCCTCCCTTTTATCACACTCTTTGACCTTTTGAATGAGCTACAGTTTTCTCCAATTATTGGGAAGACCAAAGCCATTATCTTAGGTCCCTGTCATAGCTCAGTTCCCTAGCCACTGACTCCATTCCTCTCCCTGGTCAGTCTGAGTTTGAATCCGACATCCTACTTGACTCTGAGGTAAGCTTAATTCACCGTATCTTATTCATTGCAAAGACTGCCTGCTTCTCCCCCCATAATATTGCCATTCTGCTGTTGAAACCCTTCTCCATGCTTTTGCTACCTCCACACTTGACTATTGCAATGTTGTCCTGGCCCACCTCCCATCTTCCACCCTCTGTGAACTTCAGCTTATCCAAAACTCTGCTGCCTGTAAGTCAACTTGCACCAAGTCCAGTTTCATCCATTGCGCTTTCTGACCTCCATTGGCTTCCGGTCCAGTAACCCCTTGATTTTAAAATTCTTGTTCTTGTATTCAAATCCCTTATGGCGTCACCCCTCCCCTCTTTCAGACCTGCAACGCTCTGAGATCGCCGTGCTTCTCCGAATTGGACATTATGCACATCCCTAATTTCCTTTGCTCCAACATTGGTGGCCATGTCTTCAGCTGCCTTGGCCCTAAGATCCAGAATTCCCTTCCTAGCATTGCCTGCCTCTCTACCGCACTCTCTTCTGTGTCACTCCTTAAAACCAACTTCACTTATCAAGCTTTTGATCAACAATCTCAGTATGTTAATATCACCTGATATCTCTTTATGTGACTTGTGTGATATGTCCTATGGAAGTCGACCACATTCCTGTGCAGCTTCAGCCAGTAAAAATGCATCATTACCCTTGCCTGTGTCTTCCGAATACCCAAATGATCTGCCACTGGGATCTCATGGGCAATTCTCAAATTTTACTGCAGTACCCAGGGTGAACAACAACCTTATAATCATCAGCGGACCTCTGGGGAGGTCTCCACTTTTTCATTAGGATGTCATTCTTAACATAATACTCAGCGATTTTCTCAGCCTCCGTCTCAGAACATGCTGTTTGAGATATTTTCTTTAAATCGGGGTCTGCCTGTTGTGCCTCAATCAAAGATGACCTGCTAAATAATTCAGCCTCACCACTCAAATTCCTGAAAAAGGTTTCAGCCAGCCAGCGTGTCCGTTACAAGCACTGAGTACTTCTCTTGTGTAATTCTGAGAGCCTGGGGGGATCTAGTACCTACACAATCTGGGAATATTCCAGGAAATTCTTCCTGCAGAACTTCAGTTTCAGCAATCTCAACTGGCTTTTCTGAAACTACTGGAGACGCCAATACCTTATTCCCAACTAAGTCATTTCCTCACATCAAATCCACCCCTTCTATATGCAAATCGGGGGCGACTGCCATTGTTACTGGACTGATGACTAAATCACATTGTAAATTAACCTGATACAATGGATAGGATAAATAACTTCCCTCAATGCCCCGCGGTATTACTTTCGCATTCATTGAACTACTTGGAGGAAAATTCCCATTCCTTGCTACAATTAATGACTGTGTTGACTCCGTGTCCCTAAGCAGAACAATTGATTTGCCTGCCTCACCAGACACATATAGGGACACCTTACCCATGAATACAAAATTTCTATAACCTTCAGGAACATGAGTTAATTCATCAGCATAATAGAGGAGAACACCTCTGCACCTTATTCAAAATCGCCAAAGCCACTGGCTTATCATCAGCGCCTCCTATTGGGACATCCTTTTCAGCACAGACTTTCGGTAAACCGACCACAGCTACTGAATGCTTTTAACTTCCAGCATTCTGATTTTATATGCCCTCTTTTATTACAAAACTAACATGTTGGTCCTTTTGACTCAACCCAAGTCTCCCGATTGTCTTTTTTACCACTCTGAGGATTGCCTGTATCCTCTCCTTTACCCTTTTTCTCACTAAAACCAAATCTCTCTTCATTATCAACCTTCCTATCTCTCCAACTTCTCTGAAAGCTTCATAGAAACATAGAAAATAGGAGCAGGAGTAGGCCCTTCGGGCCTGCTCCGCCATTCAAAAAAGATCATGGCTGATCATCTAATTCAGTACCCTGTTCCCGCTTTCTCCCAATATCCCTTGATCCCTTTGGCATTAAGAAATATATGTCTCCTTCTTGAATATATTTAATGACTTGGCCTCCATTGCCTTCTGCGTTAGAGAATTCCACAGGTTCACCACCCTCGAAGTGAAGAAATTTCTCCTCATCTCGGTTCTAAATAGCATACCCCATATCCTGGGACTGTGACCGCTGGTTCTGGACTCCCCAGCCATAGGGAACATTCTCCCTGCATCTGGCCTGTCTAGTCCTGTTAGAATTTTATAGGTTTCAATGAGATCCCCTCTCATTCTTCTAAACTCTAGTGAATATAGGCCTAGTCGACCCAATCTCTCCTCATATGTCAATCCTGCCATCCCAGGAATCAGCCTGGTAAATCTTCTTTGCACTGCCTCCATGGCAAGAACATCCTTCCTCAGATAAGGAGACCAAAACTGCACACACTACTCCAGATGTGATCTCACCAAGGAGCTGTATAACTGCAGTAAGACAACCTTGCTCCTGTATTCGAATCCTCTTGCAATGAAGGCCAACATACCATTTGCCTTCTTAACTGCTTGCTGCACCTGCATGCTTTCTTTCAGCGACTGGTGTACAAGGACACCCAGGTCTTGTTGCACCTCCCCCTTTCCCAATCTATCACCATTCAGATAATGATCTGCCTTTTCTGTTTTTACAACCAAAGTGGATAACCTCATATTTATCCATGTTATACTGCATCTGCCATGCATTTGCCCACTCACCCAACTTGTCCAAATCACACTGGAGCCTCTTTGCATCCTCCTCACAGCTGACATTCCCCCCCCCCCCCCCCAGCTTTGTGTCGTCTGCAAACTTGGAAATGTTACATTTAGTTCCCTTACCCAAGTCATTAATATATATTGTGAACAGCTGGGGCCCAAGCACTGATCCCTGCGGTACCCCACTAGTCACTGACTGCCACCCGGAAAAAGACCCGTTTATTCTTACTCTCTGTTTCCTGTCTGTCAACCAATTCACAGTCCATGTCAGTACCTTACCCCCAATCCTATGTGCTTTACTTTTGCACACTAATCTCTTATGTGGGACCTTATCAAAAGTCTTCTGAAAGTCCAAATACACCACATCCACTGGTTCTCCCTTATCTATTCTACTAGTTGCATCCTCAAAAAACTCCACTAGATTTGTTAAGCATGATTTCCCTTTCGTAAACCCATGCTAACTTTGCCCAATCCCGTTCCAAACTGGGGCCTGTAATTACTGCTTTTGTGGGTCAATTAGCAATCATCTGCCATTGCTGCGGCATCCCATATTTCATCACCTTTGTGTTCTTACAGGTGGAACCTTATTCCAGGAGGGACATTATTTTTTAATTCTTCCATTAGGACTACTTCCCTAAGACTTTCAAAGTCTTGCTCAATCACCCATCACCTTCTCTCTAGCAAATTCCATACATGTCTGGCCCTTTTTTAATTCCTGAATTTTGTCTGTGAGCCTTTGATACCAAATCATAGGCATTGAGAACAGCTGTCTTAATCATTTCATAATTACTTGACTGTTCCTCTGAAAGTGTTGAATATACCTCTAACGTTTTTCCCACTAACACACTTAGCAATAAAATTGCCCAAATTTCTTTCAGCCATTGCAACTTCTTAGCAATTCTTTCAAAGGACATAAAGTGCATTTCAACTCCTTCCTCACTGAATTTAGACACTAAGTAAATATTCCTTGCCAAATGAAAACCGGCAGTTAAACCTTCCTGCCACTCCCATGCATTTAAGCTTTTCTTTGTCCAGAGCAAATTTCATGGTTTCTCTTTCTCTCTAAGTCTCTTTTTCTTCCATTTCAAGTTCATTTTCTCATTTCAGTTTGTAATCGTCTGTCTCTCTCTCAGTTTCTTGGCTCACTTCCCTTTTTTCAAGCTTTCTCATTTCAGTTGTAATTGTCTGCTTTTTTCCCTTTTCTTCTTTTTCAAGTTCCAGTTGCCTCATTTGCAGCGGAATTCTAGCTAACTCAATCTGAGAGCTACCAGGATTCCCTTTTCTTCCTCAAAGTTAAAATGCCAAGCGAGCACTTCAACAATTTCCGACTTTTTAGCTTTTGATCTTAACTAACCCTCACTTGCTCTGCTACAGCCATACGATATAGTTACGATTATGGAGACATGGCTGCAGGGTGACCAAGGATGGGAACTGAACATCCAGTGGTATTCAATATTTGGGAAGGGCAGGTAAAAAGGGAAATGAGGTGGAGTAGCGTTGTTAGTAAAAGAGGAAATCAATACAATAGCGAGGAAGGATATTAGCTCAGAGAATCCTGACGTGGAATCTGTATGGGTGGAGCTAAGAAACACCAAGGGGCAGAAAATGTTTCTGGGGGTTGTATATAGACCCCCAAACAGCAGTGCTAATGTAGAGGATGGCATTAAACAGGAAAAAAGGGTGCAACTTTAATTGTGGGCGATATTAATCTACATATAGATTGGGCAAAACAAATTAGCAATAATACTGTAGAGGAGGAATTCCTGGAGTGCATACATGATGGTTTTTTGGACCAATACGTTGAGGAACCAACTGGAGAACAGGCCATCCTAAACTGGGTATTGTGTAATGAGAATGGATTAGTTAACAATCTTGTGCGGGGTCCCTTGGAGAAGAGCGACCATAACATGATAGAATTCTTCATTAAGATGGAGAGTGAAAAAGAGTTGGTTGCGAGACTAGGGTCCTGAATCTAAATGAAGGAAACTATGAAGGTATGAGGCGTGAGTTGGCTATGATAGATTGGGGAGCGTTACTTAAAGGGTTGACAGTGGATAGGCAATGGCTAGCATTTAGAGAGCGCATGGATGAATTACAACAATTGTTTGGCGCAGAAACAAAACAGGAAGGGTGGCTCAACCATGGCTTACAAAAGAAATTAGGGATAGTATTAGATCCAAGGCAGAGAAATATAAAATGACCAGAACAAGCAGCGAACCTGCGGATTGAAAGCAGTTTAGAATTCTGCAAAGGAGGACAAAGGGATTGATTAAGAAAGGGATAATAGAGTATGCGAGTAAGCATTCAGAGAACATAAAAACTGACTGTAAAAGCTTCTATAGATATATGAAGAGAAAAAGATTGGTCAAGACCAATGTGGGTCCCTTACAGTCAGAAACGGGGGAATTTATAATGGGAACAAAGAAATGGCAGACCAATTAAATACACTTTGGTTCTGTCTTCACAAAGGAGGACACAGATCAATATTAGTAGGGAAATGGTGTTAGGGAAATTGATGGGATTGAAGGCCAATAAATCCCCAGGGCCTGATAATCTACATCCCAGAGTACTTAAGTGGCCCTAGAAATAGAAGATGCTTTGTTGGTCATTTTTCAAAATTCTGTAGACTCTGGAACAGTTCCAACAGATTGGAGGGTAGCGAATGTAACCCCACTATTTAAAAAAGGAGGTAGAGTTAAAACAGGGAATTATAGACTGGTTAGCCTGACATCAGTAGTGGGGAAAATGCTGGAGTCCATTGTAAAAGATGTAATAGCAGAGCACTTGGAGAACGATAACAGGATTGGACAAAGTCAACATGGATTTACGAAAGGGAAATTATGCTTGACTAAGCTACTGGAATTTTTTGAGGATGTAACGAGTAGAATAGATAAGGGAGAACCAGTGGATGTGGTGTATTTGGACTTTCAGAAAGCGTTCAATAAGGTCCCACATAAAAGATTAGCGTGCAAAATTAAAGCACATGGGATTGGGGGTAAGGTACTGAGATGGATAAAGAACTGGTTGGCAGACAGGAAACAAAGAGTAGGAATAAACAGGTCTTTTTCCGAGTGGCAGGCAGTGACTAGTGGGGTACCGCAGGGATCGGTGCTAGGACCCCAGCTATTCACAATATAAATGAAAGAGATGAGGGAATTTAATGTAATATATCCAAATTTGCAGACGACGCAAAGCTGGGTGGGAGTGTGAGCTGGGAGGAGGATGCAGAAGCTCCAGTGTGATTTGGACAGGTTGAGTGAGTGGGCATATACATGGCAGATGCAGTATAATGTGGATAAATGTGAGGTTATCCACTTTGGTGGCAAAAACAGAAAGGCAGATTATTATCTGAACGGTGATAGATTGGGAAAGGGGGAGGAGCAGTGAGACCTGGGTGTCCTTGTGCACCAGTCACTGAAAGTAAGCTTGCAGGTGCAGCAGGCAGTTAAGAAGGCAAATGGTATGTTGGCTTTCATAACGAGAGATTTGAGTACAGGAGCAAGGATGTCTGGCTGCAATTATACAAGGCCTTGGTGAGACCACATCTGGAGTATTGTGTGCAGTTTTGGTCTCCTTATCTGAGGAAGGATGTTCTTGCTATAGAGGGAGTTCAGCAAAGGTTTACCAGACTGATTCCTGGGATGGCAGGACTGACGTATGACGAGAGATTGGGTGGATTAGGCTTGTATTTGCTAGAGTCTGGAAGAATGAGAGAGGATCTCATAGAAACCTACAAAATTCTAACAGGACTGGACAGACTAGGTGCAAGAAGGATGTTCCTGATAGCGGGGGAGTCCAGGACCAGGGGTCACAGTTTAAGGATAAGGGATAAGCCATTTAGGACTGAGATGGGGAGAGATTTATTCACCCAGAGAGCGGTGAACCTGTGGAATTCTCTACCACGGAAAGCAGTTGAGGCCAACTCATTAAATATATCCAAGAAAGAGTTAGATATAGTTCTTAGGGCTAAAGGGATCACGGGATACGGGGAGAAAGTGGGAACAGGGTACTGAGTTTGGATATTTTTTCCATGTTTCTATGTTAACGCATCCACTATACAGTGCTATAAATCATTGAAAGTCAAATCTTCCCTATCCACAAAGGCTTGAGCATTGAAAGTAGACATGCTTGACCCTTCCTTTTGAGTATAGCAGAAGCAGTTATGAAATCTTGTTTAAATTCTAGCAAATTACCAGTGTAACCTGGTTTACAGCCAATGAATTCATATCCCGGATCTGAGCCTCCACTTTGTTACGACCTCAGTTGAGACCATTAACTTTCAAAACAAGAGGTATGAACTCCCCAGACCAATTTAAAGGATTCGGAACAGAGGAAGATAGGAGCAGGCGTAGGCCATTCAGCCCCTCGAGCCTGTCCCGCCATTCAATGAGATCCGCGGCCTAACTCCATATACCTGCCTTTGGCCCGTTTCCCTTAATATCTTTGTTGAACAAAAATCTATCCGTCTCAGATTTAAAATTAACAACTGTTTTAGCTTAAACTGCTGTTTGTGGGAGAGAGTTCCAAACCTCTCTCACCCTTTGCGTGAAGAAGTGCTTCCTAACATCTCTCCTGAATGGTCTGGTCCTAATGTTTAGACTATGCCCCCTAGTTTTAGAATCTCCAACCAGTGGAAATAGTTTATCTTCATCTAGCCTGTCTTTTCCTGTTAATATCTTGAACACTTCAATCAGATCACCCCTTTAACCTTCTAAATTCTAGCAAAAATAGGCCTAATTTGTGTAATCGCTCCTGGTAACTTAACCCCTGTAGTCCAGGTATCATTCTTGTAAACCTGCGTTGCACTCCCTCCAAGGGTCTTACCAGGGTTTTGTACAGCTGCAGCATAACCTCTGTGTCTTTATACTCCAATCCTCTAGATATAAAGGCTAGCGTTCCATTCGCCTTTTTGATTATTTTCTGCACTTGCTCGTGGCATTTTAAAGATCTATGCACCTGAACCCCCAAGTCTCTTTGGACATCCCATTTAGAAAGTACCCTGCTCTATCCTTTTTTAGTCCAAAATGGATAACCTCACACTTGCCCACATTGAAATCCATCTGCCACAGTTTTGCCCAGTCACCTAGTCTGTCAATATCTCTTTGCAATTTTATGCTATCATCTAGACTGTCTACAATGCCGCCTAACTTTGTATCATCAGCAAATTTGGATATATAACTTACTATGCCATCATCCAAGTCGTTAATGAATAATGTGAATAATTGAGGCCCCAACACAGATCCCTGCGGGACACCACTAGTTACATCCTGCCAATCGGAGTACTTGCCCATTAACCCCACTCTTGGTGGCCTACCACTCAACCAACTTTCTAACCATGTCAATAATTTGCCCTCAACTCCATGGGCTTCTACCTTAGTTAACAGTCTCTTATGTGGGACTTTGTCAAATGCCTTCTGGAAGTCCATATAAATAACATCCATGGACACTCCCTTGTCCACTACCTTAGTCACCTCTTCAAAAAGTTCAATGAGATTTGTCAGGCATGACCTTCCCGTCATGAATCCATGCTGGCTGTCCCTGATTAATTGAAATTTTTCTAGGTGTTCAGTCACCCTATCCTTGATTATCGACTCCAGCAACTTGCCCACCACAGATGTCAGGCTAACTGGTTTGTAATTTCCTTGGTTCCCCCTTTCACTCTTCTTAAAAACTGGAATGACATGTGCAACTTTCCAATCCAGAGGGACCACTCCTGAATCTAGGGAACTCTGAAAGACTATATAAAAGGAAAATACTGCGGATGCTGGAAATCTGAAATAAAAACAAGGAATGCTGGAACCACTCAGCAGGTCTGGCAGCATCTGTGGAAACTGACCCGAAACGTTAACTCTGCTTCTCTTTCCACAGATGCTGCCAGACCTGCTGAGTGGTTCCAGCATTTCTTGTTTTTATTTCTGAAAGACTATAGTTAGGGCATCTACAATGTGCTCCCCTACTTCCTTTAACACCCTCGGATGGAAACCGTCAGGTCCTGAGGATTTCTCACTCTTAAGTTCCATTAATTTCCTTGTTACTGATCTACTTACGTTAATTGTATTAAGTCTATGTCCCCTATCGGCTATTAATTTTTTCGGGACTTACGGCAAGTTATCCTCCTTTTCAACTGTAAATACTGAGGCATGATGACATGACAGGATTTCACGTTTTAAGACTTTTACTATACAACTAAACTAAAAATCAACATTAACTAAATTGCACTGAATAGGTAGCTAATAAACCAAATTACGTAGAAAGTTATTTCCCATTAACTTATGAACAAACTTGAAAACCCCAAACCACATTTATACGATACATAATGTTCTAAACGAAACAGTATCTTTGCAATTAAAAGTACCAAACTCCTTCCAGTTGCTTAAGATTGCAGCGGCTCTTTGAGCTTGCCGCCAATCTCGGCGGCCGGCTCTTAAAATCCAGCCCAGCAGTTTGAAGCCCTAATGTGGTTGACTCTTAACTGCCCTCTGAAATGGCCTAGCAAGACACTCAGTTGTCAAGGGCAATTAGGCATGGGCAACAGTTGCTGGCCTTGTCAGCAACACCCACATCCCAAGAAAAGAATAATAAAAAAGTGTTATGCAGGAAGCTCTTGCATTTTATAGCATTACTGAAATTAAGTCCTGAAAAGAGAGAAGAATGAAGCATCAAGATTAGGTCCGATAAGAAAGCGTCCGCATTAATTTTTTGGGGGGGGGAAAGTTCTTTGTTGGCCAACCACCTTTCTCGTGATTATGAACGTGCTTTGAATAAGCACGAGACAGCTGAGTATATAGAACATATAATTTATATCGTATAGGTGATCAGACTATACAGAACAAGGCGAGCATCACATTGCTTGCTGTGCAGCTACCTAATGAGCCCTGAAAACCTTACTCCTTGTATATCTTCAAAAGTAGATATTGATGAGCAGAGTTCTAATCCCATCTAACTCCTTCATGATTATCTACCTCCTAACTTTGATATTGCTGTTTCTTCCCAAAGACAGCTTGTTTACCCAAATTGTAACAGACATCCATTTTATCCTACGGTTAATGGATCCTTTGCTTATATTTGTTATTATTCATGGTTTATACTCGAGTCATGCATTTCCTTGCACAGGCATTCCTTGCAGTTGAGAAGCAGACATTGCTGTGTAATGTTATTCATTCCCCCACCCCCACTGGCTTACCTATGGCTCCATCCCTCCTCTTGTACCGATGCAGCCTAGTGTCCCTTTGACCAATTATGGTTTATACAGTTCATTTTAAGTATTAACTGTTCATACTTCAACAAGTCCAATAGTCTTCCACAGAAAGTATTTGGGCATGAATTGTTTGGAAAAGGAACAAAAGAAAAAAATTAGTTTTCCTCAAAAAGCTCAGCATCTAGCTGATTACTGTTATTCACTGCTGGCTGGTGAGACTTTCTCATACATGTCCTTTCTGTGTTTCTCTGACTGTAGTTTGTCAGTTAACTTTGATTTTCACTGTCCCACTGAATGAAAAAAGCAGTTGAGAATATACCTCAAAAATTCATTCACAGCTTGCTTTCAATTAATCTGGAAAAGCTCCAAAGGATGCTCTAAAATTGCTTTATATCTTGAGATAAGCCCTTCAAGGTGCAGCCACTCGCCCTGACAGAATCCAAATGATGTCTCAGGCTACACCATCTGCCTGATAATGATGGATCTGGATCGAAGCTAAACCTTTGAAAGAGGCTGTGATCATCATTTACAGAATGGTATTAAAGTCACCTTTGCGTACACAAGGCAATTTCATTGAATCATAGAATCAAAGAGAGGGCATGAAAGAATATTGGCAAGCAAAATCAAGGTGAATCCAAAGATGTTTTAACAATACAAAAAACAGTATAGCACAGGAACAGGCCATTCGGCCTTCCAAGCCTGCGCCAATCTTGATGCCTGTCTAAACTAAAACCTTCTGCACTTCCGGGGTCCGTATCCCTCTATTCCCATCCTATTCATGTATTTGTCAAGATGCCTCTTAAACGTCGCTATCGTACCTGCTTCCACCACCTCCCCCGGCAGCAAGTTCCAGGCACTCACCACCCTCTGTGTAAAAAAACTTGCCTCGCACATCCCCTCTAAACTTTGCCCCTCGCACCTTAAACCTATGTCCCCTAGTAACTGACTCTTCCACCCTGGGAAAAAGCTTCTGACTGACCACTCTGTCCATGCCGCTCATAACTTTGTAAACCTCTATCATGTCGCCCCTCCACCTCCGTCGTTCCATTGAAAACAATCCAAGTTTATCCAACTTCTCCTCATAGCTAATGCCCTCCAGACCAGGCAACATCCTGGTAAACCTCTTCTGTACCCTCTCCAAAGCCTCCACGTCCTTCTGGTAGTGTGGCAACCAGAATTGCGCGCAATATTCTAAATGTGGCCTAACTAAGGTTCTGTACAGCTGCAGCATGACTTGCCAATTTTTATACTCGATGCACCAACCGATGAAGGCAAGCATGCCATATGCCTTCTTGACTACCTTATCCACCTGCATTGCCACTATCATTGACCTGTGGACCTGTACGCCCAGATCTATCTGCCTGTCAATACTCCTAAGGGTTCTGCCATTTACTGTATACTTCCCACCTGTATTAGATCTTACAAGATGCATTACCTCACATTTGTCCGGATTAAACTCCATCTGCCATTTCTCCGCCCAAGTCTCCAACCGATCTATATCCTGCTGTATCCTCTGACAATCCTCATCACTATCCGCAACTCCACCAACCTTTGTGTCGTCTGCAAACTTACTAATCAGACCAGCTACATTTTCCTCCAAATAATTTATATATACTACAAAGAGCAAAGGTCCCAGCACTGATCCGTGCGCAACACCACTAGTCACAGCCCTCCTTTCAGAAAAGCACCCTTCCACTGCTACCCTCTGTCTTCTATGACCGAGCGAGTTCTGTTTCCATCTTGCCAGTTCACCTCTGATCCCGTGTGACTTCACCTTTTGTACCAGTCTACCATGAGGGACCTTGTGAAAGGCTTTACTGAAGTCCATATAGACAACATCCACTGCCCTTCCTTCATCAATCATCCTCGTCACTTCCTCAAAAAACTCAATCAAGTTATTGAGACATGACCTCCCCTTCACAAAACCATGCTATCTCTCGCTAATAAGTCCATTTGTTTCCTAATGGGAGTAAATCCTGTCCCGAAGAATCCTCTCTAATAATTTCCCTACCACTGATGTAAGCCTAACTGGCCTATAATTTCCTGGATTATCCTTGCCACCCTTCTTAAACAAAGGAACAACTTTGGCTATCCTCCAGTCCTCTGGGACCTCCCCTGTAGCCAAGGAGGATACAAAGATTTCTGTCAAGGCCCCAGCAATTTCTTCCCTTGCCTCCCTCAGTATTCTGGGGTAGATCCTATCAGGCCCTGGGGACTTATCTACCTTAATGCTTTGCAAGACGCCCAACACCACCTCCTTTTTGTTAACGACATGACCCAGACTATCTACACTCCCTTCCCTAGACTGATAGTCCACCTAAGAGTAAGAAGATAACTAAGGAGAGAGTTGGTTGGACCCATAAAAGACTAAAAAGGTAACCTGTGTGTAGGAACAGAAGAGATTTTATTTTAATTTTATTTATTTTATTTAGAGATACAGCATTGGAACAGGCCCTTCGGCCCACCGAGTCTGTGCCGACCAACAACCACCCATTTCTACTAACCCTACATTAATCCCATATTCACTACCACCTACCGACACTAGGGGCAATTTACAATGGCCAATTTACCAATCACCTGCAAGTCTTTGGCTGTGGGAGGAAACCGGAGCACCCGGCGAAAACCCACGCGGTCAGAGGGAGAACTTGCAAACTCCGCACAGGCAGTACCCAGAATTGAACCCGAGTCCCTGGAGCTGTGAGGCTGCGGTGCTAACCACTGTGCCGCCCCGAATTGGTATGGTTCTTAATGAATACCTAGCGTCTGTCTTCACAAAAGAGGGGGACGATGCAGATTTTGCAGTTAAGGAGGAAGAGTGTGGTAAACATAGGGACAGAGAAAGTATTAATGGGATTAACATCCTTGAAAGTTGGGGCCGATGAAATATATCCTAGGCTGTTAAAAGAAGCAAGAGAGGAAATAGAGGATCTGACCATCATTTTCCAGTCCTCACTGGATACAGGTGTGGTGCCTGAGGATTCAAGAATTGCTAACGTCCTACCTCTGTTTAAAAAGGGAGCGAAGGCTAGACCAAATAATTACAGGCCAGTCGGTCATTGAATCATAGAAAGTTTAAGGCACAGAAAGAGGCTACTTGGCCCATCGTGTCTGTGCCGGCCGAAAAACACTCCACCTATTCTAATCTCACCTTCCAGCATTTGGTCTGTCGCCCTGCAGCTTACGGCACTTGAGGTGCATATCCAAACTCCTTTTGAATGAGTTGAGGGTCTCTGCCTCAATTAACCTTTCAGGCAGTGAGTTCCAGACCATCACCACCCTCTGGGTGAAAAAGTTTTTCCTCATCTCCCCTCTAATTGTTCTACCAATCACTTTAAATCTATGCCCCCTCGTCACTGACCTCTCTGCTAAGGTGGATAGACCGTTGACCGCCACTCTATCCAGGCCCCTTAAAATTTTGTACATTTAAATCAAATCTCCCCTCAGCCTTCTCTGTTCCAAGGAGAACAGCCCCAGCCTATCCAATCTTTCCTCATAGCTGCATTTTTATAGTCCTGGCATCATCCTCGTAAATCTCCTCTGTACCCTCTCTAGTGCAATGAGGTGACCAGAATTGCACACAGTGTTCAAGTTGGGATGTGCGAGGCAAGTTTTTTTACACAGAGGGTGGTGAGTGCCTGGAACTTGCTGCCAGGGGAGGTGGTGGAAGCAGATACGATAGCGACGTTTAAGAGACATCTTGACAAATACATGAATAGGAAGGGAATAGAGGGATATGGGCCCCAGAAGTGCAGAAGGTGTTAGTTTCGGCATGCATCAAGATCGGCGCAGGCTTGGAGGGCCGAATGGCCTGTTCCTGTGCTGTACTGTTGTTTGTTCTTTGTTCTTTGTGGCCTAACCAATGAATTTTATACAGTTCAAGCATAACCTCCCAGCTCCTTTATTCTATACCTCGACTAATAAAGAAAAGGATTCCATGTGCCTTCTTAACCACCCTATTGACCTCTCCTGCTACCTTCAGGAAGCTGTGGACATTCTCGCCACTTCCTCTATACTTCTCAGTAGTTTCCCATTAATCATGCATTCCTTTGCCTTGTTTAACCTCCCCAAATGCATCAGCTCACACTTCTCCAAGTTAAATTCCATTTGTTACTTTTCTGCCCATCTGACCAGACTTTCAATATCTTCCTACAGTCCTCCTCACTATCTACCACACGACCAATCTTAGTGTCGTTCGCAAACTTCTTGTTCATGCCCCCTACATTTACGTCCAAATCGCTCATGTACACAACAAAAAGCAGGGGACCCAGTACAGCGGAACGCCACTGGAAACAGCCCTCCAGTCGCTATAATAGCCGTCAACAACTACCCTTTGTTTCCTGCCGCTGAGCCAATTTTGTATCCACCTTGCTGCATTTTCCTGGATCCCATGGGAAGTGTTTGTTTTATAACCAGTCTGCAATGTGGGACCTTGTCAAAAGCCCTGCTAAGATCCATGTAGACCACATCAACTGCACTACCCTCATCTGTCTTCCTTGTTACTACTTCAAAAAATCCAATCAAGTTGGTCAAACAAGATCTTCCATTAACAAATCCATACTGACTATCCTTGATTAACCTGTGCCTTTTTAAGTCGCAGTTTATCATAGGTGGATCGTTTTTCGGCAGGCACAGACATGATGGACCAAGTCGCCTCTTTCTGTGCCTTAAGCTTTCTATCATTCTAATTGTTAAAGCATCAAAGGAAGCTATTTGGCCCTTCATGTCCATGCTGGCTCTCTGCAAGAGCAATTCAGCTAGTTGCACTCTGCTACCTTTTCCCTGTAGCCCTGAATTTCTTTCTCTTCAATTAACCATTCAATTGCCTTTTTGAAGCTAAAATTGAATCTGCCACTGCCACACTCTCAGTGCATTTCAGATCCTAAACACTTGCTGTGTAGAATAGCTTTTCCTCATGTCTCCTCTGGTACTTTTACCAATCACCTTAAATCAGTGTCCTCTGGTTCATGACACTTCTACCAATGAGAACAGTTTTTCCCTATCTACTCTGTCCGGACCCCTCATGATTTTGAATAGCTCTACCAAATCTCCTCTCAACCTTCTGTTCTATAAGGAAAACAGCCCCAGCTTCTCCAATCTATCCACATAACTGAAGTCTCATCCCTGGAACCATTCCTGTAAATCTTTTCTGCACTATTTCCAATGCCTTCACATCCTTCCGAAAGTGTGATGCCCAGAACTGGACTTCAGTTGAATCCGAATCAGTGTTTGATAAAAGTTCAAACAAGAAATGCTGGAACCACTCAGCAGGTCTGGCAGCATCTGTGGAAAGAGAAGCAGAGTTAACGTTTCGGGTCAGTGACCTTTCTTCGGAACTGACAAATATTAGAAATGTCACAGGTTATAAGCAAGTGAGGTGGTGGTGGGGCAAGAGATAACAAAGGAGAAGGTGTAGATTGGACAAGGCCACATAGCTGACAAAAAGGCCATGGAGCAAAGGCAAACAATATGTTAATGGTGTATTGAAAGACAAAGCATTAGTACAGATAAGGTGTAAATACACTGAATATTGAACAGCAGCAAGTGCAAACATGAAAAAAACAGTGGGTAAGCAAACTGAACAAACTCAGATGAAATGAAATAAATGCAAAAAAAAAGATTGTAAAAAAGAAATAATAACTAAAAATGAAAGTAAAATGGGGGGCTGTCATGCTCTGAAATTATTGAACTCAATGTTCAGTCCGGCAGGCTGTAGTGTGCCTAATCGGTAGATGAGATGCTGTTCCTCGAGCTTGCGTTGATGTTCACTGGAACATTGCAGCAATCCCAGGACAGAGATGTGAGCAGGGGGGAGTATTGAAATGTCAAGAAACCGGAAGCTCAGGGTCCTGCTTGCGGACTGAATTGAGGTGTTCCGCAAGGCGGTCACCCAGTCTCCGCTTGGTCTCCCCAATGTAGGGGAGACCACATTGTGCGCAGCGAATACAGTACACTACATTGAAAGAAGTACAAGTCTAATCGCTGCTTCACCTGAAAGGAGTGTTTGGGGCCTGGGATAATGAGGAGAGAGGAGGTAAATGGGCATGTATTACACCTCCTGCGATTGCAGAGGAAGGTGCCATGGGAAGGGGCCGAGGTGGTGGGTGTAATGGAGGAGTGGACCAGGGTGTCGCGGAGGGAACGATCCCTTCGGAATGCTGATGGGAAGGGAGGGGAAGATGCGTTTGGTAGTGGCATCACGCTGGAGGTGGCGGAAATGGCGGAGGATGATCCTTTGGATATGGAGGCTGATGGGGTGGAAAGTGAGGACAAGGGGAACCCTGTCACGGTTCTTGGAGGGAGGGGAAGGGTTGAGGGCAGAGGTGCGGGGAATGGGTCGGACACGGTTGAGGGCCCTGTCAACAACAGTGGGGGGGAATCCTCGGTTGAGGAAAAAGGAGATCATATCAGAAGCACCGTCATGGAAGGTAGCATCATCAGAGCAGATGCATCGGAGACGGAGAAACTGGGAGAATGGAATGGAGTCCATACAGGAGGTAGGGTGCGAAGACGTGTAGTCGAGGTAGCTGTGGGAGTCGGTGGGCTTATAATGGATATTAGTAGACAACCTATCCCCAGAGATGGAGACAGAGAAGTCGAGGAAGTCCGTTAACATCTTAGCCCAACTAAAATATATTCCAGAGAGGAATTTCTTCTAAGAGGGTGATAAAACATCCATGGCTAAACAAGGAAGTTGAGGATAACATAAAGACAAAAACCAAGGCATACCATATTGCAAAGGCCAGTGGCAGGCTGGAAGATTGGGAAACTTTTAAAGATCAACAAAGGGTTCCGAAAAAAGTAATAAAAAGAGCAAAGGTAAATTATGAAAGAAAACTAGCGCAAAATATAACAACGGATAGCAAAAGCTTCTATAAGTATATAAAAGGGAAGAGAGTAGCTAAAGTGAATGTCGGTCCTTTGGAGGATGAGACTGGGGAGTTAATAATGGGGAACACAGAAATGACACAGACACTAAATCAATATTTTGCCTCAGTTTTCATAGTGGAGGACACTAGTACCATCCCAATAGTAACAGGTAATGCAGAGGTTATAGAAAGGGAGGAACCTCAAACAATCTTCATCACTAGGGAAAAAGTACTGAGCAAACTATTGGGGTTGAAGGCAGACAAGTCCCCAGGGCCTGATGGCTTACATGCTAGGGACCTAAAGGAAGTGGCAGTGGAGATAGTGGTTATAATATTCCAAAATTCTCTGGATACGGGAAAGGTTCCAGTGGATTGGAAAAAAGCTAATGTAAAGCCCTTATTCAAAAAGGGAGGGAGGCAGAAAGTAGGAAACTATAGACCAGTTAGTTTTACATCTGTCGTTGGAAAATTATTAGAATCCATTATTAAAGAAGTAATAACAGGACATTTAGAAAGTCAAAACGCATTCCATCAGTCAGCATGGTTTTATGAAGGGTAAATCATGTTTGACTAATTTGCGAGAGTTCTTCGAAGCTGTAACAAGCAAAGTGGATAATGGGGATCCTGTAGATGTAGTATATCTGGACTTCAAGAAGGCATTTGATAAGGTGCTGCAGAAAAGGTTAATACACAAGGTAAGATCACATGGGGTTAGGGGCAATTTATTAGCTTGGATAGAGAATTGGCTAACCAACAAAAAACAGAGAGTCGGGATAAATGGGTCTTTTTCTGGTTGGCAAGATGTAACTAGTGGGGTACCACAGGGTTCGGTCCTCGGGCCCCAACTATTTACAATCTATATAAATGAATTGGATGCAGGGATAGAAGGTACTATAGCCAAATTTGCAGATGACACTAAAATAGGTGGGATAGTAAGTTGCAATAAAGAAATAAGAAATCTACAGATGGATGTGGATAGGTTAAATAAATGGGCCAAAATTTGGCGGATGGATTTTAACATGGAAAAGTGTGAGTTTATCCATTTTGGTCGGAAGAATAGAAAGGCAAATTATTATTTAAATGGAGAGAAACTTCAGAGTGCTTTGGTGCAGAGGGATCTGGGTGTCCTCGTGCATGAATCGCAGAAAATTAGTTTGCAGATACAGCAGGTGATAAGGCAAATGGAATTTTGGCATTTATTGCTAAAGGAATAGAATATAAAAGTAGGGAAGTGTTGCTGCAACTGTACAAGGCATTAGTGAGACCGCATCAGAGTATTGCGAACAGTTTTGGTGTTCTTACTTGAGGGGGGATGTAGTTGCATTGGAGGCAGTTCAGAGGACGTTCACTAGATTGATTCCAGAGATGGGGGGGGGTTTGTCTATTAAGAGAGATTGAGCAGTTTAGGCCTTTACTCTCTAGAGTTTAGAAGAATGAGAGGAAATCTAATTGAGGTATATAAGATGATTAAGGGGATTGACAAAGTAGATGTAGAGAGGATGTTTCCTCTGGTGGGGCAATCTAGAACGAGAGGTCATAGTTTTAGGATAAGGGGTAGCAGATTTAAAACCGAGATGAGGAGAAATTACTTCTCTCAAAGGGTCGTGAATCTGTGGAATTCACTACCCCAGAGTGCGGTGGATGCCGGGACATTGAGTAAATTTATGGAGGGGATCGACAGATTTTTAATTAGTAACGGGTTGAAGGGTTATGGAGAACGGGAAGGAAAGTGGAGTTGAGGCCGAGATGAGATCAGCCGTGATCGTATTGAATGGCGGAGCAGGCTCGAGGGGCTAAATTGCCTGCTCCTGCTCCTAGTTCTTATGTTTGTGTTCTTATGTACACCATCTCAACCGCATTACTCTCATCAAACATCTCTGTTACCTCATCGAAAAACTCAATCAAGATGGTAAAACACAATTTGCTCTCAACAAATCCACGCTGAGTTTCCTTAATGAATTCTCATTTTTCCGAGTGAATGTTAATTGTGTCTTGGATTATTATTTATAAAAGCTTTCCCACCACTGAGGTTAAACTGACTGGCCTGTTGTTGCTGGGCTTATCCTTGCACCCTTTTTTGAACTAGGGTGTAAAATTTGCACTTCTCCAGTCCTCTGGCAGCACCCCGCATCTAAGAATGATTGAAGGATTAAGGCTAGAGCCTCCACAATTTCCATCCTTTCTTCCCTCAATATCCTTGGTTGCATCTGATCCGGTCCTGGTGCCTTATCAAGTTTAAGTACAGCCAGTCTTTTTAATACCTGCTTTTTATCAATTTCTAACCCATCCAGTGTCTCAACTACCTCCTCTTTCACTATGACTTAAGTGGCATCATCTTCCTTGGTAAAGACAGATGCGAAGTACTCATTTAGTATCTCAGCCGTGCCCCTGTCTCCATGCATAAAACCACTTATTAGTCCCTAATCAGCCTTACTCCTTTTACCAACCTTTTACAATTTATATGCCTGTAGAGGACTTTTGGATTCCCTTTTATGTGGTTGTCAGGTTCTTCTCATACTCTCTCTTTGCTGCTCTTATTTCTTCTCACTTCTCCTCTGAACTTCTTTATTCAGCCGCCTTTATTCAGTTCTCAGTTGTGTTGTCAACCTGACATCTGTCAGATGCACCCTTTTTCTGCTTCATCTTACTCTCTATCTCTTCCTTCATCCAAGAGCTCTGGCTTTGTTTGTCCTACTATTACCCTTCGTGGGAAGATACCTTGACTGTACCCAAACACACTCTTTCAAGGCAGCCCACTGTTTAATTACAGTTTTGCTTGCAAATTTTTGATTCCAATTTACCTTGGCCAGATCTATTCTCACCCCATTGAAATTGGCCTTCCCCAGTTAATTATTTTTACTCTGGATTGCTACTTGTCCTTTTCTGTAGCCAACCTAAACCTTATGAAAAGATGATCACTGTACCCTAAATGTACCCTTACTGACACTTGATTTACTTGTCTCCCTCATTGCTCAGAACCAGATCCAGTAATGCCTCCTTCCTCAATGGACTGGCAATAGACTGATGTAGAACATTTTCCTGAACACACTTATGGAACTCTTCCCCCTATCTTCCCTTTACACTATCACTAAATTGACCTTTATAGCCACTCCAGGTGCTGCTTCACAAACCACTGACCACCTCTAGGCGCTTACCCATTGTCTTTCGAGACAAGGAGGCCGAAGAAGAAGATCCCAGACTATATTAGGATAATTAAAGTTCCCATTATAATGACTCTATATTTTTGCACCTCAGTTATTTCCTTGCAAATTTGTTTCTCTAAATTTTCCCACAAAGTTTGTAGCCTATTGAATACACCCAGTAATGTAATGGTGCCTCTCGTGTTTCTTAGCTTTTTTCATGGGATGTGAGCATCACTGGCAAGGCCAGCATTTGTTGCCCAAACAACTCAAACCAAACAGATTCTGTCCTTCCTTGACTCTTAAAGTCATAGAGTCGTACAGCATAGAAACAGGCCCTTCGGCCCACCGCATCCATGCCGACCGTAATGCCTATCTATACAAATCCCACCTGCCTGTATTAATTCCATATCCCTGTATGCCTTACTCATTCATGTGCCTGTCCAGATGCCTCTGAAATGTTGCTACAGTTCCTGCCTCCACCACCTCCTCAGGCAGCTGATTCCAGATACCCACTATTCTTTGTGTGAAACATTTACCCCTTTGATCCCCTTTAAACCTTCTCCCTCTCACCTTAAATCTATGTCCTCTCGTTTTAGTCACCCCTACTGTGGGAAACAGTCTCCGGCTATCTACCCTATCTATACCTCTCATAATTTTATATACCTCTATCTTCTTGGATTTCCTCCCTCTCCAGCGTAATAATATTGTCTTCAATCAATATTGCCACCTCTCCTCCTTTCTTTCTTCCCGAACACCTTGTATCCGTATCCAGCAATATTTAGTACCCAGTTAATACTGGGTACTAAAAATAGATAAGTCCCCTGGGCCAGATGGGATTTATCCTAGGATTCTCTGGGAAGCTAGGGAGGAGATTGCAGAGCCTTTGTCCTTGATCTTTATGTCGTCATTGTCGACAGGAATAGTGCCGGAAGACTGGAGGATTGCAAATGTTGTCCCCTTGTTCAAGAAGGGGAGTAGAGACAGCCCTGGTAATTATAGACCTGTGAGCCTCACTTCGGTTGTGGGTAAAATGTTGGAAAAGGTTATAAGAGACAGGATTTATAATCATCTTGAAAAGAATAAGTACATTAGAGATAGTCAGCACGGTTTTGTGACGGGTAGGTCGTGCCTCACAAACCTTATTGAGTTTTTCGAGAAGGTGACCAAACAGGTGGATGAGGGTAAAGCAGTGGATGTGGTGTATATGGATTTCAGTAAGGCGTTTGATAAGGTTCCCCACGGTAGGCTATTGCAGAAAATACGGAAGTATGGGGTTGAAGGTGATTTAGAGCTTTGGATCAGAAATTGGCTAGCTGAAAGAAGACAGAGGGTGGTGGTTGATGGCAAATGTTCATCCTGGAGTTTAGTTACTAGTGGTGTACCGCAAGGATCTGTTTTGGGGCCATTGCTGTTTGTCATTTTTATAAATAACCTGGAAGAGGGTGTAGAAGGGTGGGTTAGTAAATTTGCAGATGACACTAAGGTCGGTGGAGTTGTGGATAGTGCCGAAGGATGTTGTAGGGTACAGAGAGACATAGATAGGCTGCAGAGCTGGGCTGAGAGATGGCAAATGGAGTTTAATGCGGAAAAGTGTGAGGTGATACACTTTGGAAGGAGTAACAGGAATGCAGAGTACTGGGCTAATGGGAAGATTCTTGTTAGTGTAGATGAGCAGAGAGATCTTGGTGTCCAGGTGCATAAATCACTGAAGGTTGCTAACCAGGTTAATAGGGCTGTCAAGAAGGCATATGGTGTGTTAGCTTTTATTAGTAGGGGGGTGGAGTTTCGGAGCCACGAGGTCATGCTGCAGCTGTACAAGACTCTGGTGAGACCGCAGCTGGAGTATTGCGTGCAGTTCTGGTCACCGCATTATAGAAAGGATGTGGAAGCTATGGAAAGGGTGCAGAGGAGATTTACTAGGATGTTGCCTGGTATGGAGGGAAGGTCTTACGAGGAAAGGCTGAGGGACTTGAGGTTGTTTTCGTTGGAGAGAAGGAGGAGGAGAGGTGACTTAATAGAGACATATAAGATAATCAGAGGGTTAGATAGGGTGGATAGTGAGCGTCTTTTTCCTCGGATGGTGATGGCAAACACGAGGGGACATAGCTTCAAGTTGAGGGGTGATAGATATAGGACAGATGTGAGAGGTAGTTTCTTTACTCACAGAGTAGTAAGGGCATGGAACGCCCTGCCTGCAGCAGTAGTAGATTCGCCAACTTTAAGGGCATTTAAGTGGACATTGGATAGACACATGGATGAAAATGGAATAGTGTAGGTCAGATGGTTTCACAGCTCGGCGCAACATCGAGGGCCGAAGGGCCTGTACTGCGCTGTAAAATTCTAATTCTAATTCAGTTCAGCTCTTTTTTGAGCCAGGTGTCTGTTATCATAACATCATATTCCCATGTGGCTACCTGCGTCTCCAGATCACCAATTTTATTTCTCACGCTCCATGGACTGCAGCGGTTCAAGAAGGCAGCTCACCACCAATTTCTCAAGGGCAGTTAGGGATGGGCATAAATACTGGCCTAGCCAGCGACACCTACATCCCATGAACAAATAAACAAAAAAATGTGCTCACATACATGCACAGTAGACCCAAATTAGGCCTTGTTGCATTCCCTATTACTCTGACCCTGCCTTATACCTTACTATTTCTTCTTCTAGTGCTGTCTGTCTCTCCTAGTTATTTGTGCACCTTGTTTTTCCTCTCTAATGTTACTTCCTGGCTCCAATCCCCCCACCAAGTTAGTTTAAACCCTCCCCAATAGCGCTAGCAAATCGCCCACAAGGACATTGGTCCCAGCTCTATTCAGTTGCAACCCATGTACAGGTCCCATCTGCCCCCAGAACTGCTCCCTTTGATTGATAAGTTTAATCATGTTGTTGTAAAGTATGGAAATGTTTATCATTTTATATTGAAAACTTAATTTCTAGCCCAGACTCACTAGGCTGAGCACAGAATAAAGTTTTCCAATGGATTCAGTTGGTTCACCACCTCCTTTCTGAAACAAAATTTACAGACAATCAAATTATGAAAAGCTTCTTAACCCCTTAGTTAAAATCCAGGCTGTATCATTTCATTGTGTCCATTAATTCTAAAACCTTTAACTGATGAATGTAACAGATCAGTTATTTGCTGTTTTTAAGATGTGTGTACTATTATAATTTAATTTTCAGATTTTATTCATAGTTAGGACAATTTCCACACACCTGTTGGTCGTTTCACATTGACGTGAAGTAAAATGTATTAATCAATGTGATATCGTTACTATGAGTGTGTCCCAACAGTTACTGTTCACTACTGTCAAGTTATGTGCCAGATAGATATTTTATATGTTTTCTTTTCACATTCTTCAGATTGCAGGCTTCCGAGTAATGGAACAGAAAGAGTGTGAAGCCATGCATTCTCTGAGAGCCGCAAATCTGGCTAAAATGGCAATGGTGGACCGAATTGAAGAGGTGAAGTTCTGTGTCTGTCGCAAAATAGCCAGTGGGTTTATGCTTCAGTGTGAACTTTGTAAAGACTGGTTTCACAGCAATTGTGTTCCTCTGCCAAAAACTGGCACACAGAAGAAAGGACTAGGTTGGCAAACCAAAGAAGTGAAATTCTTATGCCCATTGTGCATGCGTTCCCGACGGCCACGGCTTGAGACCATTCTTTCACTCCTCGTTTCCCTTCAGAAGCTTCCGGTCCGTTTACCTGAAGGGGATGCCTTGCAGTGTCTAACAGAAAGAGCAATGAGCTGGCAGGATCGGGCCAGGCAAGCCCTAGCCACAGATGAACTGTCTTCTGCACTTGCCAAGTTGTCTGTGCTGAGCCAGCGCATGGTGGAACAGGCAGCAAGGGAAAAAACAGAGAAAATTATAAGTGCTGAGCTACAAAAGGCAGCAGCCAACCCAGACTTACAGGTAAGGAAAGAACCAAAAGCATCTGAGGAATGATGAATAGCTGCTGCAAATCAAACCTTAACCTGCTTAATGTATGTGAGATAGAGGTTAGTAACTGCAGACTTTAATCCCTGTCTTTCCAGTGCACACACTTAATGGTCTTGTCAATTGGTGTAATGAATCTGCAAGATTAGCAAACCCACTGGGATGTTGAAATCTCATCAGCTCATAGTGGCAATAGTAAATATATGCTTGTATACAAGTCGTAGCCATGTAGCCAGTGTTTACACACATCTGTAATAAAAACAAGAAATGCTGGAATCACTCAGCAGGTCTGGCAGCATCTGTGGAAAGAGAAGCAGAGTTAACGTTTCGGGTCAGTGACCCTTCTTCGGATCACTGACCCGAAACGTTAACTCTGCTTCTCTTTCCACAGATGCTGCCAGACCTGCTGAGTGATTCCAGCATTTCTTGTTTTTATTTCAGATTTCCAGCATCCGCAGTATTTTGCTTTTATTTACACACATCTGTGTTCTGTTTGACCTCTTACTCATAGAATGATCAGCATGTTGTCTAACAATTAGAGGAATTATTTAGCCGATGCCATTTGCTGATGAACCAGTTAAATTTGTCAATGTTTTCTGCAAGTCTTTGACTTTGTCTCAATAACTGAAACTTCTCATGTCCAAAATAAGATTTCAAAATTAAAAATTCAAAGATATCATTTTTTTGTATTTTTAAAACCTTTATTCAAGTTTTTACTTGACCCTGGGCTTAGTTATGATATTTGTCCAGTTTAGTGAGTGTTAGCAGAGTGTTGATCTTGCAGACTAAGCTTCCACAATTTTCCATTTAAACTAGCCAAATTATAGAATGCTACTCTCCCAATCTGTAACAATATCTATTTGGTTGTTCTTCAAAATTATTTTCAAGAAAGCTAAAGGTCAAATTTCAAAAGCTTTATTCAGGTAAAATGATATTTCGCAATCCTTTCAAATGGAATACGCATTTGTCTTCAAGAGAAGATGAAAAAGGTTCTAAATTGTACTGATAGACATCTATTACTGCTTTTATTTGTGTCCAAATTATAAATACTCTATGAACTTGAAAAACATTTTGAGAGATACCCACAGACAGGTAATGTTTTCTTAATCCTAATTTGAAGCTAAACCTCTCAGGATAGTATCGTCAGTGTTTTATTGATCTTTAGAATATGTAAACAGTTTTAATTATTGACATTGAGGCAGAGACATAAATTGATCTGGAGAGAGAGAGAGACCCATTTCAAGGATCAGTCACAAAACACAACACAATGACAAACCTGTGAGGCCCCTCCCACAGTTCTGACATCTTACACCCTCCACTTAGTGGTAACAGACATCAGAATCCAACAGTGAACCAAACTGACATTTCACCTTGCTTTTTCGTGACAAATATCTTAGGCAGACCCATGCCAAATGTCAGATGGTGCCAGACCAAAAGATCATTCTGTGCCACATTACCAATTCTGAGTAGCAATTAAATTTGACTCAGTCATTATAAATCAGAGGCCTGCTTTTCTTTCTGCATTGAATACATACCTCTTGTTGAGTTTTTAAAAATTCATTCATAGAATGTGGGCGTTGCTGGCCAGGCCAGCATTTATTGCCCATCCCTAATTGCCATGGAGAAGGTGGTGATGAGCTGCCTTCTTGAACCGCTGCAGTCTTTGGGTGTAGGAGTTCCAGGATTTTGACCCAGCAACAGTGAAGGAACAGCGATATAATTCCAAGTCAGGATGATGTGTGGCTTGGAGGAGAGCTTGCAGGTGGTGGTGTTTCCATTCAGCTGCTGCCCTTCTCCTATTTAGTAGAGGTCGTGGGTTTGCAAGGTGTCGTTGAAGGAGCCTTGGTGAGTTACTGCAGTGCATCTTGTAGATGGTACACACTGCTGCTGCTGTGCGTCAGTGGTGGAGGGAGTAAATGTTGAAGGTGGTCGATGGGGTGCCAATCAAGCGGGCTGCTTTGCCCTGGATGGTGTTGAGCTTCTTGAGTGTTGTTGAAGCTGCATTCATGCAGGCAAGTGGAGAGTATTCCATCACACTCCTGACTTGTGCCTTGTAGGCTTTGGGGAGTTGGGAGGTGAGTTGTTCGCCGCAGAATTCCCAGCCTCTGCACTGCTCTTGTAGCCACAATATTTATGTGGCTGGTCCAGTTCAGTTTCTGGTCAATGGTGACTCCCAGGATGATGATAGTGGGGAATTCAGTGATGGTAATGCCGTTGAACATCATGGGGAGATGGTTAGATTCTCTTTTGTTGGAGATGGTCATTGCCTGACACTTGTGTGGCGTGACTGTTATTTGCCACTTATCAGCCCAAGCCTTGATGTTGCCCAGGTCTTGCTGCATATGGACATGGGCTGCTTCAGTATCTGAGGAGTCATGATCAGTGCTTGACATTGTGCAATCATCAGTGAACATCCCCACTTCTGACATTATGATGGAGGAGCAATCATTGATGAAGCAGCTGTAGATGGTTGGGCCTAGGACACTACCTTGAGGAACTCCTGCAGTGAGATGATTGACCTCCAACAACCACAACCATCTTCCTTTGTGCTAGGTATGACTCCAACCAGTGGAGAGTTTTCCCCCTGATTCCCATCAACTCAGTTTTTCTAGTGTTCCTTGATACCATACTCGGTTAAATGCTGCCTTGATGTCAAGGGCAATTACTCACCTCACCTCTTGAGTTCAACTCCTTTGTCCATGTTTGGATCAAGGCTGTAATGAGGTCAGGAGCTGAGTGGCTCTGGTGGAACCCAGACTGAGCATCAGTGAGTAGGTTATTGCTGAGCAAGTGTGCTTGATAGCACTGTCGACGACATCTTCCATCACTTTGCTGATGATCAAGAGTAGATAGGGTGGTTAATTGGCCGGGTTGGATTCGTCCTGCTTTTTGTGGACAGGACGTACCTGGGCAATTTTCCACATTGTTGGGTTGATCCCAGTGTTGCAACTGCACTGGAACAGTTTGGCTAGGGGCGCAGCTAGTTCTGGAGCACAAGTTTTCAGTGCTACTGCCAGAGTGTTGTCAGGGCCCATGATCTTTGCAGTATCAAATACCATCAGCCGTTTCTTGATATCATGTGGAGTGAATTGAATTGGCTGAAGACTGGCATCTGTGATGCTGGGGACCTCAGGAGGAGGTCGAGATGGATCATCTACTCGGCACTTCTGGCTGAAGATGGTTGCAAATGCTTCAGCCTTGCCATTTCCACTGATGTGCTGGGCTCCCCCATTGTTGAGGATGGGGATATTTGTGGAGCCTCCTCCTCCTGTTAGTTGTTTAATTGTCCACCACCATTCACGACTGAATGAGGCAGGACTACAAAGGATGTGTTGGTTGTGGGATCGTTTAGCCCTGTCTGTCACGTGCTGCTTCCACTGTTTGGCATACAAGTAGTCCTGTGTTGTAGCTTCACCAGGCTGGCGCTTCATTTTGAGGAATGCCTGGTGCTGTTCCTGCCTCCTGCACTCTTCATTGAACCAGGTTTGTTTCCCTGGTTTGATAGTAATGGTAGAGTGGGGGATATGCCGGACCATGAGGTTACAGGTTGCGTTGAATACAATTCTGCTGCTGCTGATGGCCTACCATGGGCGCCCAGTTTTGAGTTGCTAGATCTGTTCGAATTCTATCCCATTTAGCATGATGGTAGTGCCACACAACATGATGGAGGGTATCCTCAATGTGAAGACGGGAATTCATCTCAAGGACTGTGTGGTGGTCACGCCTACTGTACTGCCATGGACAGATGCATCTGCAACAGGTAAATTGGTGAGGTCAAGTAGGTTTTTCCCCTTGTTGGTTCCGTCACCATCTGCCGCAGACTCAGTCTAGCAGCTCTGTGCTTTAGGACTTGGTCAGTAGTATACAACACTATAACTTCCAACTTACTGGAGTATTGCCATTGGATGGGGTTTGTGTGATATTATGGATATAATATATGAAATGTAGCTGCTGTCAATCACAGGCCTTGTCAAAGTGCACTTCATAATCGATAAGGTGATAGTCACACATTGCACATTTTGAGAAATGCTCTTGAAATGAAGATGCTCTGAATGCAGAGATATTGTTGAAAGTTCTGTGCTGTTTTACTGAGGTATCATTTGTTCTGAGAAAAGCTGAGGCATTCAAGCAAAAACTACACTGAGGGTATTAAAATACAGGAAACACAATTCAATGCAGACATTTGCTGCAGTGAAATATGTAGTTTATAAAAACATTTTATGCAATAATAAACATTAGCAATACCAGTTACTAAGAGGAAAAATGGCAGCTGAAGTCCTTTTCAAAACATTTTGAGTGATGCAATTTGCTTACAAAAGAAGTGACAGTGAAATACTGACATATTCCTTTTGGGTTTCCCATTATACTTCGACTTGCTTCCCGATATATAGCTAAAGAAATAAGAGATGCCTAAATTTGGCTTGCTCAAACCATTTTACTTCAGCTGGTTTGATTATATTTATATCTCCATTATGGTTCACGCTACCAACCGCCTACTGGTGTACATATTAGTGAACTAATCTTTGCTTGACAAAGTCATCAAAGAGAAAGTAAGAAAATCACAAGCTATATTCCGAGATTGTATTGTGACTAGATTCCAGGCTGATAGGGTTAAACAGGATGTGAAGGGTTCAGTTGCTGTTGACGATAATTCAGGTGTTTGGCTGAAACTGTTTTCAGGTATTTGTATTGAGATGGTGGTAAAGACTCCAAGGCTGACAATGGTGAATTGTTTAGCAGAACGCACAACAGGCAGCCCCTGACTTGAGAAACCTGTTTCAGAGGCCATGTTCTGTCTCAGAAGTTAAAAAGAGTCCCTGAGCGTTATGATGCTAGGATGATAGGGTGATATTCTGATGAGGAAGTGCAGACCTTCCCTAAGGCCCGCTGGTGAGGATTGGGCTGTAGTTCATCAAATTGTTGTCCCTCCTTAGTACTGTACCGAAATTTTGAGAATTGCTCGTGAGATTCCTGTTGCACGCCATTTGGGGATTTGGAAGACTCCGGACTCATCAATGTATTGATGCATTTTTATTGGCCGAAGCTGCACAGGGATGTGGTTGACTTCTGTAAGATATGTCACAAGTCAGATGATTGGGAAGCCACAGGCGATAGAGAATATAGGTGGTGATACTGGTGCATGTTATAAACCAGAGGATGAGCCTGAGACTGAGTGTTCTCAGATTGAATCTCCTGTGGTGAAGCTGGTGTCACGGAGGCATTCAAGGATGAGATACTACAACATCTACCTGAGCCACAGCGGAAAGACATAGCTGGCCTATTGAGGGAATATGCCCAGATAAGCTAGGTGGTACTTCTCTGGGGATTCATGAGGGTGAGGTATAGGAAGCTGAAACCAATTAAACAAAACCGGTACAGACTGAATCCCCGTAAACTGCCCAAAGTCGGGGAGAAGGTTCATTACATGTTGAGTTATGATATAATTGAACCCAGTCAAAGTAGTTGGAGTTCTCCTGTTGTTTAGTGTCAAAACCAGACAGTTCTCAAAGGTTCTGCATAAATTGCCAAAAAGTTAATTTGGTAACTAGGACCGATTCCTATTCGATCCCAATGCTTGAGGATTGTATTGATAGGGTGGGGAACCCTGCCTTTGTTACTAAGACTGATTTGCTTAAAGGATATTGGCAAGTCCCCTTATCTGACCAAGCCAAAGAAATTGCTGTTTTGTGACACTAGATGGTCTGTTCCAGTGTAAAGTCATGTCATTTGGTATGAAAAATGTGCCAGCCACATTTCAAAGATTGACCAATCAGGTAATCGCAGATTTGAGTAATTGTGTTGTGTACATCGATGATCTTTTGGTGTACAGTGACATTAAACCCATTAATCACTACACCAGCGGTGTCCCTTCAGTTGTCTAGGCATTAAGCTCTGGAATTCCGTCCCTAAATCTCTCCTTTAGGATGCTTCTTGTAGCCTTCCTCTTTAACCAAGCTTTACGCCATCTGGTCCAGTAAGCTCCTTATTTCTCTTGGTGTCACATTTTGTTTGGGATCGCTATATAAATGCAATTTGTTGCATTAAGGGATGATCTGACAGAGCAGTTGGTTTTATTCTCTCCACAGGAACATTTGCAGAGTGTCCAACAGTCTGCCTTCAGCAGAAGCATGGGGAGTTTGGCAAACTCACCCAGAAAATCTCTTGAATTGGACGAGGAGGAGACGGACTCTGATGATGATATCAGAGACGTGTATCGCTACGAGAAAAAAGTAAGTCTGTTTTATGTAAATAATTTCATTCCTGTCCAGAGTGACATATTTTGCTGCAAGTATCCAATAGTTTTGATGAGTGAACTGGTGTATTGCTCACATGTTAGGCAGAATCAATGTCTGTTGCATTATTAGCTGTTTTTCTCCATGCTATTTTCCATAAAGAGTACAGCAGGAACTGTATTCTGATGCATTGAATCATTATGGAACATTTGTGCCTTTGAGTCTATGCCAGCTCTCTGTAGAGCAGTCCAGTCAGTCCCTTTCCCCCGCTCTATCCCCGTAGCGCTGCAAGTTTATTTCCTTCAAACATCCATGCAATTTCCTTTTGAATTCATTGATCATACTGCTTTTGCACCTTTGTAGACAGCGAGTTCCAGGTCATTACCACTCACTGTCTAAAAAGAAAAATTGGCGCAGTTGGATTGGAAATCAAGATTATTAGGTGAAACAGTAAATGATTAAAGAGGAGGTGGTTCTGATACAACACACGTTCTTATGAGGGGGAAATGAAGTGCATCCAAACTCAGACTCCCTGTATGACTCAAGATAGCAAGATTAAAATGAAACAGAAAAAGGATGCTTATGTTAAATGTCAGGTTCAGAACACAGTAGAGAGCCAAGCTAAATACAGAAAGTGCAGAGGAAAACTGAGAATACGAAAGGCAAAGAGAAAGTATAAGAAGAGATTAGCAGGTAGTATAAAAGGGAGCACTAAAGTCTCTTCTAAACATATACAAAGTGAAAGGGTGGAGCTAATTAGGGACCAAAAAAGAGATCATCTTGTGGAGGCAGGGGGCTTGGCTGAGATACTCCATGAGTAATAAAAATGTACTGGAAATACTCAGCAGGTCAGGCAGCATCTGTGGAGAGAGAAACAGTTAACATTTCAGG
Organism: Heterodontus francisci; assembly: GCF_036365525.1. Taxonomy (NCBI): domain Eukaryota; kingdom Metazoa; phylum Chordata; class Chondrichthyes; order Heterodontiformes; family Heterodontidae; genus Heterodontus; species Heterodontus francisci. Next base: position 89,121,200 of record NC_090388.1, on the reverse strand, counting down.
TCTGTGATCTTTCATAAGAAGATGGGGAACCCACCACCAGTCATTAATTGGTCTGGAACGTTAGAATCGCTCAGGGAGATGCTCCAGCTGGCTGAGGCGGGATTTGCCGCCCCCACACCCCCAGCATGGATTTCTAAAGGGTAGATCAGGGCTGGCCAACTTTTTCGCGTGGGAGGCCACATTACAATCTTTGTCATACGTGTAGGGCGGGTGAGACAATTTCGGAAAGATAAAGGTATTAAAAATGTATATTGCTATTGATCAAAACAACAAATATGCATTTTTGTGAAGAAGCTTTAAATGAGAAGATTAATTTATTGACTTACTTCCTCGTCATATGTTGGACACTGATTTAGTGAGATACCTTGCATTTTTTTGCTTGCACATGTAGGCAATGTTTACCCGCGTACCGTAGTGATGCGCAGTATTCCAGATAGATGTCGATCTGTCAGGAGTCGCAGAGAGATACAGAACTGAAACAGGCCCTTCGGCCCACCGAGTCTGTGCAGACCAACAACCGCCCATTTATACTAATCTTACATTAATCCCATATTCCCTACCACATCCCCACCATTCTCTTACTACCTACCTACACTAGGGGCAATTTACAATGGCCAATTTACCTATCAACCTGCAAGTCTTTGGCTGTGGGAGGAAACCAGAGCACCCGGCGGAAACCCATGTGGTCACAGGGAGAACTTGCAAACTCCACACAGGCAGTACCCAGAACTGAACCTAGGTCACTGTGAGGCTGTGGTGCTAACCACTGCGCCACTGTGGCCATGATCACTCTTCTTCTCTCGCTCTCGCTCATAACTGATGAATCTGATTTAACTTTTTGAAAAAGTGACTAAAGTAGTGGACAGTGGAAGGTCTGGATGTTATTTATATGGACTTCCAGAAGGTATTTGATAAAGTCACTCAGATTGCTAAAGTCGAATTTCATGGAACTGAAGGCAAATTATTGACCTGGTTAGATTAGAAGCAGCAAAAGTTAGAGAGTTGGGTTAATGAACAGATGTGCTAATTGACAGGATGTGGCTGGTGATGTCCAGCAAGAACCTGTGTTGGGGCCTCAACTATTCACTAATTATTAATTACTTCGATGATGGCATAGCGAGGCACATATCCAAGTTTGCCATTGACACAAAGGTAGGTGATATTGTAAGCAGCCTAGATGGAAGTGTAACCTTATAAAGAGATATTGATAGATAAAGTAAATGGCAAAACTGTGGCAAATGGATTTCACGGTAAGCAAATGTGAGATTATTTCTGATGAAGGGTCACTGACCTGAAACGTTAACTCTGCTTCTCTCTCCACAGATGCTGCCAGACCTGCTGAGTGTTTCCTGCATTTCTTGTTTTTATTTCAGATTTCCAGCATCTGCAGTATTTTGCTTTTATTTTAGTGAGATTATCCACTTTGGACCTGAAAAAGGATGGATCAGAGCACCTTTTTAAATGGTGAAAGGCTAGAAGCAGTGGAGGCCCAAAGAGACTTAGGGGTCCACATAGATCATTAAAAAGTCATGAACAACTGCAGAAAACAATCAGTACAGTTAATGGAATGCTGGCCTTTATATCTAAAGGGCTAGAATACAAGGTGGTAGAAGTCATGCTGTGGCAACTCACCCACAAGAGGAAATAGTTTCTCTCTTTCTTACCCTACCAAATTGATTCATCATCTTAAACAGCTCAGAGCACCCCTTAATCTTCTACACTCAAGTGAATCAGCACTATATCCTCTCCCAGGCCAATATAGTCTTCCTGAGGTACAGTGCCCAGAACTGAATACAGTACTCAAGAAAGGGTCTCACTTTAGCTCTTTGCAGCTGTAACATAACTTCCAAAGCCCTTGAGATAAAGAGCAACATTGCATTAAATTCTTAAACTACCTTTTGTATCTATCCACTAGCTTTTAGTGATTACTGTACATGGACCACTAAACCTCTCTGTTCATCTACAGTTCCTAACTTTTCACTGTTTAGAAAAATACTTGGCTTTGTCTTTCTTGGGTTCAAAGTGGGTGACCTCACACTTCCCTACTTTTAATTCCATCTGCCACAGTTTTGCTCACTCATTTAATCTACCAGCGCCCCTTGAATCTATAATCTAACAGCGCGCCTTTGCAATGTTTTACTTCCATCTACACTAGTTACTGAAATAAAAACAGAAAATGCAGGAAATGCGCAGCAGGTCTGGCAGCATCTGTGGAGAGAGAAACAGAGTTAATGTTTCAGGTAAGTGATCTTTCATCAGAACTGGGAAAAGTTGCATTTTAGGTTTTAGGCAAGTGACAGTGGGGAGGGTGATAAAAGGAAGAAAAGGGAAAGTCTGTGATAGGGTGAAAGACAGGAGAGATTAAATAACAAAAGTGTTAGTGCAAGGCCAAAGGGATTGGCAATGGGACAAGTCAAAAAACAAAAGATGTGTCCAAAGCAGGTGTGAATGGCAGAATCATGGACAACAGCAAAGCGGAAAAATACGAGAGAGAAACCAAAACCAGCAAAGAAAAAGGAAACACAATTTGGGCAGAGGTTACGACCTGAAATTGTTGAATTCAGCGTTGAGTCCGGAAGACTGTAAAGTGTCTAATCAACAGATGAGGTGCTGTTCCTCAAGCCTGCATTGAGCTTCATTGGAACGCAGCAGGAGGCTAAGGGCAGAGAAATCAGAGCGGGAGAAAGGAGGAGAATTAAAATGACAGACGGCCAGAAGCTTAGATGGGGGTGTTCTGCAAAGGGGTAACCCAGTCTGCATTTGGTCTTCCCAATGTAGAGGAGACCACACTGTGAGCAACGAATACAGTGTACTAAAGTAGTACAAGTAAATTGCTGTTTCACCTGGATGGAGTGTTTGGGGCCTTGCCTGGTGAAAAGGGAGGAGGTAAAAGAGGAGGTGTTGCAATCCTATACTTGCATAGAAAGGTGCTGTGGGGAGAAGAGGGATGTTGGGGGTCATTGAGGAGTGGACCAGATGTCATGGAGGGAAAGGTCCTATCAGAATGCTGAGAGGAGTGTTGAAGATGTGTTTGGTGGTGGAAATGGCAGAGGATGATCTGTTGAATGTGGAGGCTTGTCTGAAGGAAGGTGAGAACAAGGGGAAGCCTATCCTGGTTCTGGGTGGTGGGGGAGAGGAAGGGGTGAAAGCAGAACTGTGTGAAATGGAACGGGCACAATCGAGGGCTCTGTCAATCACAGTTGGCGGGGTGGATTCTCACTTGAGGAAAAAGGAAGGCATATCGGAAGCCCTGGTATGGAAGGTTGCATTGTCAGAATAGATGCGACGGAGTCAGAGAAACTAGGAGAATGGAATAGAGTCCTTACAGGAAACAGGATGAGAGAAAGTGTAATCAAGGTAGCTGTGGGAATAAGTGGTCTTATAATGAATATTGGTTGGTAGCCTATCCCCAGAAATGGAGACGGAGAAGTCGAGGAAGGGAAGGGAAGAGCTGGAGATGGACCATGTGAAGGTGAGAGAATGCTGGAAATTGGAAGCAAAGCTGATGAAATTTTCCAGTTTGGAACAAGAGCAGGAAGCGGCGCCAATACAGTCATCATTGCACTAGAAAAAGAGGTGAAGGAGGGAGCTGGAGTAGGACTGGAACTAGGAATATTCCAAGTATCCCATAGAAAGGCAGGCAGAGCTAGGACCCATGTACCTTTTATTTGGCGGAAATGAGTGGAGTTAAAGGAGCAGTTGTTCAATGTGAGAACAAGCTCAGTCAGATGGAAGTGGATGGGGACTGGCTGGGCTGCTGTTCAATGGAGAAGCAGAGAGCCCTCAGACCAACCTGGCGGGGATGGAGGTGGTGAGAGATTGGATGATACTATTGTGGAACCTAATTTGGTGTCATCAGCAAGTTTGTATATATGGCTCCCTGTTCATTCGCCCAAATCATCTATACATATAGTGAAAAGCTAAGCCCACAGTATAGATCCCTAGGGGAAGAGTACTAGTCACATGCTACATACCCATTATCCTTACTCTCTGTCTTCTCCTTCCTAACCGATTTCCCTGTTAGTTAGGAAGTAGACATGCTGTTGTCTCACAATTATCTTTCCACTTTTCTGATTACTGCTTATTCGCATTCCTTCAGTCTTGCTTTTGCACTTACCCACAATACTGAGCCTTGGTTGGTCAAAGTCATAAGTGTTTCAATTCCTCCAAAACACCACAACCTACAGAAAGTCCTGCAGTCGCATCATCTTCACCCTCTCCAAGCTTCTCCCGTTTTCTCATGCCCCAGCATTACCATTTTAAAAAGTTCCTCCTGGTTTTAAGATCTGTCTACAATCTATGTGTTAGTGATCTTCTTCTACCTTGTGCCCCACATGCACCCTCCACTCCTCTAATACTGACATTTGTTCAGCTACTTTTAGAAAACCCCTTTTATAGCTCCTTTAAAACATTTGATTTCCCCAAACTAACCTCTCCTTTCTTCCCCCTTATGCATGCTCAGTTTTAATTGTATCCTTTGATCCTTAACTGTAACGTGCTTAGAGAATTATATAAATCCAGTAACATCCAGTATTTTTTAGCCTATTTTAGCTTGCTGGGTGAATTGATCTTGGAGAATGTTGGTCTCAAACATTGACAGTTTTCTTTGTTTCCCAGGATGGTGCAAGCAGCATATCATCAGGTAGCTTGGAGCCAAATCTGTTCTGTGATGAAGAAATTCCAATAAAAGCAGAAGAAGTGGTGTCACATGTATGGCCAGCTACACCATCTTTCTGTGCAGAACATGCATATTCATCAGCATCAAAGTCCTTCTCGCAAGGTCAGTCTGACACTATACTGCATATGCCTTTTCTCATGAGCCTTCAGGTCACTTACTCACCATTATGTATTGCTACATATAAATTCTGTTAGCTGCTTTCCAAGCTATTAAAGCATCTATATTATTTCCACCTTTGTCACCTTTCACTTTTGGAATTCTAGTTAAGTACTGTTTGATCTTTTGAATTCATGTACTCAAATCTACCTCTAGATATGATACATTCCCAGATCAAACCTATAGCACTGACTGGCGCAAGTTGCTGGTTGATTCTCAGAGCTGGAGAGAAGACATTGGGATATTGATGTTCATGTAATGTACTTCTCCTCTTGCAAGGAATTGAAGAGAACTTCAAAACGATACCTTTTATTTCGTACCTTGTTCCACACGGCTCAGTTCCCCTTTGAAATCTTTCTTGTCTATCGCACCACAAGCCCTATTATGAGCTCACTCCTCCCTTTTCCGGCACCAGATCTGGCTGGACCACATCAGAACTTGCTGCATACATTCAAACTGGTAGTAGCTGTTGGTGCATTTTGGAAGAACATACATGATGAATACAACCGGGTACAGCATTTTTGAGAATGCCTGGCTACTTGGAGAGTAGAAGTTACCTAATTTATGTTGATGCTGAACTGGTCCCGCCCAAGCCCCCTCCTTCCCTTCTCTCGTGCTTCCGTGCTCAGTGACTCCGAGAGTCATCGTCATTATTGGGCACAGAAGAAAAAAGAAAAATTTATATAGTGCCTTGCATGACCACCAGATGTCTCAAGTGCTTTACAGCCAATTAAGTACTTCATTTTTGAAGTGTAATCACTGTTGTAATGAAGGAAACATGGCAGCCAGTATACACAAAGCAAACTCTCAGAAACAGCAAAGTGATAATGACAAGATATAATCAGTTTTTGTGATGTTGATTGAGGGATAGATATTGGCCAGGACACAGGGGAGAACTCCCCTGCTCTTCTTCAAAATAGTGCCATGGGATCTTTAACATTCACCCAAACAGGCAGATGGGCCTCGGTTTAATGTTTCATCCGAAAGATGGCACCTCTGACAGTACAGCAATCTCTCAGTACTGCACTGCAGTGTCAGCCTTGATTTGTGTCCTCCAACCCTGGAGTGGGACTTGAATCTGGAACCTTAAGACTCAAGCAAGAGTGCTGCCATCTGAACCACAGCTGACGGCATTTAACCTATCGGGTTCATGCCAGATCTCCGTAAAGTAATCCAGTCAGTCCCATTTCCCATGCTCTAGTCCCGTAGCCCTGCAGGTTTATTTCCTCCAAGTGCACATCCAGTTTCCTTTTGAAATTGTGGATCGTCTTCGGCTTCCACCACCCTCATAGGCAGTGAGTTCCAAGTCAGTATTATTCACCGTGTAAAAAATGTTCTTCCTCATATCCTCTCTGCAACACTTGTCCAAAACCTTAAATCTGTGACCTCTAATCTTGTACCATAAGCCACTGGGAATAGTTTACCTAAACAGTTTATCTAAACCTGTCATAATCTTGTATACCTCTATCAAATTTCTCCTCAACCTCCTTTTCTCCAAGGGAGAACAACTCCAGCTTCTCCAACCTAACCTTGTCACTAAAATCCCTCATCCTTGGAACTATTCTGGTAAATCTCCTCTGCACCCTCTCAAGGACCCTCACATCCTTCCTAAAGTGTGGTGACCAGAACTGGATGGAATACTGTATTTGTGACATAGCCAGAGCTTTATAAAGGTTCAGCATAACTTCCCTGCTTTTGTACTTAATACCTCTATTTATGAAGCCCAAGATCCCACATGCTTTGCTAACTGCTCTCTCAATATGTCCAGCCACCTTCAAAGGTTGATGCACGTGCACCCCCAGGTCCCTCTGTTCCTGCATGCTCTTTAGAACTGTGCCATTAAATATATATTGCCTCTCCCTTCTGCCAAAATGCATCACCTCACACTTTTCTATATTAAATTCCATTTGCCACTTGTCTGCCTATTCTGCTAACCATCTCACTGTTTGCCACACCTTCAAGTTTGGTACCATCAGCAGATTTTGAAATTTTATTCTGTAGTCCAATATCCAAGTCATTTATATATAGCAAAAAAAGCAGTTGTCCTAGCAGTGACCCTTGGGGAACACCACTGTATACCATCCTCCAGTCTGAAAAACATCCATTTACCACAACTCGATGTTTTCTGTGCTTAAGCCAATTTTTTATCCAAACTGATGCTGACACTCCTATTCCATGCACCTCAATTTAGTTAACCAGCCTTTTATGTGGTACTTTGCGAAATACTTTCTTAAAATCCATATAGACAACAGCCAGTGCATTCCCTTCATCTGTTATTTCATCAAAAAGTTTAATCAAATTAGTCAAGCACTGCCGCTTTCCCGTTAATCCCCTTCCCAACAAAACAATAACAGATTTCCATTGTTCCTTTTTGAACAGCGGTAGCAGTGAGAGTGTGAGCCAGGGGGCAGCTGGGAAGGTAAGTTTCACTATAAAGTACTTACCTAGTGATTCGGCAGCTTCTTTTTGAACCGCGGTAGCAGTGAGAGTGTGAGCCAGGGGGGCAGCTGGGAAGGTAAGTTTCAGTATAAAGTACTTACCTAGCAATTCAGCAGCTTCTTTTTGAACCGCGGTAGCAGTGTGAGTGCGAGCCAGGGGGCAGCTGGGAAGGTAAGTTTCAGTATAAAGTACTTAACTAGCAATTCAGCAGCTTCGGCAGGGTGGGGGAAAAAAACTGAAAAAGTGACGTCACAGGAAAGCTGTGACCTGATTGGTAGGGAATCTATACCGAATTTGAAAATAAAACTGATAAAAATTGATTAAAACACTAATTAACTAATTAATAAGTAGAGTAACTAAACCAGAGGGAGGAGATTACTGTATTTAGACAGCATTTAATATTTATTGTAGAAATATAGCACTAGGGACCACATAGTGAAGTGTATCATAATTTAGTAAGGATTTAATATGTATTTATTTATTTTATATCAATTAACTAATTAAGGATAGAAATGTCAGTTAGAGGGGTGAAGTGCTTCACCTGTGAGATGTGGGAGGTCCGTGATGCTTCCAGCGTTCCGGGCGACTACATCTGCAGGAAGTGTACCTAGTTGCAGCTCCTCACAGACTGCATGGATCGGTTGGAGCGGCAATTGGATGCACTTAGGAGCATGCAGGTGGCGGAAAGCGTCATAGACAGGAGTTTTAGAGAAGTGGTTAAACCCAAAGTGCAGGCAGATAGATGGGTGATCGCTAGAAGGGGCAGGCAGTCAGTGCAGGAATCACCTGTGGCTAACCCCCTCTCTTAACAGGTATACCGTTTTGGATACTGTTGGGGGGGGGGGATGGCCTATCAGGGGAAAACAGCAGCAGCCAGAGCAGTGGCACCACGGTTGGCACTGTTGTTCAGCAGGGAGGGACAAAGCGCAGAAGAGCAATAGTTATAGGGGACTCTATAGTCAGGGGCACAGATAGGCGCTTCTGTGGACGTGAAAGAGACTCCAGGATGGTATGTTGCCTCCCTGGTGCCAGGGTCAAGGATGTCTCTGAACGGACAGAGGGCATTCTGAAGGGGGAGGGTGAACAACCAGAGGTTGTGGTACACATCGGTACCAATGACATAGGCAGGAAGAGTGATGAGGTCCTGCAGGGGGAGTTTAGGGAGTTAGGTAGTAAGTTACAAAAACAGGACCTCGAGGGTTGTAATCTCAGGATTACTCCCTGTGCCACGTGCCAGTGAGGCTAGAAATAGGAAGATAGTGCAGCTAAACACGTGGCTGAGCAGCTGGTGTGGAAGGGAGGGTTTCAGATATCTGGACCATTGGACTCTCTTCAGGGACAGATGGGACCTGTACAAGAAGGACGGGTTGCATCTAAACTGGAAGGGCACTAATATCCTGGCTGCAAGGTTTGCTCGCGTCACTCGGGAAGGTTTAAACTAGTGTGGCAGGGGGGTGGGAACCAGAGCAGTAGGACAGCTAGTGAAGTAAATGAGGAGGACATAGTAAATAAGGCCAGTAGGACTAAGAGGAAGAGCAGGCAGGGAGATGTTGCTGAGCACAGCGGGACTGGTGGTCTGAAGTGCATTTGTTTCAATGCGAGAAATATAACAGGTAACGTAGATGAACTTAGAGCTTGGATTAGTACTTGGAAATATGATGTTGCTATTACTGAGATTTGGTTGAGGGAAGGGCAGGATTGGCAGCTAAATGTTCCAGGCTTTAGAAGCTTCAGGCGGGATAGAGGGGGATGTAAAAGGGGTGGGGGAGTTGCATTACTAGTTAAGGAGAATATCACAGCTGTACTGCGGGAGGACACCTCGGAGGGGTCATGCAGCGAGGCAATATGGGTGGAGCTCAGGAATAGGAAGGGTGCAGTCACGATGTTGGGGGTTTACTACAAGCCTCCCAACAGCCAGCGGGAGGTAGAGGAGCAGATATGTAGACAGATTTTGGAAAGATGTAAAGGTAACAGGGTTGTAGTGGTGGGTGATTTTAATTTCCCCAATATTGACTGGGACTCACAGTGCTAGGGGCTTGGATGGGGCAGAATTTGTGAGGAGCATCCAGGAGGGCTTCTTGAAACAGTATGTAGTCCAACTAGGGATGGGGCCATTCTGGACCTGGTATTGGGGAATGAGCCCGGCCAGGTGGTCGAAGTTTCAGTAGGGGAGCATTTCGGGAGCAGTGACCATAATTTCATACGTTTTAAGGTACTTGTGGATAAGGATAAGAGTAGTCCTCGGGTGAAGGTGCTAAATTGGGGGAAGGCTAATTATAACAATATTAGGCAGGAACTGAAGAATTTAGATTGGGGGCGGCTGTTTGAGGGTAAATCAACATCTGACATGTGGGACAAAAACAAGAAATGCTGGATTCACTCAGCAGGTCTGGCAGCATCTGTGGAAAGAGAAGCAGAGTTAACGTTTCGGGTCAGTGACCCTTCTTCGGAACTGCATGTGGGAGTCTTTCAAACGTCAGCTGATTAGAATCCGGGACCAGCATGTTCCTGTGAGGAAGAAAGATAAGTTTTGCAAGTTTCGGGAAGCTTGGATAACACGGGATATTGTGAGCCTAGTCAAAAAGAAAAAGGAAGCATTTGTAAGGGCTGGAAGGCTAGGAACAGATGAAGCCTTGAGGAATATACAGACAGTAGGAAGGAACTTAAGCAAGGAGTCAGGAGGGCTAAAAGGGGTCATGAAAAGTCATTGGCCAACAGGATTAAGGAGAATCCCAAGGCTTTTTATACATATATAAAGAGCAAGAGGGTAACCAGGGAAAGGGTTGGCCCACTCAAGGACAGAGATGGGAATCTTTGCGTGGAGCCAGAGGAAATGGGCGAGGTGCTAAATGAGTACTTTGCATCAGTATTCACCAAGGAGAAGGACTTGGTGGATGATGAGCCTAGGGAAGGGAGTGCAGATAGTCTCAGTCATCTCATTATCAAAAAGGAGGAGGTGTTGGGTGTCTTGCAAAGCATTAAGGTAGATAAGTCCCCAGGCCCTGATGGGATCTACCCGAGAATACTGAGGGAGGCAAGGGAAGAAATTGCTGGGGCCTTGACAGAAATCTTTGTATCCTCATTGGCTACAGGTGAGGTCCCAGAGGACTGGAGAATAGCCAGTGTTGTTCCTTTGTTTAAGAAGGGTGGCAAGGATAATCCAGGAAATTATAGGCCGGTGAGCCTTACGTCAGTGGTAGGGAAACTATTAGAGAGGATTCTTCGGGACAGGATTTACTCCCATTTGGAAACAAACAAACTTATTAGCGAGAGACAGCATGGTTTTGTGAAGGGGAGGTCGTGTCTTACTAATTTGATTTGAGTATTTTGAGGAAGTGACGAAGATGATTGATGAGGGAAGGGCGGTGGATGTTGTCTATCTGGACTTTAGTGAAGCCTTTGACAAGGCCCCGCATGGCAGACTGGTACAAAAGGTGAAGTCATACGGGATCAGAGGTGAGCTGGCAAGATGGATACAGAACTGGCTCGGTCACAGAAGACAGAGGGTAACAGTGGATGGGTGTTTTTCTGAATGGAGGGATGTGACTAGTGGAGTTCTGCAGGGATCAGTGCTGGGACCTTTGCTGTTTGTAGTATATATAAATGATTTGGAGGAAAATGTAGCTGGTCTGATTAGTATGTTTGCGGACGACACAAAGGTTGGTGGAGTTGCGGATAATGATGAGGATTGTCAGAGGATACAGCAGAATATAGATCGGTTGGAGACTTGGGCGGAGAAATGGCAGATGGAGTTTAATCCGGACAAATGTGAGGTAATGCATTTTGGAAGGTCTAATGCAGGTGGGAGGTATACAGTAAATGGCAGAACCTTTAGGAGTATTGACAGGCAGAGAGATCTGGTCGTACAGGTCCACAGGTCACTGAAAGGGGCAACGAAGGTGGATAAGGTAGTCAAGAAGGCATACGGCATGCTTGCCTTCATCGGTCGGGGCATAGAGTATAAAAATTGGCAAGTCATGTTGCAGCTGTACAGAACCTTAGTTAGGCCACACTTAGAATATTGCATGCGATTCTGGTCACCGCACTACAGAAGGACGTGGAGGCTTTGGAGAGGGTACAGAGGAGGTTTACCAGGATGTTGCCTGGTCTGGAGGGCATTAGCTATGAGGAGAGGTTGGAAAAAGTCGGATTGTTTTCACTGGAACGACGGAGGTGGAGGGGCGACATGATAGAGGTTTACAAAGTTATGAGCGGCATGGACAGAGTGGATAGTCAGAAGCTTTTTCCCAGGGTGGAAGAGTCAGTTACTAGGGGACATAGGTTTAAGGTGCAAGGGGTAAAGTTTAGAGGGGATGTGCGAGGCAAGTTTTTTACACAGAGGGTGGTGAGTGCCTGGAACTTGCTGCCAGGGGAGGTGGTGGAAGCAGATATGATAGCGACGTTTAAGAGACATCTTGACAAATATATGAATAAGAAGGGAATAGAGGGATAGGGGCCCCGGAAGTGCAGAAGGTGTTTGTTTAGGCAGGCATCAAGATCGGCGCAGGCTTAGAGGGCTGAATGACCTGTTCCTGTGCTGTACTGTTCTTTTTTTGTTTTGTAATAGAAATTTGGCCTTTAACTCAAATGAAGTTATGTTACGTTGTATAAAATCTCTGGTTAGACTCCGTCAGCAGAAGTGCTGATATGGAAGGTGAGATCAAAACAGATGTGATAGAAACAGAGAAACTAGGAGACTGAAATAGAGTCCTTACCGAAAGGAGGATAGGAGGAAATGTACTCAAGGTAACTGTGGAGTCAGTGGCCTTATAGTAGATATTGCTTGATAGCCTATCTCCAGTAATGGAGAGATTGGGGAAGGGACGAATTGGAGATTGACCAGGTGAAGGGGAGGGAAGGCTGGAAATTGGAAGCAAAGTTGATGAGATTTTCCAGTTCGGGACAAGAACTGTGGATGGCATCTGTACAGTCATCAATGTACTGGTAAAAAAGATGCGGGGTGGAAACCTGAGTAAGACTGGAACAAACGATGCTCCAGGTATCCTGTGGAAAGGCAGGCATAGCTGGGACCATTCCAGGTTCTCATAGAAACCTTTTATTTGGAAAAAGTAAGTGGAGCCAAAGGAGAAGTAGGCAGAGGAGGGTTAGTGGTGGATGGGTGGGTTCAAGGAAGAAACAGGCCCTTCAAGACATCCTGGTGGAGGTTGATTTGTAGAGGGATTCGATGTCCATGGTGAAAAGATGATGTTTAGAGCCAGGAAACTGTTAAAAGTCGGTGAGGTGAGAGTGATTGTCTTTGATATCAAGGCAGCATTTGACTGAGTGTCGCATCAAACAGCCCTAGCCAAATTGATGTCAATGGGAGTCAGGGGGAAGACTTCCTTCTGGAGTCATACCTGGCACAAAGAAAGAAGGTTGTAGTTGTTGGAGGCCAATCATCTCAGCCCCAGGACATTGTTGCAGGGGTTCCTCAGGTTAGTGTCCTAGGCCTGACCATCTTCAGCTGCTTCCTCAAAGGCCTTCCCTCCATCATAAGGTCAGACGTGGGGATGGATTGCATAATGTTCAGCACCATTCACAACTCATCAGATACTGAAGCAGTCCGTGTCCACATGCAGCAAGACCTGGACAACATTCAGGGTTAGGCTGATAAGTAGCAAGTAACACTTGTGCCACACAAATGCCAGGCAATGACCATCTCCAACAAGAGAGAATCTAACCATCTCCCCTTAACATTACTGAAATGAGGAGAAATTACTTCACACAAAGGGTTGTGAATCTTCGGAATTCTGTAACCCAGAGGGTTGTGGATTCTCCATCGTTGAATACATTTAGAGCTGGGATAGACTAATTTTTTGGTCTCTGGAATCAAGGGATATGGCAAGTGGGCGGGAAAGTAGAGTTGAATCCTAAGATCAGCCATGATTGTTTTGAATGGCAGAGCAAGCTCAATGGGCCATATAGTTTACTCCTGCTCTATTTCTTGTGTTCAACGGCATTGCCATTGCTGAATCTCCCACTGTCAATATCCTGGGGGTTATCATTGACCAGAAACTGAACTGGAGCAGACGCATAAATACTGTGACTACAAAAGCAGGTCAAAGGCTAGGAATCCTGCGGTGAGTAACTCACTTTCTGACTTCCCAAAGCCTGCCCACCATCTACAAAGTCAGGAGTGTAATGGAATACTCTCCACTTGCCTGGATGAATACGGCTTCACAAACACTCAAGAAGCTCGACACCATCCAGGACAAAGTAGCCCGCTTGATTTTACATTCCATCCACCACTTGAAACATTCACTCCCTCCAGCACCGTCGCACACTGGCAGCAGTGTGTACCATCTACACGATGCACTGCAGCAACTCACCACGCCTGCTTCAATGGTACCTTCCAAACCTGTGACCTCTGCCACCTAGAAGGACATAGGCATCAGATGCGTGGGAACACCAACATCTGCAAGTTCCCCTCCAAGCCATACACCATCCTGACTTGGAACTATATCATCATTCCTTCACTGTCGCAGGGACAAAATCCTGAAATTCTCTCCCTAACAACACTGTGGGTTAAAGGCCTGCTACCCAACCCGAACTCAACGGAACCTGACGACGTGTGTTGGTTTTGGGATGGGTCGGGCCCATCTTACGGGTCTGGCTTTCGGGCTCAGGTTAGGTTGGGCCGAGTCCAGGTCGGGCTCGGGTCAGATCTGGCCCGGGTCGGGTCGGGCCGGACATACTCGTTAAGTGCTCTGCTGGTAAGCATTGAAATTAAAAAAACTTACCTGAGCTGGGAGCCCGGCACGAAACTGAATCTGCGCGGTGAGCAAGTGATGTTACTATGACGTCATCACGCACATACTGCAGCTTCCTGGAGGTTCTGAGTCAGAAGGTAAGTAAGGGATGGTCGGGGTTGGGTCGAGTCAAGGTCGGGCTCGGGACAAAATCAGAGGGGCTTGGGACAAAATCAGAGGGACTCGGGCCGGGCCAGGGTCTGCTGTGGTTCGGTTGGGTTCGGGTCTGGTTCTTTTTCCCGACCTGAGCAGGCCTTTACTGTGGGTGTACCCGCACCAGATGGACTGCAGCTGTTCAAGAAGGCAACTCACCACCACCTTCTCAAGGGATGGGCAACAAATGCTGGCCGAGCCAGCGACACCCACATCCCATGAAATGAATTTTTTTTTTTTAAAGTGGCAGAGGGTGTTGAAGAGTCGCAGATGTAGGTGGCAAGAGACAGGTCAAGGGGTGAAAAAGGTCATGTTGGGAAGAAATTAGTTCCTTGGGGCAAGAACAGATGAAACAGCAGTTTTTTGTGGATCTTGGGAAGGAGGTAGATGTGGGGTTGGTGGCTGTGGGAGAGAGATCTCTGGAGGAGATGAGGACCGTGATAGTCTTGAAAACAATAGCTTGATGTTCCATGGTGGAGTCATGACCCCGGGAGAGGTAGGGGGAGGTGTCTGCGTCTGCTAGGTAGAAGACAGTTTGTCAAACAACAACAGTGCCACCCTTCTCAACAGGTTTAATAATGTTCAGGGTTGTACCTGAGAGACAAAAGTGCTGCAAGTTCATAGGGAGGTATGTTAAAGTGCGTGAGGAGAGCAGAGAAATTGAGATAGCTGATGTCACACTGGCAATTCGAAATGAAAAGGTCTAGAGAGGGCAAGAGGCCAGGGGGAGGAGGCCAGGTGGAATGAGAATTCTGAAGAAGGGAGAAAGGACCCTTTTGGCAGTCCTGGCCAAAGAATTGGCTATGGAGGCAAAGACAACAGAAGAAAAGCGTAGCGTCATGCCAAGCTCAAAATTCATAAAGGGTGGGGAGTATGGAATGAAACTGATGCCTTTGTTTAGGACTTTTTGATTACGTTTTGTACTTGCCCACCAACTTTGAGTGATTTATGTACTTGGACCCCTAAATCTCTCTGCCTCTCTCCAGTGCTTAGTTTCTTATCACCTAGAAAATCCCATTTACCTGATACACAAATTTTATTTTTTTTATTTTTATTTTAGAGATACAGCACTGAAACAGGCCCTTCGGCCCACCGAGTCTGTGCCGACCAACAACCACCCATTTGTACTAACCCTACAGTAATCCCATATTCCCTACCACCTACCTACACTAGGGGCAATTTACAACGGCCAATTTACCTATCACCTGCAAGTCTTTGGCTGTGGGAGGAAACTGGAGCACCTGGCGAAAACCCACGCAGTCACAGGGAGAACTTGCAAACTCCGCACAGGCAGTACCCAGAATCGAACCCGGGTCCCTGGAGCTGAGGCTGCGGTGCTAGCCACTGTGCCGCTAATCTGTTTTCTGCAACTGGTTGAGTTCATAAATCCCTTTCCCCACTCTCCCCATTCTCACTTCAGACATGAAATATGAGGAGCTCATACACGTCTTCATCACCAAGGTTGAGACCATTCTGTATGTTGCCATTCTCTTTGCCTCCTGCCCATGGAGAGCTGAACCCTATTTTTTTTGCTGTTTTTTTTTCAACATATTCTCCTCCCTTCTTCGAGATAATATTGTCCAGATCTACCTCTTACTCCCTTGACTTCATCCCACTTAACTCTTGACCATCGAGCTCCCCTGCTTTCTCCCTGTGTAAGCTGACATTCTTAGTGGTTCCCTCCCCTTCATTATACTACCCCACCGCTCTCAACCCTTCAGTCCTCATCAGTCCCTTGAACATTTCTGTCATACAGTTAAATCATGTCTGATCTGTATTTTAACTCCATTTACCCACCTTGGTATTGTAACTCTAAATACCCTTGCCGAACAAAAGTTTTTCCATCTCAGTTTTGAAATTTTTAGTTGACCCCGAGCCTCAGCACTTTTTTTTTGCGAGACAGAGCTCCAGACTTGCACTACACTTTGTGTGAAGAAGTGCTCCCTGACATCACCCCTGAATTGCCTCGCTCTAATTTTAATCATCTGCCCTCTTGTTCTGAGCATCCAAAAGGTATCGAAGCACTGGTGAAGGTGGGACAAAGATGATACCAGCAGGAAAGACCAAACAAGCTGTGTCCCTTTTCAGTAGAAAAGAACTGAATGGCTTTGACAAGGATGTGGAGCAGATGTTACCTCTTTTGGGTGAATCCAGAACTAGGGGGAACTGTTTTAAAATTAGGGGATGGCCTTTTAGGACAGAGATGAGGAGAATTATTTTTCTTTCAGAAGGTTGTGTGACTTTGGAACTGGTGGAGGCAGGAACATTGAATATTTTTAAGGTGGAGGTAGATAGATTCTTGTTAGGCAAGGGAATCAAAGGTTTTTGGGGGTAGATGGGAGTGTGGAATTCGAAACACAAACAGATCAGCCATGATCTTATTGAATGGCGGAGCAGGCTCGAGGGGCCGAATGGTCTACTACTCCTAATTCGTGTGTTCGTATGTAATAGAGGTCTTTAAAGTTATGAAAGGATTGATAGGGTAGATGTAGAGAAAATGATTCCACTTATTGGGGGTTTAAGACTGAGCCATAAATAAAAGGTACTCACAAACATATCCAGTAAGGAATCCAGTAAGAGAAGCTTCGAGTAGTGAGAATGTGGAACTTGCTACCACAGGGAGTAGTTGAAGTGAATTTGTGTCACCCTCATCCAATACTTCCTCCATTGTCCATCTCATTCGGTGTCCTCTTGAATGTCTTCACTCTTACCTCTCTGATTCTAACCAAAGCATCTCTAGCAAACGCTACTTTTGCCTGCAATATCACCTTGAGAGTCCCTCAAGGATAGGTGAGTGGTGGTAATGTCACTGAACTAGTAATTCAGAGACCCAGGCTAATTCCCTCGGGACTTGAGTTCGAATCCCACCATGGCAGCTGGTAGAAAATAAATGCAATTAATTACTAAAAAAAAAATCTGGAATTGAAAGCTCTCGTCAGTAATGGTGCCATGCAGCTATTGTCAATTGTCGTAAAAATCCATCTGGTTCACTAATATCCTTCAGGAAAGGAAATCTGCCATCCTTACATGGTCTGGCCTCCATGTGACTCTTAACTGCCCTCCGAAATGGCCTAACAAGCCACTCAGGTCAAGGGCAATTAGGGATCGGCAGCAAATGCTGGCCTTGCCAGTGACACCCTCATCCCATGAAAGAAAAAAAAAGACATAGGATCCTCAAGGATCTAACTTGACCCTCCTCCTCCTCTTCATCTGCATGCTGCCCCTTGGTGAAATTATCCATAACGTGGGATCAGCTTTCACAGTGTCCCATTCCAGGGAATCTGCAACCCACCCTGAGAAGCTGATGCCGTAAACTTGAGGTCATCCAAAACTCTGCTGTCAATGTCCTAACTCGTACTAAATCACCTTCCCTTATCACCCCTATGCTCGCTGACTTACATCGGCTCCTGGTCAAGCAATATCTTGATTTTAAAATTCCCATCCTTGTTTTCATAGCCCTCTAAGGCCTCATCCCTCCCTATCTCTTTAATCTCCTTCAGCCCTGCAACCCTCCAAGATATCTACGCTTCTCTGATTCTGCCCTCTTGTGCATTCCTGATTTTAATTGCTCCACCATTGTTGGCCGCGCCTTCAGTTGCCTAGGCCCGAAGCACTCCATCTCGCTTTTCACCTTGGGACACTCCATAAAACCTACCTCCTTTACCATGCTTTTGGACATCTGACCTAGTATCCGCTTATGTGGTTCGGTGTTATACTTTGTTTCAGAATGCACCTGTGAAGCGTCTTGGGACATTTTATGACATTAATGATGCCTATATAAAGATAGGTTGTTACCGTTTGTCATGAGTTGGAATGGTCAAATCTGAAGGTGGCAAAAGCATAATTTGGGTGTGAACGTAGGTAGTGGAAAGGCTTAGATAGAAGTGGAGGATGAGAATGTTACGGATATAGGGTGTGTTGCAGGATCACAGAGGAAGGTAGTACAGGGTGGAGTGTGTGGTGTAGAATTTCGTCATTTGGGGACATGTGGTGCAGTTTCTCATCAGACTATGGCTGAAACAGTTCCACAAAGTTAGTTTTTGTCTGAGAAACAAGTAGTTGCTCATTATTATTTCAAAGTTTTCTTTAAAATCAAAGTAACATCTGTGGTTGACGTAGCTCATTGCTACATAGTTGACACATTCCACTTATAGAATCATAAAATGGTCACAGCACAGATGGAGGCCATTTTTCCTGTTGTATCCATGCTGGTTCTCTACTCAGCTGGTCCATGCCTTTCCCTGTCGCCTTGCAATTTTTTCTCTTCAAATGCACTTCTCTTTTGACAGCCATTTTGAAACTGCGTCCACAACACTCGCAGGCAGTGCATTCCAGTTCCTAACCACACGCTGTGGTAGGGCAAGAGAGTCCCCTGCGGAGTGTCACTTGGGTTCAGAGCTAGACGTAACAGGAATGAGTGACTCAACACCAAATGATGTGTTAAAACAGTAATTTTATTGAGTAATTGTGAAGTAATTATTAAACAATTATTAACGATAAAAGCAGAAAAGAAAGATAACTTTATTAAAAAGAAATGAAGGAAACGAGTATAGAAAGACAAAAAAAACTTGCAGCACAACTGCTATAACCCCAAATTTGTCTGTTCATGACAGCTCCCTAAAATGGTACCACGTTCCCCTTGGTACATACATCACTGAGTCTCCGGAAAACCTTCCTCCATAGTCCTCAGTGGATGACTAGTTCACTCCTGTTGCAGCCTCGAAAGTTGGATGCTGTGCCCCTTTAAATCCAATTTCTGGCTCCATTCCAGCTTCCCAAGGCTTCCATCAGACTTTCTCAAAACAAGAGTCTGACAACCATGAGTCCTTATTGAATTCTTCTGACCGGCACTACGAGGCTGTTCAGGCTGTTTACACATCCTTTGATGGTGTCTCTCACCTGCCATCAATTAGGTTTTACTGTCCATCAATTAAACTCCATCTCCTGACTCCACGCCATAGTGGACCACCCCATGTGCAAGGCTATCCATTGTCCTGGCTTGTAGTTCAAGGGTCATCAAATACTATTAGAACTAACTTCTGTTTAAACAATGGGAAAGCAACCTTATTTTCAAGAAGAGAAGATCGGTAGTTTAGACAAAACAGCAGCTGTGCATGGCCTGGCCTGACCAGCATGAAAACAAACAGAAAAAGTTCTTGGTGGGGGGGGGGAGAAAACAAGTTCATAGTTAACAATACTGTTGATTGCCATTGATTACATAATGAATTAATTAATTAATTGACTTAATCAGAGTACAATCACACTTAGTTTTCAATCAATGTCTACAAAGTAACCTTTAAAAATTCACTACAGGTTTGATACAAGTTTTTATTAAAAGCAAAGCAAAAGCAAAAACATAAAAACTACAAAATGTAGTGGAGGCAGGCCTCAGGCCTACAGCCCTCCCACCCCCCCAAGCCTTTAAAGTACAAATTACAGCTATATTTTATAATCAACATAACTACTTATGGTAATTTATTCAGTTGAACTGATCTTTTTTATATCCGACTGGGGTTTCAAAGCTCATAAAGGTCGCAGTTTGAGTTCAGTTACTCATGAGGTCTACTGTTGATACATTTTATTTACACTTTGTGCAATTAACTAGTAGAGACAGAATTATCGGTAATTGAACAAAGACTAACACATGCGTAATCCTAATCCATGGATGAACATTCACGTTCATGCCCCAATTCCATAAATCCTCCCACCATGTGGTAGTCTTGATACCATCAATCTTTTTATTAATATACTTGTTATGTTGCTGCAAGCAAAGATAAATTTTTTTGGGATTTAGCAATGCTCTCTCTTAATTCTCTCAGTTGTTCGGGCAGTTATGGGACATTATAACTTATTCTTCCTACATAGTCCTGTAATTGTCCCTTCATTGTAACTTTTACACTAATTTATGTTATATTATGATGGTAAATATTTATCAATTCTTGGTCACCAATTCTGACCGGTGTTTCTGGGGTAAAACAGAAGGTTGCTTCGGAACAGGCCATAGTTTTTCATATCCAAAATTATAATTCTCTATGGTGGTAGCACAGTATTCCCCTTCTCCTATGTATACAGTTTGTTTTGGCTTTAGGTCAGCTGCAACAGTCTCCATTGTGCAATTTACTTGTGTTTGATTAAACCCACATGTTGCTATGGGATGGTCCCTTATCTTGTACGGCCACACAATCACTTCTCTAAACATGTTACAGCCTTCCAGCCAAGTTCCTAATACATAATCTCCCAAATTTACTGCATATAGGTAGTTATTGTGATATTGTACATGACTGCTGTCCCAAATCAGTTCCATCTTTTCCACCTGATATATTGGCAATGGCTTAGTCTCACCTGATACTACTGGTAGAAACAGAATTAAACCAATGATGGTCCATTTAGAATTCCACATTTGACCTGTATAGGGTAAAGCTGAACCAATCCTCTGAGTTGGCAGGCTGTGATGCTATTTTTCTACTTTGGCAAGGAAGTTAACTACTCACTCGTGATCCATGTGAAGTCTGATTTCGCCTTCATGTATCTGTCTCATATTCTCTTCGGTTTGTTCCACCAGCCAGGACCCGTATGTGACACACACATCATTTTGAGCTGCTTCTACCGAGGCATTACGGTCTTCCCCGATTAACTCATTGTTGTTGCATAATTTTCTTATTCCATCACTATATCCTTTAAATCAACTGTCATTACCTGATTTTCCCGTAAGTGAGTGTTTCCTTCCCTCAGAATATTCTTGAGTTGCATTTCAAGCTTTTTAATTGCACGTTTAGTGTGGCCAGATTGATACTATTGACACTGAAGCTCCAGTATTAAATCCTGTTGCCAAATCATTGATCAACCCCCTCTTACGTCTGGATGCACTCTTGTTCAGAACATCAATTTGCTCCCGGTGATCCGGTCCCCCATCTAATTTTATGCCCAACTCAACGACTTGGCGTAACAAATTTTTATACTGTGCTCGTGTTTTTGCCTTGCACCAACTTGGTCAAATTCAGCATCACAGGTACTACTTCATGATGTACATTATGGTATAAAATCTTCCCCATTGGGATTAACACCAATCCATTTTTTGGTCCCTCCCTATATGTCGAACAATCTGGCTCACTCACCCTAAGGAGTACTGAACATGTGTTATAGTTTTTTAAAACAATCTGTGGGACTGACCACTGTAACATAATCTGCAGGTCCCCTTGTTTACAACTATGATCGCCATCAGGAGCATACGGGACGAGTTTGGTCCATAAGATAGGAGTCTCTTTGCCTTGGTTTGTTCTCCCTCTAGGGATGGTGGGGTCTGATTTACATTTTGTCTCAGGGGACACCTTTTTTGCTGACCCTGGTGGGACATCACCCCCCACAAGAAACATATAGTTCCCTGAATTGAATTTACCCTGTCACTTGGACCAGCATAACTGGATATAATTCCCAGGTGGGCCTGTCATCATTATTCTCGGGTTGTCTTCTGGGCTACAACCTCCCACCCTTTTCAGTTCGCTACCCTTCTCAACTTGTCTTAAAGTGACAAATGTGGAATGTCTAAGGGGCAGAATAGTTTCAGACTCTGACATAAGTACCTTCCATCAAAACTCATGGATTAAACACACTCCTTTTCCTTCCTTAACTCGCCATATCTGTCACATTCCCTGAAGAGAGCAATCGCCTGAACAGTCCCCTCTAATCTGTCCATGGTATTCCCACATTTCAGGTCAGTGACCTTTCATCAGAACTGGCAAAGATTACAAATGTAATAGGTTTTAAGCAAATTAAGTGGGGGTGGGGCAAATATAACACAAGGGAAAGTGTTGATAGGACAGAGGGTCACAGAGAATAATTGACCAGAAGGTCATGGAGCAAAGGCAAAGGGTGTGTTAATGGTGTGCTGAAAGACAAAGAGCTAGTGCAGAGAGGGTGTTAAATGACGAATAATGAACAGCCCTGGCCCAAAGCACAAACATGAAAAAAACAGTGGGCAGGCACATGGTTAAAAAAAAAAATGATGAAACAAACCAAAATAAAAAAGGGGGGCCCGTCATGCTCTGAAATTATTGAACTCAATATTCAGTTCGGCAGGCTGTAGTGTGCCTAATCGGTAAATGAGATACTGTTCCTCGAGCTTGCTTTGATGTTCACTGGAACACTACAGCAAGCTCATAACAGAGATATGTGCATGACTGAGGGTGTGGGGGTAGGGATTGAAATGGCAAACGACAGGAAGCTCGGGGTCATGTTTTCGGACTGAGCAAAGGTGTTTTGTGCCTCGGCTAATGAAGGCCAGTATCCCGTATGCCTTCTTGGCCACCTTATTCACCTGTGCAGCCTCCTTCAGGGATCTGTGGACGTGCACTTGTGCACTCCAAGGTCCCTCTGTTCCTATACACTTCTCAGTATCCTCCTATTTATTGTGTATTTCCCTTGCCTTGTTAACCTTCCCTAGATGCATTACCTCACACTTCTCCGGATTGAACTCCATTTGCCACTGTTCCGCCCACCTAACTAGTCCATTGATATCTTCCTGCAGTCTATAGCTTTCATCTTCATTATCAACCAAATGGCCAATTTTTGTATTAACTGCAAACTTTTTAATCATACCCCCTACATTCAAGTTCAAATCATTGATAAAGAGGACAAAACGCAAGGGACCCAGTACTGAGCCTAACATAAGAAATAGGAGCAGGAGTAGGCTTCTTGAACCTGCTCTGCCATTCAATAAGATCATGGCTGATGTGATCATGGCCTCAACTCCACTTTCCTGCCTGCCTCCCAGAAGCCTTGAATATATGCAATAACCTAGCCTCCACTGCTCTCTGGAGTAAAGAATTCCAACGATTAACAACCCTCAGAGAAGAATTTCCTCCTTATCTCTGTCTTAAATAGGAGACCCTTTATTCTGAAACTTTGCCCCCTAGTTCTAGATTGCCCCATGAGAAACATTCTGTCAGCATCCACCCTGTCAGACCCCCTCAGAATCTTATATCTTTCAATAAGATCATCTCTCATTCTTATAAACACAAATGATTATAGGACAAACTGCTCAATCTATCCTCATCAGACAACCTCTTCATATCAATCAATCTAGTGAACCTTCTCTGTACTGCCTCCAATGCAGGTATAATCCTCCTTAAATAAGTAGATCAAAACTTACACAGTACTCTAGGTGTGGTCTCACCAATGCCCTGTACAGTTGTAGCAAGACTTCCCTACTTGTATACTCCATACCTCTTGCAATAAAGGGCAACATTCCATTTGCCTTCCAAATTGCTTGCTGTACCTGTGTGCTAACTTTTTGTGATTCATATACAAGAAGGCCTGCAGAACCCCACTGGAAATAGCCTTCCAGTCACAAAACATAAAAACTACAACGACCCTCTTTGTTACCTCCTCAATAATTTTAATCATATAGTCGTTTAGTAGTACAGAATTTGAGTATTGCTGAAAATAAGACATGTTGTCGAAGCTTTTCGTCTTGCACTCATTAGGACAATCGCAAGAATAGCCAATGTAAGAGAAAACAACAACTTATCCTGCATGAGAAGAGAGTGCTGATTGGTTGGCAAGTGAACTCTGGTAGAGGCATTGCTATGGCGAATGCACCAGTTTACAGTGACTGACAGTTAACTGCCAAGCTTTGTTTAAAATTTAAACCAGGCAGCTTGACTCTGGTCAAGGCATTGCCCTGAGGAATGAGCCAGCAAATGGCTGCCACTTATTTTGTTCAGCTGAAACAGGTGCAATGTATGTACATGTTCTTTCTGTTTGCAAAGAGCAGGGCCCTGTGTATTAATATATGTAGCTTCCAGTATGCACAAATGCGTCACACTGCGAGCCCTACTGACAACCTTAAATTGGTATATAGACCATACGTCCCAAAGACTGGCAGATCGTATCAAACAGCCTGTCACTTCTGCTGTTCGCAAGGGGCAAGGTACGGGGTGTACCCAACCAGCCTGTGCTTGCAAAACTGAAAACACAGTGTCCAACATTAGATGTGATTCCGCAATTGGACAACATTTGCTCAATAATCCTCAGTATGCTAAGAATTATGCTGACAACCAATTTGAGATTGGTCCCTCCAGCAGAGACAGAAGTTTGTGCACATTCTGCAGAAGTCCTGGTTTCCTGTGCTTGATGACAGGCGGTATGGCGTCATCACCTGGAGCTTTGCCAATGGCAAGCAAGTCAATAGCTTTGCTAAGCTCCTCCACTGTGGGTTTGATATCCATCTCTTCCTTGACAGACAGGCTCGCTATGGTACTTAGAGCTTCCTCAGTGACTGTTTTTCTTGGAATACAACTCAAGGTAGTGCTTCACCCATCCCTCCATCTGTTTGTTGCAGTCAGTGATGACCTCCCCTGCCTTTGTTTTGAGTGGAGCTGTTTTCTTTGCTAATGGACCTCTTGCCTTTTTGATTCCATCATACATGCCCCTAACATTGCCTGTGTCAGAGGACATCTGGATATTCTAGCAAAGTTGTGACCAGTAGTCGTTGGCGCAGCGCCTAGCACTAACTTAGTGCATTCAGAATTTTCTTGCCCGGATCTCTATAGTAATTAATGAGAGTGAATCACTTGACTTCAAGAAAGGTTCTATTACAGTAATGTTAACGTCCAACTAGTCAGTGTTTTTCTGTATGTTGAGAGTGCAGTATTATTGTAAATGGTGTCTCAAAGTATGTTCCATTTCACTTCTGCACTCTGTGTGGGAAGGTCGGAGAGCACCTGCCTGTCAGTCTTTGATTGCAATTTACCTGGGCCAGATCCGTTCTCATACCATTGAAATTGTCCCTGCCCAATTCACTATTTTTACTCCCTTGCCAGCCTAAACCTTATGATAATATAATCACTGTCCCTAAAATGTTCCCCTACTGACACCATGACACTTGATCCACTTGTCCCAGCTCACTCCCCAGAACCAGATCCAGCAGTGCCTCCTTCCTGGTTGGACTGGAAACATACTGATGTAGAAAATTCTCCTGAACACACTTCAGAAATTGTTGCCCCTGTCTGCTGTTTAAACTAATACTATCCCAGTCTATATTAAGTTAATTAGAGTCCCCCATTATAACTATTCTATAGTTTTTGTTGACCTATATATAACCTATGTTTCTTCCAGGTACTGGAACTCCTCGAAAACAACCACGTAAGACTCCATTGGTGCCACGTAGCTTGGAGCCCCCTGTCCTCGAGTTGTCACACAGTGCCAAGGTTCAGCTGGAGGAGCTGATGATGGTGGGAGACCTTCTGGAAGTATCCCTTGATGAGACACAGCACATTTGGAGAATACTGCAGGCTACGCACCTTCCTGCTGAGGACAGATTTCTGCAGATATTAGAGGTATCTCTTATCATCCATCCAGATTCCTTTTCTATCCTTTCAGCTTCATTGTACTGGAAGGTGGGTAGTCCTTCATCTTAGCACTGTGGAAATAAGTTTTCTGTGGCCAATCCTCTGAGAGGGTATGCTACAGACAGTGAAAATAGCTGCAGATATAAGAAAAGGTTAAGCAGATTAGGCTTCTATTCTCCAAATGCAAACTTCCTGATAACCTGACTAAAGTTTTTTAAATAAACAGAGAAAATCGTTCATTATGGGAAGAATCAAGTACCATGAGATGCAAGTTAGAAAGGGAGGAAGTTGGTAGATTAAAGAAATGTTAGAGAACTTTTTCCACCCACTTTGTAGTGGAGAGTTGTGGAATAAGTTATGAGGGAATGACAAGCAAACTGAAGTATGAACGGGGTCAAGAGACAAGTCTAAGTTTGTGGAAGGGTGAGAAGATTTGGTGAGACATGATGGTGAGTCTGATCAATAAAAAAAGAACTGCCTTGTTTAGACCCTGTGACCTTTTCTTAGTCCTGTGTTCTTCTCTTCTGTTTCCTGTGTAACTGAAACAAATGTTATTCTGAGTTTTGTGATGGGAGAATTTCTTTTTCTTTCCTCCTTTGACAACTTGCTGCCTTTTAGGATGATGGCCCAGAGGAGAAATCCATCAGAATTAAAGTCAAGGATTCTTCTGATAAAAAACGAAAGCGAAAACTGGAAAAAACGGAATTGTTCTTAGGGGACAGCAAGAAGTTAAAGGAACTAAGAAAGTTTGACAAGTCCAAAAAGAAAAAGCTAAAACTGAACCCTGAGAAAATGAAAGAACAGAGCAAATTAGGGAAGAAATTCAGCAAAGAGGAAAAAGAGAAAGAAAAGAAGAAAAAAGAGAGATCCAAAGAAAGTGCTGAGAAAATGTTAGAAAAGAAGAAAGAAAAGAAAGTGGTTTTACCAGCTCGAGAGGATTGGTCTGCAGCAGAGGATTCGGAGGATGAAAACGCTGTTTGTGCTGCGTTGAACTGTCAGCGGCCTTGTGGAGAAGAGGTTGGTTAGCAGTTATGGTAGAGCAGCAACTAGTTCTGGTTAGAGCCAGGAGCAAGTCATATTGCGCTTCAATCTACCCTTGCACTAATACAATGGATAACCCACTTAAAATGCCTGTTGTCCTCTCAGTAATGGGCAATTTATCAAGCTCCTTCTTTAAAAGGGACTATATATTATTGGTCTGTTATTCACACTTACACCTTTTACAATTGTTAACAGGATGTTTGCTGATCATGTTCCCCAGCGCTATTGGACTTCTGTATGTTCAAGATCTTAGTGTACTAGACATTTGAGTGGATTATTAACAGATAATGGCAGAGTTTGTTGAATTAATTTTAAGCATTTTTACTTGACACAATTAATACATTTTAATTTAAAAAGGAAAAACAGTGACATTTGGAATTTCAACATTCTAACCACACTATCATTCACCCAAGTTACGTTAGCATCGTTCCCATATCTAACTATTTTGCAGAGGTATTCAACTCCTTCCAGACCTAGTTCACAGAGAGACTGTACCCAATTCAATTTCCCACCTTCTGAGACTCTTTTCCAATTCAAGCAGGTATATTCTTCCACACCCCCACCACAGTTCATGCAAAAAACTCTCCTCTCTGCACCTTCTCACCTAATGCTGGCACTCTCCTTCCTTCTGTTTTGTTCGCTTCCCCCTCCACTCATCCACTCCCCACCCCCACCTTTGTCACCTCCCAGTACTGCTCCCACCTTCCATTTCTTTCCTTCTCCCCTTCATTGCCATCTATTTCTGTTTTTTCCCATGTCCACTCTTACCCAACTCTTGTTGCTAACACTGTGATCCTGTCTTTGTGAGAATTCCAGACACAGTGTGCAGTGATTGGAATCACTGCATTATTATCAGGGCTCTGTAGGAATAGCATTGTGGACAGCGCAGATCATTGTGAAGTGAATGTTGTTGGCAAATACAAACACCTAGCCCAGACCCATGGAATAACGCTAATTGACATGTATGATGAATGTGATGCCTTTTTACGACATACTAGACATGTGATGCTTTTCTTAAAACCTGGTTGTTATCAGGCTTAATTTTAAAGTTCCTTTGGTCTGTGAAAGTGGGTTAGATCTGGGAGTTTACCAGTTTCATGCTGTACAATATGTTCTTTAAACAAAACCAAAATACTGTGAAATCTGAAATAAAAACAGAAAGTGCTGGAAATATTCAGGTCTAGCTGCATCTGTGAAGAGAGAAACATAGATAACGCTTCAGGTCAATGACCTTTAGTCAGAATTTCTTCTGATGAAAGGTCATCAACTTTGATGCGTTAACTCTGTTTCTCTCTCCAGAGATGTTGCCAAACCTTTTGAGCATTTCCAGTATTTTTTGTTTATATTTGTAATCTTTGAACAGTCTACCTGGACTACATTCCTGAATTGCTCTGTTTTCTGTTGAAATTAATGGGCTGTACAACTTGTGTGCTGTATGACAGAAAAACAAATTGTTTTGAAGGTAACGTTTACTGGGTTTGTGTGCTACAGGTTGACTGGGTGCAGTGCGATGGAGGCTGTGACGAATGGTTCCACCAGGTCTGTGTGGGTGTCTCTTCTGAGATGGCAGAGAATGAGGATTACATCTGTACTGGATGCACCAGGCAAGTGGCTCCGAGCATCAGAGCAGCTGGGCAAGGTCTACCTGGAATGTACACTGCCACATCTTTCTTGGAGGACTCAAAGGACAACAGCTAGTCCCATGTTCCTGACTTTCATGGAAGTACCGCCAAGTTATCAGCTGAAAACAGGACTCTGGTCAGAACTGATGTGCACAGCACTCTTGTCAAGAAATCTCTTACACCCTGCATTTTTAAGGACAGGTGTGAAGAGCATGGTTAAGATTAGCGTTGTGAAAAAGTGCGGTTAGAGACAATTCTATGCTCCACATAGTGTGTGTGAAAAGTAACCCCCTCACATTTGGGGGAGCTGGAGTAGTGGGGCGAGTGATGGATAGTTGTTGGGGGAGGGGAGGTAGGAGGTTGCCAGGGGAGGGATGGGGAGCTGGGGGAGAAGTAATGCAGATGGAAAGGGAGTGAACCTGGAATTGGTGCTGAAGTGGGAAGGGAAGTCATTTTCCACAATACATCCCTGTTGGGCATGCACAATGCTCTAAGTCCCTTAGCCAGAGGCCAAGAGTGTCATTAGTTTTAAGAGTTAAGTATTTAACCCTCTCACCTTCTGTTTAAAGTAATTTTAATTATATTGAGACCTGTTCAGACAGTTTGAAATTGGACTTTTTTTCTTGTATTCCATCTTTGACATATTTTGATGAGCTTTTAGAGCTGGCCCTTTGTTTAACAATGTAGGGTGTGTCAGTCAGGTGTTGGCAATTTTTATCAAGTGTAAATGTCTTTCCTGCACCACCTGAAGTCTGTCTTGGATAATGAGTTGTAAGCCAACTGCAGAGATACTTTCAGATGCTGTATATGTACAGAGCTCCCTTGTTGAACAGGGGAACAATAATACCTACTAACTGAGTGCACAGATAAGATCATATTTAATGGAGTACATGCACCAATTATGCCTTGGGACCCAGCTAAACTAATGGAAGCAAACACATTCTTTCTAGTTGCCCAGTAGTTTTATGTATTTATGCAGGTTTTGCTGGAAGATACTAGGCAGTTTAGACTTTTTGTAGAAGTTTTTCTTATTTATCATTTTTTTGATTTTTTTTTCATAAACGCATTCTGAAGGATAGAGAATTTTTTTTGGCTATGTAATGTGTATCAGGATGTAATGTCTTTGTGTGTCTGACGAGCAAATCGCTTGTAAGTTACAAAGAAAATACAGCAACCGTAACAACTGGTGGATTTTCTATCTTCTTTGGGATTTATTTGTATATGCTATTAAAATAGGAGAAATTCAATGCACATCATACTTGAACCCATGAGCCAGTTGTACTTGTAAAGCAACAGCTCACACATTAATACTGTAAGCCCTGTAGCTCTGTGGATGTGGAATTTCTACCCTTTTGGGTAACTTCCACAATTACTCTTAAGCCAGTTACCCCAGCGTACTGTGGAGCTGGTACTTGTGACGGTGCCTCTTGTCTTGATTCCAAGTGCTGTCAACTCATACTCATTTTGCAGTCTCCATTCCTTCATCCCCATTAAATTTCACCTTCACCTCCACATACAGAATGAAAGATATGAAGTGTGGAATCTTTTATTTCATTCATGGCAACACCAATAATCAGATGACTGCAAAAACTCGAAATCTGTTTTGCTGGAAAGTGTAAAAGGAGTGAATTGTGTGAGGCTGAACAAACCTGGGGGACATCAGTGCTATGCGTTCTCTGAATTGGGGTGTACCTGAAGACCGGAGCCGCGGCAGTCGGCAGGCAGACCTAGGAGGAGGCGGATCTGGAGCGGGACCTGCATAAAGAAAGAGCGGAGCGCAAAGCCCTTACCTACCTTGGACCGGAGCAGCAACAGTCGGCAGGCGGACCTGGAGGAGGCGGGTCCGGAGCAGGACCTGTATAATTTCAGTGCTGTATCTCTAATCTAATCTAACCTAAAGAGAGAGCGGGGCTGGAGGCCCTTGCCCACCTTGGATCGGAGCAGCGGCAGACGGACCTGGGAGGAGGCGGGACCAGAGCGGGACCTGTATAAAGAGAGGGCGGGGCTTGTGGCCCTTGCCCACCTTGGATCGGAGCAGCGGCAGACGGACCTGGGGAGGAGGCGGGTCCGGAGCGGGATTGGTATAAAGAGAGAGCGGGGCTCGAGGCTCTTACCCACCTTGGACCGGAGCAGCGGCAGACGGACCTGGGAGGAGGCGGGACCAGAGCGGGACCTGTATAAAGAGAGAGCGGGGCTTGAGGCCCTTGCCCACCTTGGACCGGAGCAGCGGCAGTCAGCAGGCTTTGTCTCTGTCGGCGCGTACTGAGTTTCAAAAGAGGAAAAAACGATTTACAGTGACATCACGGGAAATCTGTAATCTGATTGGTTGGTAAGTAACAGCTGTTGGTGCCTGTAATTAGCTTAAAAAAAGCAGGGGAAAGTTCTTTTTTTTAGAAAAATCCTCAGAACCTACCTTATAAGTGATGAGGTTAGTACTAAAGTGGCTTTTTTAAATTAGTGTAATTTATTAATAATTACTAGTAATTATTCGTGTTTTTATATAGTAAATAGGGTTTTTTAGGGAATCAAGGTCCCTAGTGTAAATAATCTCAAATTTTTGAGTAATTTAAGGGAGCAAATTAAGGGTAAGTCACGGCAGGGCAGCTCGGCAGTGTGGAGTGCTCCTCCTGTGCAGTGTGGGAAGTCAGGGACACATCCAGTGTCCAGGGCAAACACGTATGCAGGAAGTGTCTCCAGCTGCAGCTACACGAAATCTGCGTTTCGGATCTGGAGCAGCGGCTGGAGACACTCTAACAGATTTTCCGCTTTGTTTACTATTGGGGGAGATTGCTTCTCAGGGGAATGCAGCAAGAGCCGAGTCAGTGGCACCACGGGTGGCTCAGCTGCCCAGGAGGGGAGGAAAAAGAGTGGGAGAACTATAGTGCGAGGGGATTCTATCATAAGGGCACAGATAGGCATTTCTGTGACCGCAAACGTGACTCCAGGATGGTATATTGCCTCCCTGGTGCGCGGGTCAAGGATGTCACAGAGCGGCTGCAGGACATTGTGAAGGGGGAGGGTGAACAGTCAGAGGTCGTGGTTCATATCGGTGCCAACGACATCGGTAGAAAGAGGAATGAGGTCCTGCAACAAGAATTTAGGGAGCTGGGTAGCAGATTAAAAAGCAGGACCTCAAAGGTTGTAATCTCTGGATTACTCCTGGTGCCACGTGCAAGTAAGTGTAGGAATAGGAGGATAGTGCAGATGAATGTGTGGCTGAAGAGATGGTGCAGGAGGGAGGGCTTTCGTTTCCTGGATCACTGGGTCTGTTTTTAGTGAAGGTGGGACCTGTACAAGTTGGACAGGTTGCACCTGAACCGGAACAGGACTGACATCCTTGCTGGGAGGTTTGCTAGTGCTGTTGGTGGGGGTGGGGGGGGGTTAAACTAATTTGGCTGAGGGATGGGGTACAGAGTGGAGGGTACATTAGGGGGTGGTGCACAGCCAAATATAGAAGAGAAACTGAGTCAGTCTGGAAGGCAGTGTAAATATAGACCTGTGAAGGCACAAGTGAATAATGCAAAGCTGGAATGCATCTATTTTAATGCAAGGAGTCTTACAAGTAAGGCAGATGAATTGAGGGTGTTGATTAACACATGGGAATATGATATTACTATCACAGAGACATGATTGAGGGAAGGGCAGGACTGGCAGCTCAGTATTCCAGGGTATAGCATCTTCAGGTCTGACAGGGGTGGGGTGGGGTAAAAGAGGAGGTGGCATTGCACTCTTGATCAAGCAGTCAATTACTGCAGTAAGGAGGCATGATATCTTAGACAGTTCCTCAAATGAGGCCATATGGGTAGAAAGGGGCAATCACTTGGCTGGGAGTGTACTACAGGCCTCCAAATAGTCAGGGAGATATAGGGGTGCAGATATGGAGGCAAATCTCAGAGTGGTGTAAAATAATAAGGTAATAATAATAGGGGCTTTCAACTTCCCCAATATTAACTGGGATAGTCTTAGTGCAAAAGGCATAAAAGGGGCAGAATTCTTAAGTGCATCCAGGAGAGCTTTTTGAGCCAGTATGTAGAAAGTCCTACAAGAGAAGGGGCGGTACTGGAACTAATCCTAGGGAATGAAGCCAGACGAGTGGTAGAAGTGTCAGTAGGGGTGCATTTTGGGGATAGTGACCATAACTCTAAGATTTAAGGTAGTTATTGAAAAGGACAAAGATGGACCGGAAATAAAGGTACCGAATTGGGGGAAGGCCGATTTCAATATGATAAAACAGAATCTGGCCAAAGTGGACTGGGAGCAGCTACTTGTAGAAAAGTCTACATCAGAGCAGTGGGAGACATTCAAAGAGGAAATTGTGAGAGCTCAGGGCCAACATGTTCCTGTTAAGGTGAAGGGTAGGACCAACAAGTCCAGAGAACCCTGGATATCAAGGGATGTAGAGGATTGGATAAGAAAAAAAAAGGAGGCTTATGGCAGATTCAAAGTGCTGAAAACAACGGAAGCCCTAGAGGAATATAGAAAGTGTAGGGGGGTACTTAAAAAAGTAATTAGGAGAGCGAAGAAGGGGCATGAAAAACACTGGCGGGCAAGATAAAGGAAAATCCCAAGGCGTTTTATAATTATATTAAGAGGATAACCAGGGAAACAGTAGGACCCATTAGGGACCAATGTGGCAATCTGTGTGTGGAACTTGAGGATATAGGTGAGGTCTTAAATGATTACTTTTCATCTGTGTTGACTATGGAGAAGGACGATGTAGGTGTAGAGATCAGGGAGGGGGATTGTGATATGCTTGAACAAATTAGCATTGAAAGGGAGGAGCTATTCGCAGTTTTAATGGGCTTAAAAGTGGATAAATCCCCAGGCCCAGAAGAGATGTATCCCAGCCTGTTATGTGAGGCAAGGGAGGAGATAGCAGGGGCTCTGACACAAATTTTCAAATCCTCTCTGGCCACAGGAGAGGTACCAGAGGACTGGAGGACAGCGAATGTGGTACCATTATTCAAGAGGGGTAGCAGGGTTAAACCAGGTAATTACAGGCCGGTGAGTCCAACATCAGTGGTAGGGAACTATTGGAAAAAATTCTGAGGGACAGGATTAATCTCCACTTGGAGAGACGGGGATTAATCAGGGATAGTCAGCATGGCTTTGTCAGGGGGAGATCGTGTCTAACAAACTTGATTGAATTTTTCGAGGAGGTGACTAGATGTGCAGATGAGGGTAAAGCAGTTGGTGTAGTCGACATGGACTTCAGTAAGGCTTTTGATAAGGTCCCGCATGGGAGATTGGTTAAGAAGGTAAGAGCCCATGGAATCCAGGGCAATTTGGCAAATTGGATCCAAAATTGGCTTCGTGGCAGGAGGCAGAGGGTGATGGTCGAGAGTTGTTTTTGCGATTGGAAGCCTGTGACCAGTGGTGTACCACAGGGATCGGTGCTGGGACCATTGCTGTTTGTCGTGTACATTAATGATTTAGATGTGAATATAGGAGGTATGATCAGTAAGTTCGCAGATGACATGAAAATTGATGGTGTCGTAAATAGTGAGGAGGAAAGCCTTGGATAACAAGGAGATATAGATGGGCTGGTCAGATGGGCGGAGCAGTGGCAAATGGAATTTAATCCTGAGGAGTGTGAGGTGATGCATTTTGGGAGGACTAACATGGCAAGGGAATATATAATGAATGGTAGGACCCTATGAAGTCCAGAGGGACCTTGGTGTACTTGTCCATAAATCACTGAAGGCAGCAGCACAGGTAGCTATGGTGGCGAAGAAGGCAAATAGGATACTTGCCTTTATTAGCCGTGGCATAGAATATAATAGCAGGGAGGTTATGATGGAGCTGTATAAAACGCTACTTAGGCCACAGCTCGAGTACTGTGTACAGTTCTGGTCACCACATTATAGGAAGGATGTGATTGCACTGGAGAGGGTGCAGAGGAGATTCACCAGGATGTTGCCTGGGCTGGAGCATTTCAGCTATGAATAGAGACTGGATAAGCTAGGGTTGTTTTCCTGAGAGCAGAGAAGACTGAGGGGGGATCTGATTGAGGTATACAAGATTATGAGGGGCATAGATAGGGTAGATAGGAAGAAACTTTTCCCTAGCAGAGGTGTCAATAACCAGGGGGCATAGATTTACGGTAAGGGGCAGGAGGTTTAGAGGGGACTCGAAACATGTTTTCACGCAGAGGGTGGTTGGAATCTGGAACACACTGCCTGAAGAGGTGGTAGAGGCAGGAACCCTCACAACATTTAAGAAGTATTTAGAGGGGCATTTGAAAAACCATCGCATACAAGGCTACGGAACAAGTGCTGGAAAACGGGATTAGAATAGATCAGTGATTGATGGCCAGTACGGACACGATGGGCCGAAGGGCCTGTTTCTGTGCTGTATAACTCTGACTCAAGAGAACAGAAAGTGCCGAAAATACGCAGGTCTGGCAGCATCTGTGTAGAGAAAAACCAGAGATAATGTTTCAGGTCTGTGACCTTTCATCAGAACTGGCAAAAGTTAGAAATGTAACAGGCCTTGAGTAAGTGAAAGGGGGAAGTGGAGGTGTGGGGGAAGAAGATCAAGAAGGAAGCACTGTGATAGGACAGAGGGTGGAGAGGTTAAATGGCAGATGTCATGGAAGAGAATGCATTTGGAATGCTGAATAGTTGGAGCGAACGACAAAGCACGAGTTCAGAGAGAGTGCTACTAGAACTTATATATAATAAATGAAATAAAAGAATAAAATAAAAATAATAAATAATGGGGCTTATGGTCTGAAATTATTGAACTCAATATTAAGTCCAGAAGGCTGTGGAGTGCCGAAACGGAAGATGAGATGCTGTTCCTCAAACTTGCGTTGATGTTCACTGGAACACTGCAGCAGGCCCAGGACAGAAATGTGAGCATGGGAACAAGGTGAAGAATTAAAATGGCAAGCAACCGAAAGCCCGGGAACATGCTTATGGACCGAGTGGAGGTGTTCTGCAAAGCGGTCACCCAATCTGCGTTTGGTCTCCCCAATGCAGAGGAGACCACATTGTGAGCAGCGATGAGCAGTATACTGAATTGAAAGAAGTACAAGTAAATCACTGCTTCACCTGGAAGGAGTGTTTGGGGCCTGGGATAGTGAGGAGAGAGGAAGTAAAAGGGCAGGTATTACATCTTCTGCGATTGCATGGGAAGCTGCGGTAGGAAAGGGATGAGATGTCGGGGGTGTTAGAGGAGTGGACCGGGGTGTCGCTGAGGGAATGGTCCCTTTGGAATGCTGACAGGCAGGAAAGGGAAACATGTGTTTGGTGGTGGCATCATGCTGGAGGTGGCAAAAATGGCGGAAGGTGATCCTTTGGATGCGGAAGCTGGTGGAGTGGAAAGGAAGACAAGGGGAACCCTGTCATGGTTCTGGGAGGGAGCAGCAGGGGTGAAGGCGGAAGTGTGCGAAATGAGATGGACACGGTCGAGGGTCCTGTCAACCACAGTGGGGGGGTATCGTCGGTTGAGGAAAAAGGAAGACATATTTGATGCGCTGTTGTGGAAGGTTGCATCATCAGAACAGATGCATCGGAGACAGAGAAACTGGGAGAATGGAATCCTTAAAGAGGAGGCATGATGTAGTCGAGGAAGCCATGGGAGTCGGTGGGCTTATAATGAATACTAGTGGACAGCCTATCCCAGAGATGGAGACAGAGAAGTCGAGGAAGGGAAGTGTCGGAGATGGACCATGTGAAGGTGAGAGAAGGGTGGAAGTTTTCCAGTTTGGGACGAGAGTAGGAAGCAGCACCGATACAATCAAAACAGTTGGGGAAGGGAGCTTGAGTAGGACTGGAAGGAGGAATGTTGAGCATATCCCACAAAAAGACAGGTATAACTCAGACCCATGCGGGTACCCATTGCAACACCTTTTATTTGAAGGAAGTGAGTGGAGTTGAAGGAGAAGGTATTCCATGTGAGAACAAGGTCAGCCAGGCGGAGGAGGGTGATGGTGGTGGTGGATGGGGACTGGTTGGGCCTCTGTTCAAGAAAGAAGCGGGGAGCCCTCAGACCATCTTGGTGGGGGATGGAGGTGCAGAGAGATTGGACGTCCATACTGAAGAGGAGCTGGTTAGGGCCAGGAAACCGTAAACCGTTGAAATGACGTAGGGCATCAGAAGAGTCACAGATATAGGTGGAAAGAAACTGGACAAAGGGAGAAGAATTGGAATCAAGATGGGAGGAAATGAGTTCAGTGGGGCAGGAACAGGCTGAAACGATGGGTCTACCAGGACAGTCCTGTCTATGGATTTTAGGAAGGAGGTAGAAGTGGGCTGTCTGGGGCTGCAGGACTCTGAGGTGGGAAGCTGTAGAGGGAAGATCTCCAGAGGAAATAAGGCCAGTGACAGTCCTGGAGACCGTAGCTTGATGTTCGGTGGTGGGGTCATGGTCCGGGGGGAGATAGGAAGAAGTGTCTGAGAGTTGGCGCTCAACCTCTGCAAGGTAGAGGTCGGTACACCAGACAACAACAGCACCATCCTTATCAGCAAGTTTGATCACAATGTTGGGGTGAGACCTGAGCGAACCGAGTGCAGCAAGTTCGGAGGGAGACAGGTTAGAGTGAGTGAGGGGAGCAGAGAAATTGAGATGGCTGATATCATGCCTACAGTTTTCAATTCAAAGATCAAAAGTAGGTGAGATGCCAAGAGCAAGGGGTTCAGGTGGAGGGAGAGTGCTGGGGTGGGTGAATGGGGCCACTGTACAGGGGGCGGACTCCTGGCCAAAGAAGTGAGCCCAGAGGCGAAGGCAATGGAAGAAGAGCTCAACGTCATGCTGAGCATGAAATTCATTGAGGTGGAGACCGAAGGGTATAAAACTAAGTCCTTAAGTACAGATTGTTGAGCGTCAGAGAGGGGAAGGTCAGAGGGTAATGTGAATACACGGCAAGGGGTGAGGGAAGGAGGAAGGTTGGGACCTGAAGGAAGTAAAGGGGAAGAACGATCTGGAGCGGTTTGTGTTCCTTAAAGCTGAAAGGAAGAGAAAAAGGTTTTTGTTAATCCGTTGGATAAGACAAAGGATGAAATGAAAGTGGAGCAGGACAGTTTTGAGATAGGGTGAGTCGGTGCTGCTGGAAAGAGAGGTCGAAGGTGTACATGGCACTGAGTGTGGATCTCAGGATGCGGCGAGAAATCCTGGGTAGATTCAAAACATGAAAGATGAAACTTCAATTGGAATCCATGTGGAATAAGATGGAGCCGGAGATGTGGCTGTGAAAACGACTTTTAGCAGAAACCTTATTGAACACCAGGAGGGAAATGGAAAGCAATGAAGGTGAGCAAGGTAAAATAAAAGGGACAAACGGAAATCCTGTCGGAGAGAAGAGCAGAACTACTTCAAGGTAGGCATTCCTGGAAGAGAAGTGGCAGTGAATTAAACACTAAAATAAAAGCAAAATACTGTGGTTGTTGGAATTCTGAAATGAGAACTGAAAGTGCTGGAAATACTCAGCAGGTTTGACAGCAGCTGTGTAGAGGGAAACAGAGTTAACGTTTCAGGTCTGTGACCCTTCATCAGAACTGGCAAAAGGTAGAAATGTAACAGTCTTTGAGCAAATGAAAAGGGGGAGGGGTAGAAGGACAGGAAGGAAGGACTGTGATCGGACAGAGGGGGGAGAAATTAAATGGCAAGTGTCACGGAACAGAATGCAATTGGAATGCTGGATAGTATGCAAAAACATGAAAAACACATGGTTAATAAATAAACAAGAATATATATAAAAAATAAATATAATAAACAAAAAATAACGAGGCTCATGGTCTGAAATTATTGAACTCAATATTGAGTCCAGAAGGCTGTAGAGTGCCGAATCGCAAGATGAGATGCTGTTCCTCGAGCTTGCGTTGATGTTCACTGGAACACTGCAGCAGGCCGAGGACAAAAATGCGGGCATGAGAACAAGGTGAAGAATTAAAATGGCAAGCAACCGGAGGCTTGGGATCATGCTTGTGGACCAAGTGGAGGTGTTCTGCAAAGCAATCACCCAATCCGCGTTTGGTCTCCCCAGTGTAGAGGAGACCGCACTGTGAGCAGCGAATACAACATACTAAATTGAAAGAAGTACAAGTAAATTGCTGCGTTGCCTGGAAGGAATGTTTGGGGCCTTTGATGGTGAGGAGTGGGGAGGTAAAAGGGCAGGTATTACACCTCCTGCAATTGCATGGGAAGGTGCTGTGGGAAAGGGAAAAGGTGTCGGGGATGAAGGAAGAGTGGACCAGGGTGCAGCAGAGGGAATGGGCCCTTCGGGATGCTGATGGGAGGGGTGGGGAAGATGCGTTTGATGGAGGCATCATGCTGGAGGTGATGGAAATGCCGGAGGATGATGCTTTGAATGTTGCAGTTCTGGGAGGGAGGGGAGAAGTGCGGGAAGTGGTCGGACACGATCGAAGGGCCCTGTCAACCACACTGTGGGGGAATCCTCGGTTGAGGAAAAAGGAAGACATATCAGGCGCTGTTGTGGAAGGTTGCATCATCAGAACAGATGCATCGGTGACGGAGAAACTGGGAGAATGGAATGGAATCTATTCCAATTAATATGTCCCTTGCTGTGTATTCACAATAGCCTCTGACCTTCCCCTCTCTGACACCGAACAATCTTTTTTTTTTAGAATAAGAACATTACAGCGCAGTACAGGCCCTTCGGCCCTCGATGTTGCGCCGACCTGTGAAACCATCTGACTTACACTATTCCATTTTCATCCATATGTCTATCCAATGACCACTTAAAAGACCTTAAAGTTGGCGAATCTACTACTGCTGCAGGCAGGGCGTTCCACGCCCCTACTACTCTCTGAGTAAAGAAACTACCTCTCACATCTGTCCTATATCTATCACCCCTCAACTTGAAGCTATGTCCCCTCGTGTTTGCCATCACCATCCGAGGAAAAAGACGCTCACTATCCACCCTATCTAACCCTCTGATTATCTTATATGTCTCTATTAAGTCACCTCTCCTCCTCCTTCTCTCCAACGAAAACAACCTCAAGTCCCTCAGCCTTTCCTCGTAAGACCTTCCCTCCATACCAGGCAACATCCTAGTAAATCTCCACTGCACCCTTTCCATAGCTTCCACATCCTTCCTATAATGCGGTGACCAGAACTGCACGCAATACTCCAGCTGCGGTCTCACCAGAGTTTTGTACAGCTGCAGCATGACCTCGTGGCTCTGAAACTCGATCCCCCTACTAATAAAAGCTAACACACCATATGCCTTCTTAACAGCCCTATTAACCTGGGTAGCAACCTTCAGGGATTTATGCACCTGGACACCAAGATCTCTCTGTTCATCTACACTACCAAGAATCTTCCCATTAGCCCAGTACTCTGCATTCCTGTTACTCCTTCCAAAGTGAATCACCTCACACTTTTCCGCATTAAACTCCATTTGCCATCTCTCAGCCCAGCTCTGCAGCCTATCTATGTCCCTCTGTACCCTACAACATCCTTCGGCACTATCCACAACTCCACCGACCTTACTGTCATCTGCAAATTTACTAACCCACCCTTCTACACCCTCTTCCAGGTCATTTATAAAAATGACAAACAGCAGTGGCCCCAAAACAGATCCTTGCGGTACACCACTAGTAACTAAACTCCAGGATGAACATTTGCCATCAACCACCACCTTCTGTCTTCTTTCAGCTAGCCAATTTCTGATCCAAAGCTCTAAATCACCTTCAACCCCATACTTCCGTATTTTCTGCAATAGCCTACCGTGGGGAACCTTATCAAACGCCTTACTGAAATCCATATACACCACATCCACGGCTTTACCCTCATCCACCTGTTTGGTCACCTTCTCGAAAAACTCAATAAGGTTTGTGAGGCACGACCTACCCTTCACAAAATCGTGCTGACTATCGCTAATGAACTTATTCTTTTCAAGATGATTATAAATCCTGTCTCTTATAACCTTTTCCAACATTTTACCCACAACCGAAGTAAGGCTCACAGGTCTATAATTACCAGGGCTGTCTCTACTCCCCTTCTTGAACAAGGGGACAACATTTGCTATCCTCCAGTCTTCCGGCACTATTCCTGTCGACAATGACGACATAAAGATCAAGGACAAAGGCTCTGCAATCTCCTCCCTAGCTTCCCAGAGAATCCTAGGATAAATCCCATCTGGCCCAGGGGACTTATCTATTTTCACACTTTCCAAAATTGCTAACACCTCCTCCTTGTGAACCTCAATCCCATCTAGCCTAGTAGCCTGAATCTCAGTATTCTCAACAACATTTTCTTTCTCTACTGTAAATACTGACGCAAAATATTCATTTAACACTTCCCCTATCTCCTCTGATTCCACACACAACTTCCCACTACTATCCTTGATTGGCCCTAATCTAACTCTAGTCATTCTTTTATTCCTGATATACCTATAGAAAGCCTTAGGGTTTTCCTTGATCCTATCCGCCAATGACTTCTCGTGTCCTCTCCTTGCTCTTCTTAGTTCTCCCTTTAGATCCTTCTTGCCCTGCGGTATATACCTATCCCTGCCCATCGCTAAGGTAAACCTAACCGAATTGTGATCACTATCACCAAAGTGCTCACCTACATCTAAATCTAACACCTGGCCGGGTTCATTTCCCAGTACCAAATCCAATGTGGCATCGCCCCTGGTTGGCCTGTCTACATACTGTGTCAGAAATCCCTCCTGCACACACTGGACAAAAACTGACCCATCTAAAGTACTCGAACTATAGTATTTCCAGTCGATATTTGGAAAGTTAAAGTCCCCCATAACAACTACCCTGTTACTCTCGCCCCTGTCGAGAATCATCTTCGCTATCCTTTCCTCTACATCTCTGGAACTATTCGGAGGTCTATAAAAGACTCCCAACAGGGTAACCTCACCTCTCCTGTTTCTAACCTCGGCCCATACTACCTCAGTAGACGAGTCCTCAAACATCCTTTCTGTTGCTGTAATACTCTCCTTGATTAACAATGCCACACCCCCCCCACTTTTACCATCTTCTCTGTTCTTACTGAAACATCTAAATCCCGGAATCTGCAACATCCATTCCTGCCCCTGCTCTACCCATGTCTCCGAAATGGCCACTACATCGAGATCCCAGGTACCAACCCATGCTGCAAGCTCACCCACCTTATTCCGGATGCTCCTGGCGTTGAAATAGACACACTTTAAACCAGGTTCTTGCTTGCCAGTGCCCTCTTGCGTCCTTGTAACCATATCCCTGACCTCACTACTCTCAACATCCTGTACACTGGCACTACAATTTAGGTTCCCATTCCCCTGCTGAATTAGTTTAAACCCCCCCCCGAAGAGCACTAGCAAATCTCCCCCCCAGGATATTGGTACCCCTCTGGTTCAGGTGAAGACCATCCTGTTTGTAGAGGTCCCACCTACCCCAGAAAGAGCCCCAATTATCCAGGAAACCAAAACCCTCCCTCCTGCACCATCCCTGCAGCCACGTGTTCAACTCCTCTCTCTCCCTATTCCTCGCTTCGCTATCACGTGGCACGGGCAACAACCCAGAGATAACAACTCTGTTTGTTCTCGCTCTAAGCTTCCACCCTAGCTCCCTGAATTTCTGTCTTAAATCCCCATCTCTCTTCCTACCTATGTCGTTGGTGCCTATGTGGACCACGACTTGGGGCTGCTCCCCCTCCCCCTTAAGGATCCCAAAAACACGATCCGAGACATCACGAACCCTGGCACCTGGGAGGCAACACACCAACCGTGAGTCTCTCTCGTTCCCACAGAACCTCCTATCTGTTCCCCTAACTATGGAGTCCCCAATGACTAATGTTCTGCTCCTCTTCCCCCTTCCCTTCTGAGCAACAGGGACAGACTCTGTGCCAGAGACCTGTACCCCATTGCTTACCCCTGGTAAGTCGTCCCCCGCAGCAGTATCCAAAACGGTATACCTGTTGTTGAGGGAAACGGCCACAGGGGATCCCTGCACTGCCTGCTGGTTCCCTCTCCTTCCCCTGACGGTCACCCATCTACCTACTTCTTTTACCTGAGGTGTGACTACCTCCCCATAACTCCTCTCAATAACCTCCTCCGCCTCCCGAATGATCCGAAGTTCATAACACAAATATATACTTTTTACTTACCCAGCAGTCCCCTGGTCCTCCGAAAACAAAAGGGAATTCACTTTTAAACTTACACAGAAATTGACTTCACAGCTGTA
The DNA here is from genome assembly GCF_036365525.1 of Heterodontus francisci. NCBI lineage: Eukaryota > Metazoa > Chordata > Chondrichthyes > Heterodontiformes > Heterodontidae > Heterodontus > Heterodontus francisci. The sequence goes on along the minus strand of NC_090388.1, from coordinate 89,078,873 downwards.
AGCCCGTTCACGCACCTCCGTTACTATCAAAGCTGCAGTCACCGAAACCAGCAGTCCCCTGGCCCTCCGAAAACAAAAGGGAATTCACTTTTAAACTTACACAGAAATTGACTTCACAGCTGTAAGCCCGCTCACGCACCTCCGTTACTATCAAAGCTGCAGTCACCGAAACTAAATCTGTACTTAGCAAATGACTTAGTTTTATACCCTGATACCCCCAACTCAATGAATTTCGTGTTCGATATGCTGCTAAGCTCTTGCATCGTTTTTGCCTCCGGGTTCACTTTCTTGGCCAGGAGTCCTCCCCCGACCAGCGGACTATAGTTACCTGTTTTCTGCGCCCCCCCCCCCTTGAATGGAGGGATTATATTTGCTACTTCCCAGTCTGATGGAACCTTTCCAGAATGTAGCAAATTTTGAAAAATTAACACCATCGCATCTACTACCTCATTAGTCACCTCTTTTAAGACCCTAGGATGAAGTCCATCAGGACCCGGGGACTTGTCAGCCCGCAGCTCCATCAGTTTGGTCAGTACCACACTCCCTGGTGATTGTAATTTCACCAAGCTCCTCTCTTCCTTCCACCTCCTGATTTACAGCTATTGCCAGAATGTTTTTTGTATTCTCTATAGTGAAGACAGAAGCAAAATATTTGTTCACTACATCCGGCATTTCCTTATTATCTACTATTAACTCCCAATTCTCACTCTCTAGAGGACCAACACTCACTTTACTAACTTTTCTTTCTTAAATACCTGTAGAAACTCTTGCTGTCCATTTTTACATTTCTAGCTAACTTCCTCTCATACTCTAATTTCTTTCTCCTGATTAACCTTTTAGTCATTCTCTGCTGTTCTTTATATTCTGATCAATCATCTGACCTGCCACTCATCTTTGCGCAATTATATGCTTTTTCCTTAAGTTTGATGCTTTCTTTAACTTCTTTAGTTGACCATGGATGGTGGGTCCCCCCCCTGAGGACTTTTCTTTATAGTAGGAATATACTTATTATGAGTATTCTGGAATATCCCTGTAAATGTCTGCCACTGCTTCTCTATTGATCTATCTCCAAGCCTAGTAACCCAGTTCACTACAGCCAGCTCAGCTTTCATGCCCACATAGTTGCCCTTATTCAAGTTTAAAATACTAGTCTTAAACCCACTTCTCTCTTTCAAACTGGATGTAAAACTCAATCATATTGTGGTCGCTGCTACCTAGAGGTGCCTTTACTCTGAGGTCATTAATTAATCCTGTCATATTACACAATGCCAAGTCTAATATAACCTGCTCTCTGGTTGGTTCCAGAACGTGCAGTTCCAAGAAACTATCTCGAAAGCATTCGATGAACTCTTCATCCAGGCTACTGTTGCCAATCTGATTTTTCCAGTTTATATGTAGATTAAAATCATGATTATTATCGTCCCTTTAGCACAAGCACCCAATATTTCTTCTTGTATACTTCATCCTACATTGTGATTACTGTTCGTGAGCCTGTAGATCACTCCCACTAGTGACTTCTTACCCCTCCTATTCCTCATCTTCACCTGGAATTTTAAATCTGGAATTAAAAGCTAGTCTAATGATGGCCATGAAATCATTGTCGATTGTTGTAAAAACCCATCTTCCTTTAGGGAAGGAAATCTGCTGTCCTTACCTGGTCTGGCCGACATGTGACTCCAGACCCACAGCAATGTGGTTGACTCTTACATGCCCTCTGAAATGGCCGAGCAAGCCACTCAGTTGTGTCTAACTGCTACAAAGTTAATAAAAAGAAATGAAACCGGAAGGACCACCCGGTATCGACCTAGGCACTGATAACGACAACGGCAAACCCAGCCCTGTCGACCCTGCAAAGTCCTCCTTACTAACATCTGGGGGCTTGTGCCAAAGTTGGGAACTCTGTCCCACAGACTAGTCAAGCAACAGCCTGACATGGTCATACTTACAGAATCATGCCTTACAGACAATGTCCCAGACACCACCATCAGGTGTCCCACTGGCAGGACAGACCCAGCAGAGATGGAAGCACAGTGGTATACAGTCAGGAGCGAGTTGCCCTGGGAGGCCTCAACATCGACTCCGAGCCCCATGAAGTCTCATGGCATCAGGTCAAACATGGGCAAGGAAACCTCATGCTGATTAGCACCTACTGCCCTCCCTCAGCTGATGACTCAGTACTCCTCCATGTTGAACACCGCTTGGAGGAAGTACTGAGGGTGGGAAGGGCACAAAATGTACTCTGGGTGGGGGACTTCACTGTCCATCACCAAGAGTGGCTCGGTAGCACCACTACTGACCAAGCTGGCCGAGGACTAAAGGACATAGCTGCTAGACTGGGTCTGCGGCAGGTGGTGAGGGAACCAGCAAGAGGGAAAAACATACTGTCTTCATACTGTCTGCCACAGATGCATCTGTCCATGACAGTATTGGTAGGAGTGACCACCGCACAGTCCTTGTGGAGACGAAGTCCCGCCTTCACATTGAGGATACCGTCCATCGTGTTGTGTGGCACTATCACCATGTTAAATGGGACAGATTTTGAACAGATCTAACAATGCAAAACTGGGCATCCATGAGGCACTGTGGGCCATCAGCAGCAGCAGAATTGTACTCAACCACAATCTGTAACCTCATGGTCCGGCATATCCCCCACTCTACCATTACCATCAAGCCAGGAGACCAACCCTGGTTCAATGAAGAGTGCAGGAGGGCATGCCTAAAAATGAGGCATCAACCTGGTGAAGCTACAACAGAGGACTACTTGCATGCCAAACTGTGTAAGCAGCATGTGATCTAAGCTCTGCAGTCCTGCCACATCCAGCTGTGAATGATGGTAGACAATTAAACAACTAACTGGAGGAGGTGGCTCCACAAATATCCCCATCCTCAATGATGGACGAGCCCAGAACATCAGTGCGAAAGATAAGGCTGAAGCATTTGCAACAATCTTCAGTCAGAAGTGCCGAGTTGATGATCCATCTCGGCCTCCTCCTGAAGTCCCCAGCATCACAGATGCCAGACTTCAGCCAATTCGATTCACACCGTGTGATATCAAGAATTGACTGAAGACACTGGATACTGAAAAGGCTATGGGTCCTGACAACATTCCGGCAACAGTACTGAAGACCTGTTCTTCAGAACTTGCTGCGCCCCTAGCGAAGCTGTCCCAGTACAGCTACAACACTGGCATGTACCCAGCAATGTGGAAAATTTCCCAGGTATGTCCTGTACACAAAAAGCAGGACAAGTCCAACCCGGCCAATTACCGCCCCATCAGTCTACTTTCAATCATCAGTAAAGTGATGGAAGGTGTCATCGACAGTGCCATCAAGCAGCACTTGCTTAGCCATAACCTGCTCAGTGATGCTCAGTTTGGGTTCCGCCAGGGCCACTCAGCTCCTGACCTCATTTCAGCCTTGGTTCAAACGTGGATAAAAGAGCTGAACTCAAGAGATGAGGTAAGAGTGACTGCTCTTGACATCAAGGCAGCATTTGACCGAGTATGGCATCAAGGAGCCCTAGCAAAACTGAGGTCAATGGGAATCAGGGGGAAAACCCTCCACTGGCTGGAGTCATACCTAGCGCAAAGGAAGATGGTTGTGGTTGTTGGAGGCCAATCATCTCAGCTCCAGGACATCACTGCAGGAGTTCCTCAGGGTAGTGTCCTAGGCCCAACCATCTTCAGCTGCTTCATCAATGACCTTCTTTCAACCATAAGATCAGAAGTGGGGATGTTTGCTGATGATTGCACAATGTTCAACACCATTCGTGAATCCTCAGATACTGAAGCAGTCCGTGTAGAAATGCAGCAAGACCTGGACAATATCCAGGCTTGGGCTGATAAGTGGCAAGTAACATTTGTGCCACACAAGTGCCAGGCAACTACCATCTCCAACAAGAGAGAATCTAACCATCTCCCCTTGACATTCGGTGGCATTACCATCACTGAATCCCCCACTATCAACATCCTAGGGGTTACCATTGACCAGAAACTGAACTGGAGTAGCCATACAAATACTGTGGCTACAAGAGCAGGTCAGAGGCTAGGAATCCTGCGGCAAGTAACTCATCTCCTGACTTCCCTTTCATCAATTTAAATTACCAGAGATCTCTGTTTTGGTTTGACCTATTTTTAGACTTTTGAGAGATAATTAAACAGACTAAAATCCTATTCCTTCAGTTTAAATGGTTGAGAGCTCTTTTTCAGGTGTGCCAAGCACCACAGCTGTCTGTGTCCTCTGTGTGGTGTTAGAACAAACTGTCCTCAACTAAAAGCCAGTTCATAATTGAATTGTAACAAATGTATCGCTTGCTACTCACTCCCAGTGGCTGTATCTATGGTAATGAGAATGCACCCTTTGAATCGCAGTCTCCAAATGGCTGTTTCTAAGGCAACGAAAATGCACCTTCCTATAACTCCTGAGGCTTGCTGTTTCTTAAAGCAATACGATCCTTTGCAAACCTTAAAGGCAAACTGCATATTCCCGAAAAGAAGAACTATAGGACCATGACACCGCCGCCCCTAACGGAATGAAACGCCATTCCTGAAATGCGTTTCATTACAATGGGTAAAAAAATACAAACTGAAAAAACACTAACATTTTTTTTTCACGCATTTACAGATATACACATTTCTAAAAAGAAATGTTTAGATTACAGCAACAAGTTCCACCAGAACATTTTGGCTTAAATTTTCAAAAGGTTGTTCCAATTAACCTAGTTCAAATTTCCAAGCATTGTCTTCCAATTGTTTTGTGTTTTCCTCTGAAGTGTCCCTATTGTCCATCGCCTCAGCCAGGTAAGCTGCACAGCTAGGAGCACTGACCACTACTGTGTTCACTATTCTCTGAGAAGTTTCTCGAGTACCCCTTAACATATATGGCATCACTTGACACTGGAAAACCCTGTCTGGTGTAACAGAAGCTGATTTTTTTTCTTACCCTGGGGTGTCAAAGGAATTTGACAGGTTTCCTCCAACACATCTGTCTCTTAAGACACATTGTGTTGCCCACTCTGTTCGTACAGTCCTTTAAATGAGACTTTTGGTAGGAGTCTGCCTTCTTTACCACAGTGACTTTTCTAACGTCTATGCAAGTTTGAGTCGTCCCACCAGGTTTAGACATCAAGACCATCTGCGAATTCCAGCTGTCCTGACTAGGTTCAACTAAGCAGCCCTTCAGCATGCATTGTACCTCTGCTTCCACTTGGGTCTGTCTGTCTGGACTCAAGCAGTAAGGATGTTGTTTTAAAGGAACAGTGCCCCCTATATCCACATCATGTGTGGCTAAGGTTGTACATCCTGGCTTATCCCTACAAACTTTTTGAAATAATTGTGAAAACCCTGGTTAGGACTTCACGCTGTTTTGCCTCTAAGTGTAAAAGCCTATATTCTCCCTGCTGCTCTAACATTTCAAGTCTTCAGAAGAAGGAATTTTCCTCCACACAAGATCAGGTGGCAGGTTGTTCAACCTTGCCCGTCTAAGAGCGAAGACCAAAGTACAGAAAGTCAGCAGGGAACTCCTCTTTGCTGACGATGCTGCATTAACATCCCACACAGAAGAGTGTCTGCAGAGACTCATTGACAGGTTTGCGGCTGCCTGCAACGAATTTGGCCTAACCATCAGCCTCAAGAAAACGAACATCATGGGACAGGACGTCAGAAATGCTCCATCCATCAATATCGGCGACCACACTCTGGAAGTGGTTCAAGAGTTCACCTACCTAGGCTCAACTATCACCAGTAACCTGTCTCTCGATGCAGAAATCAACAAGCGCATGGGAAAGGCTTCCACTGCTATATCCAGACTGGCCAAGAGAGTGTGGGAAAATGGCGCACTGACACGGAACACAAAAGTCTGAGTGTATCAAGCCTGTGTCTTCAGTACCTTGCTCTACGGCAGCGAGGCCTGGACAACGTATGTCAGCCAAGAGCGACATCTCAATTCATTCCATCTTCGCTGCCTCCGGAGAATACTTGGCATCAGGTGGCAGGACCGTATCTCCAACACAGAAGTCCTCGAGGCGGCCAACATCCCCAGCATATACACCCTACTGAGACAGCGGCGCTTGAGATGGCTTGGCCATGTGAGCCGCATGGAAGATGGCAGGATCCCCAAGACACATTGTACAGCGAGCTCGTCACTGGTATCAGACCCACTGGCCGTCCATGTCTCCGCTTTAAAGACGTCTGCAAACGCGACATGTAGTCCTGTGACATTGATCACAAGTCGTGGGAGTCAGTTGCCAGTGATCGCCAGAGCTGGCAGACAGCCATAAAGGCGGGGCTAAAGACTGGCGAGTCGAAGAGACTTAGCAGTTGGCAGAAAAAAAGGCAGAAGTGCAAGGAGAGAGCCAACTGTGAAACAGCCCTGACAACCAATTTTATCTGCAGTGCCTGTGGAAGAGTCTGTCACTCTAGAATTGGCCTTTATAGCCACTCCAGGCGCTGCTCCACAAACCACTGACCACCTCTAGGTGCTAACCCATTGTCTGTCAAGACAAGGAGGCCAAAGAAGAAGAAGTAAAAGCCTATTGTTTAATTTTCCTATCCGTTCTGCATTCACTGATTGGATAGTTGGAGGTTCAATCTGAGAATTTCCTCGGCCTACTGGGCATCCTCACTGTCCTTTTCCTTCTCCACAGTCCTGATTACCTGACATACCTGTACTGGCTTATCCTCCTCCCTGCGGTAATATTGTTTGAACAAATTAACGTGAGACAACTGGTTCTTCATCCGGTGATCAGGGGTATCAATCAAGTAATCTACCTTACCCACTCTTTTGATCACTCTATATGGTCCACTGAACCATGCTTTCACTGGTTCTCCTTGTGACGGTAACAACACTAATACCTCATCTCCTAGTTTTATGGCAGGTTGTGGTTTTCCCACTGTGACAGGTGTGGCATGCCCTACAAAATTGTCTCACATCCTTTGTAAGACCTGGCCGGTAATAATGTTTGCTTATGTGTGTTTTGGTCTTCCGAATTCCCCAATGTCCTGAAAAGGGAATGTCGTGTGCTATCCTTAATAATCCTTGGCGATAGTTAGGTGGTACCACTATCTGCTCAACAACTGTCCAGTCTTCATCGGCAGATCTATGAGGTGGTCTCCATTTCCTCCTCAAAACCCCGTTTGCCATATAATAGCCTTCCAGAACTCCTTTTGCCTCAGCTTCTGACAGAGCCTTCTGTGCTATTTGGTAGATCTCTGGATCAGCCTGCTGTGCTGATAGATGATCTGTTACACATCTCATTTGGATTATCTAAATCCCCAAATAAGGTTTCAGATGTCTGATTATATATTTGTGGTGCCCCTTTTCCCTCTGACAATGGATCCTCTTTAGCCATTGCTCGGGTAACTACACACACAGGAAATACTCTCGGAACTTGTTCCTGTAATTGCTCCGTTTCCTTAATTTCCCTTGGTTCCTCTGTAACCATAGGAGAACCTGATATTTTTGATCCTGCCAAATCATTTCCTAGGAGTAGATCAATTCCCTTTACTGGTAAACTGTGGACAACACCTACAGTAACCTACAGTTTGGGGGCGGCACAGTGGCGCAGTGGTTAGCACCGCAGTCTCACAACTCCAGGGACCCGGGTTCGATTCTGGGTACTGCCTGTGTGGAGTTTGCAAGTTCTCCCTGTGACTGCATGGGTTTTCTCCGGGTGCTCCGGTTTCCTTCCACAGCCAAAGACTTGCAGGTTGATAGGTAAATTGGCCATTGTAAATTGCCCTGAGTGTAAGTAGGTGGTAGGGAATATGGGATTACTGCAGGATTAGTATAAACGGGTGGTTGTTGGTCGGCACAGACTCGGTGGGCCGAAGGGCCTGTTTCAGTGCTGTATCTCTAAAATAAATAAAATAAAAAAATAACTATCCCAGATATTAAGTCACTCTCTAGTCATACTTTATGCAAAGGTATGCACACCCCGCCAATTCCATTAACTAAAACTTTCGCGTTCAAGGAGCTCTCTGGTGGAAAACTAATATCTTTCCCCAGCAAAAGTGTTTGTGTTGCTCCTGTATCCCTGAGTATAATGATAGGTTTTCCTGTCTCACTTACAGGATACGGAGTTACTCTCCCCTTTGACAAAAAATCATTATAACTCTCAGGTATTTTATTCTTAACCTCTACACTCCTCTTAGTTTTAGTATCTGGTTTCACATTCACAGCTGTCGTTAAAGCTATAGCAGAGACTCATTGACAGGTTCGCGGCTGCCTGCAATGAATTTGGCCTAACCATCAGCCTCAAGAAAACGAACATCATGGGACAGGACGTCAGAAATGCCCCATCTATCAATATTGGCGACCACACTCTGGAAGTGGTTCAAGAGTTCACCTACCTAGGCTCAACTATCACCAGTAACCTGTCTCTAGATGCAGAAATCAACAAGCGCATGGGAAAGGCTTCCACTGCTATGTCCAGACTGGCCAAGAGAGTGTGGGAAAATGGCGCACTGACACAGAACACTAAAGTCCCGAGTGTATCAAGCCTGTGTCCTCATAACCTTGCTCTACGGCAGCGAGGCCTGGACAACGTATGTCAGCCAAGAGCGACGTCTCAATTCATTCCATCTTCGCTGCCTCCGGAAAATCCTTGGCATCAGGTGGCAGGACGGTATCTCCAACACAGAAGTCCTCGAGGTGGCCAACATCCCCAGCATATACACCCTACTGAGTCAGCAGCGTCTGAGATGGCTTGGCCATGTGAGCCGCGTGGAAGATGGCAGGCACAGTGGCGCAGTGGTTAGCACTGCAGCCTCACAGCTCCAGGGACCCAGGTTCGTTTCCGGGTACTGCCTGTGTGGAGTTTGCAAGTTCTCCCTGTGTCTGCGTGGGTTTTCTCCGGGTGCTCCGGTTTCCTCCCACAAGCCAAAAGACTTGCAGGTTGATAGGTAATTTGGCCATTATAAATTGTCACTAGTATAGGTAGGTGGTAGGGAAATATAGGGACAGGTGGGGATGTTTGGTGGGAATATGGGATTAGTGTAGAATTAGTCTAAATGGGTGGTTGATGTTCGGCACAGACTCGGTGGGCCGAAGGGCCTGTTTCAGTGCTGTATCTCTAATCTAATCTAATCTAATCCCCAAGACACATTGTACAGCGAGCTCGTCACTGGTACCAGACCCACCGGCCATCCATGTCTCCGCTTTAAAGACGTCTGCAAACGCAACATGAAGTCCTGTGACATTGATCACAAGTCGTGGGAGTCAGTTGCCAGCGATCGCCAGAGCTGGCGGGCAACCATAAAGGCGGGGCTAAAGTGTGGCGAGTCGAAGAGACTTAGCAGTTGGCAGGAAAAAAGTCAGAAGCGCAAGGAGAGAGCCAACTGTGAAACAACCCTGACAACCAATTTTATCTGCAGCACCTGTGGAAGAGCCTGTCACTCTAGAATTGGCCGTTATAGCCACTCCAGGCACTGCTCCACAAACCACTGACCACCTCCAGGCGCTCTCGAGACAAGGTGGCCAAAGAAGAAGAAGAAGGTCTGCTATACTCTCAGTCAGAGTCTTTTCCTCTGCACTATCTTTGCGTACCCCAGCAAGTCCTATAGGTTTACCTCCCAGTTTCCAGCACTCTGAACGAAGATGACCCGTTTTGTTGCAATGATAACACCTTGGCTTGCGAATCTCACTTCTACCCTCAACACCTTCCTTTCTGACCTGAGGAGGTGATTTCGGAGCATTCCCAGCTGTTCCTTCCTGTCCCCGGCTACTTGCCTTCCTTTCACTCTCCCACTTTCTATCCTTCTCGGGTTTATGGGGGTGACGGACAAAATAGGTTGGCTTATTCACAAGCTCAAAATCATCAGCAATCTCTGCTGCTTGCCTCGCTTTCAAAACTTTCAGGTTATCTATATGAGTTCTCACTACTGAAGGAATGGAGTTTTTAAACTCTTCTAAGAGAATCAATTCTCGAAAGTTCTCATATGTGGTTTCTGTCTTTAATGCCCGTATCCAACCGTCAAAATTCATTTGCTTCACCCTTTCAAATTCTAAATATGTCTGCCCAGTCAATCTCCGTAAGTTTCTAAACTTCTGACCGTTAGCTTCAGGGACTAACTCATACACAGTGAGAATAGCCTTTTTTGCCATCTCATAATCTGCAGAAGCTTCTTTAGAAAGCATGGCATCAGCTTCCTGAGCTCTGCCTACCAGCCTGTCCTGCATGAGCAATGTCCAGCTTTCTTTCGCCATTTAATGTTTGGCTATTTTTTCAAAAGATATGAAAAATGCCACTACGTCCCTTTCCTCAAACTTAGGAAGAGCCTGTATAAATTTAAACAACTTGTCACTGGGTCCTAATCTAAATTCAGATTCTTCCTGACCTGAATTTTCCCTGGATTGAAGACTATCCCATTGTCTTAGTTCCATCTGTTTTAGCTTAAATTCCCTCCCTTCTCTTTCACTCTCTCTCTGAAGTTCAAGTTTTCTTATTGCTGTTGATTTTTCTTTTTCCTTTTCCTCTTTTTCCAATTCAAGTTTTCTTCATGCTTTTTCCTGCTGAAGCTCCAGCTTTTTCATTTCTAACTGAATCCTAGCCAATTCCACTGCATCAGTCTTGGACCTATTACCTTCATGTCTCTCATATTCCCTTTCTTGTTCCTCGTATTGCCCTTCATCTGGATTATCATCATCATCTTCTACCAATTCCAGAAGTTCGGCTATTAATCCAATTATCCCTGCTTTTTTGGCACCTGATTTCAATTCCAACCCCAATTTCGCTGCTAATTCTTTTAATTTGTTCTTAAAGTTATCAAGTCACTCAGGGAAACATTCTACTTTCACAAAAACTCTGCTCTAGCCACTAATGTCATTACAACGGTATAGATTGTACCTTATTATAAAAGAGACCTGCTTCTTTTACTTTCTTTGTAACTGGTGTCAGATTTAGATCCCAACAATCAAGTTTCCAATTGATAAAATCCCAGACTCGAGAGCAATTAATACGATGCCAAACACAAGACCTCAATTTAAAATATGTTATCTCAGAGATGAGTAATTACTATGATTCCAAATGTGAGCCCTCCAAATTTGTCTGATTCTGATCCCAGGCGCGAGCCACCGAATTAAATATGATTCAACTGCGAGTGAGCCCCCAACTAAGATATGCTTCAAATCCAGAAACCCAATTAATATGTGATTCAAATCTTGAGTGAGCCCCCAATTAATATGTTTTTCAAGTCGCGGACGAGCCCCCAATAAATATATTATGACCGACTGCTCCAGTCAAAGCCCCCAATCAAAATATACGATTCTGATTGTGGTGAGAGAAACACACTGATAATTCAATCCCGTCGCTCCGCAGATCGCCTAACATCATTTAAAAACTTTCCAAATTAAAGAAAGACCCAACTAAATTTTACCATCTATTAACCCCTGAATGAGGCTAACTAAACCAGGTGTCTTTAACTCAACAAATTAATTCTTTAATTAGAAGAACTAAATTCTTAAACACTATGAAGATATAAATAACATTTAAAATAGAAAAAATTAAAATCCTTGCAAATTTACAGTCCAATGTTGCTTGAAGTCCTCACAGAATGTTGCTTGAAGTCCTCACAGTCATCCGATGCGGGAAGAAGGTTCTTCCACAGTAGAACAGTCCATAGTCTAGCTTCAGCAGTAGGTGATGCTTTCCTTCTCCAGTGAATTTCAACAATTAACGACTTGCAAACACTTTCAATGTAATCAAGCTGACTAGAGTTTTTGAGGGATAAAAGATTGTCATAGACTAACTTCCCTTTCTACAAATTAAATTACCAGAGATCTCTGTTTTGGCTTGACTTTTTCTTAGAATTTTAAGAGATAATAATTAAACAGACTAAAATCCTATTCCTTCAATTTAAATGGTTGAGAGCTCTTTTTCAGGTGTGCTAAACGCCACAGCTGTCTGTGTCATCTGTGTCTGTGTGTTCCGTTAGAACAAACTGTCCTCAACTAAAATCCAGTTCAAAATTGAATTGTAACAAATGTATCGCTTGCTACTCACTCCCAGTGGCTGTATCTATGGTAATGAGAATGCACCCTTTGAATCGCAGTCTCCAAATGGCTGTTTCTAAGGCAACAAAAATGCACCTTCCTATAACTCCTTAAAGCAATACTCATCCTTTGCAAACCTTAAAGGCAAACCGCATATTCCTGGAAAAAAAAGCTACAGTCCATGAGAGGGTCCAGAGGATATTTGCCAGAATAGTTCCAGGAATGAGGGATTTTAGTTGCAAGGTTGGATTGGAGAAGCTGGGTTGTTCTCCTTGGAGCAAAGGAGATTGAGGGGAGATTTGATAGAGGTGTACAAGATTATGACAAACTTGGATAAGGTACAAAAGAAAGCAGTTCCCATTCGCCAATGGTACAAGGACTAAGGCACACGGACTTAAGGTTTTGGGCAAGAGATATAGGAGGATGTAAAATCATGCAACAATTACAACACAGATAAAGGCCATTCATCCTCAAGACTCTGCGACGGTTCTCTGCAAGAGCAACTTTTTATTACTTTGTGTGTTGTGGGTGTCACTGGCTAGGCCAGCATTTGTTGCCCATTCCCTAAATCCCCTTGAGAAGGTGGTGGTGAGGCACCTTCTTGAACCACTGCAGTCCATGTGGGGCAGGTACACCCACAGTGTTGTTAGGGGGGGAGTTCCATGATTTTGATCCAGCAACAGTGAAGGAACAGCGATATAGTTCCAAGTCAGGATGGTGTGTGACAACCATCACACACCATAGGAGGGCAACCTATGGGTGGTGGTATTCCCAAGCGTCTGTTGTCTTTCTAGGTGGAAGAGGTCATGGGTTTGGAAGGTGCTGTCAAAGGAGGAATGGTGAGTTGCTGCAGTGCATCTTGTATATGGTATATACTGCTGCCACTGTGTGTCGGTGGTGAAGGGAATGAAAGTTGAAGGTGATGGATGGGGTACTGATCAAGCGGGCTGCTTTGTCCTGGATGGTGTCGAGCTTCATGAGTGTTATTGGAGCTGCACCCATCCATGCAAGTATTCCATCACACTCCTAACTTGTGCCTGGTAAATTGTGGACAGGCTTTAGGGAGGTGGGTTTGTCACTGCAGAATTCCCAGTCTTGTAGTCACATTATTTATGTGGCTGGTCCAGTTCAGTTTCTGGTTAATGGTAACCCCCAGGGTATTGATAGTGGCGGAATCAGCGATGGTAATGCCATTGAATGTCAAAGGGAGATGGTTAGATTCTCTCTTGTTGGAGATGGTCATTGCCTGGCACTTTTGTGGCATGAATGTTACTTGCCACATATCAGTTCAAGCCTGAATGTTGTCCAAGTCTTGCTGCATTTCTACATGGACTACTTCAGTATCTGAGGAGTTGCGAATGATGCTGAACATCATACAATCGTCAGCGAACATCCCCACTTCTGACCTGATGATGGAGGGGAGGTCATTGATGAAGCAGCTGAAGATTGTTGGGTCTAGGACACTATCCTGAGGAACTCCTGCAGTAATAACCTGAGACTGAGATGGTTGACCTCCAACAACCACAACAAGCTTCTTTTGTGCTAGGTTTGACTCCAAGCAGTGGAGAGCTTTCCCATTAACTTCAGTTTTGCTAAGGCCCCTTGATGTCACACTTGGTCAAATGCAGCCTTGATGTCAAGGGCAGTCACTCTCAGCTCACCTCTTGAGTTCAGCTCTTTTGTCCATGTTTGGACCAAGGCTGAAATGAGGTCAGAAGCTGAGTCACCTGCTCCCACTTTCCCACCTTTTCCCTGTAGCCCTGCAAAGTTTTTCTCTTGAAATGTGCTCTTTTGAAGGACTCAATGGAATCTGCTTTCACCACAGTCTTAACGCAGTGCATTCCAGATCCGAACCACTCGCTGCGTAAAAAACATTTTCCTCATGTCACCATTGCTTTTGCCAATGTGAGGAAGAACATTTTTACGTAGTGAGTGGTAATGACCTGGAATTCGCTGTCTACAAAGGTGGCGAGAGCAGAAAGGATCAATGGTTTCAAAAGGAAATTGGATGGGTACTTGAAGGAAATAAACTTGCAGGGCTACGGGAATGGAGCGGGGGAAATGAGATAAGTATTTACTCACAAAAATTGAAACTTGTCAAGAATGACACAATTTTTTTGGACTTCCATAAAAATAATAGTAGATACCAAAAAATGGTTTAACCATTTGAGATAAGCACTTTATGTAAAAAAATCAAAACTTCACAAGAAGGACTTGAACCTTTATGGCTATTCATAAAATGAATTGTATATAACAGAATATCAGACTTGGTAAGATAAGCATTTGATGCTAGAACATGTCAAGAACAGCTCAGAATTTTTTGGGCTTTCTTAAGAATAGTACCAGATTGCAGAAAATGTTTTAACCCTTTGGGATAAGCACTTTGTCCATGAAAACTGAAACTTAACAAGAATGACTCAAAATATTTTGGACATTCATAAAAGCAGCTGTACATAACAGAAAGAGTTTTAACTCAGTGAGATAAGCATTTTATGTCAGAAAATCAAAACTTCTCAAGAATTACTGATCTTTTTCAGACTTTCATAAAAATTGTAGCAGAGGTTGTAGATACCAGAAAATGGTTTAACCATTTGAGATAAGCACTTTACTCAAGAAAATCAAAACTTCACAAAAATGACTTGACATTTTTTGGGCAATTGTAGAAATAGCTGTATATAGCAGACAAGGTTTTAGTTCAGTGAGATAACACTTTATACCAGAAAATCAATACTCATCATGAGCATCTCAAAATATTTTGGATTTTCGTAAGAATTGTAGTAGATACCAGAAAATATTTTAACCGTTTGTGATAAGCAATTCATGCACAAAAATCTAAACTTTTCAAGAACGACTTGAAACTTTTTGGGCATTCATAAAAATAGTTGTACATAATGGAAAAAATTTGAACACAATCAGATATGCATTTTCTGCTCGAAAATCAAACTGCTCAAGATGATGCAAAATTTTCTGGACTTTCCTAAGAATATTAGTAGACACTAGCAAATGTTTTAACCGTTTGAGATAACGCTTTATGCAAGAAAATCCAAACTTCTCAAAAACGAGTCAAAATATTTTGGGATTTCATAAAAATAGTTATACAAAACAGAAAAAGTTTTAACTTGGTGCGATAAGCATTTTATACCAGAAAATCAAAACTTGTCAAGAACAACTCACAATTCTTTGGACTTTCATAAGAATAGTCGTAGATACCAAAAAACGTTTTAACCATTTGAGATCAGTGCGTTATGCAAGAAAACCGAAACATATCAAGAAGGACTCTAAATTTTTTGGGCATTCATAAAAGCGGTTGTATATAACAGAGTTTTAACTCAGTGAGATAAGCATTTTACGCAAGAAAATCAATCAACTCAAAATTTTATGGTTTTTCCTAAAAATAGAAGTTACCCGAAAATGGTTTAACTGTTTGAGATAGGCACTTTTTACAAGAAAATCAAAACTTCTCAAGAACGACTTGAACTTTTTTGGACATTGTTATGACCGTGGTGGGTGCAAAGCACTGTCAATTTAGTCCTGTCACTCCACAGGTCGCAGCATATTACTAAGCTTTCATACCCGATCGGGAAAAACAGCCAAATTAAACACCCTAGTAATCCTCAGAATGAAACAGACCAAACCAGGTATCTTTAAACAACAAATTAACTATTTATTTTAAAAAACTCTCCCTTAAAGGTGCACTATTTTTAACAAAGTCTTAAAGGCACACACAATGTTTTTAATCCGAGGAGAAAAAATAATTAAAGGTCCATGGCAACATTCATAAAAATAGCTATGTAAAACAGAAAAAGATTTAACTTGGGGAGATAAGCATTTTTTGCCAGAAAATCAAAACTTCTCGAGAAGGACTAAATTTATTTGGACTTTCATAGAAATTGGAGTAGATACCAGTAACCGTTTGAGATAAGCACTTTGCACGGAAATTGAAACATCTCACGAACCACTCAATTTTTTGGGCATTCATAGAAAAAGTTCCACACAACAGAAATGGTTTTAACTCAGTGATTGCATTTTATGCAAGAAAATCAAAACTTCTCAAGAACAATTCAAAAGTTTTTGTACTTTCATAAGAATAATAACAGATAGCAGGAAATGTTATAACCATTTGAGCTAAGCATTTTATGCCAGCAAATTAAAACTTCTCAATGTATGCAGACTGAGTTCTGTGCAACTATTTTTTTCTGAGACAGTCATTCCCAAGAAATAAAACTTAAAACTGTAACGAGTTCTAGGAAAACAAGGGTGGTCTTGACCAGTTTTAAAACACAGTTTAATGATCAGAGACATGTGAATGGAGACCAGGGTTTGGACTTAGAAGAACTCTGCAGTGAGTGGCAGCAGAACCAGCCAGCTGTGGTTTTAAAACAGACAAATTGGAAGCTGCAGGGCTTTTTGCAACCAGAGAAGCTGTTTAGGATTGAAACAGACTGCAAAGCAGCAGGTTGGAGCAGTTGTTTTGGTTGCAGGTAGAGGAGCCTGGAGAGAGGGCTGATCATTGGTGAATGTCTTATGTCAGAAGTCTTTGGTGACGGAAAGAGTTATCAGTGGAACCACACTAACAGGGCGGTAGTGTGCAAGGATGTCCGAGAGTCGACAAGACCGAACCGTTAAAGGGAAGACTGCATTGCTTGCTATCGATGGGACATCATTACCTCCGTAGGTACAACTTGGAGGACAGGACTTGGCAAACTACCTGAGGAAGTTCCTGATTTTGTTACAGCAGGGCATTTGAAACAATTCAAGATAATCAGGCAGAGTCAACATGGTTTTGTGAAAGGGAAATCATGTTTAACCAATTTATTGGAGTTCTTTGAGTGAGTTCCATGTGTTGTGGATGAAGGGGAACCGGTATTGTACTTACTTTATCAAATGCCTTCTGGAAATCTATCACATCCAAGTTTATTGCAGAAAATAAAAGCTCATGGTGTAGGGGGTAACATATTGGCATGGATAGAAGATTAGCTAGCTAACGGGAAAAAGAGAGTAGGCATAAATGGGTCATTTTCTGGTTGGCAAGATGTAGCAAATGGTGTGCCACAGGAATCTGTGCTGGGGCCTCAACTTTTTACAATTTATATAAATGACTTTGATGAAGGGACCGAAGGTATGGTTGCTAAACTTGCTGATGACACAAAGATAGGTAGGAAAGTAACTTGTGAAGTGGACATAGGAGGCTACAAAGGGAGATAGATAGGTTAAGTGAGTGACAAAGACTTGGCAAATGGAGTATAATGTGGGAAAGTGTGCAATTATCCACTTTGGCAAGAAGAATGAAAAAGAAGCATATTATCTAAATGAGATTGCAGAGCTCTGAGGTGCAGAGGGATCTGGGTGTCCTAGAATCGCAAAAGGTTAGTATGCAGGTACAGCACATAATTAGGAAAGCGAATAGAATGTTATCGTTAATCGCGAGGGGAATTAAATACAAAGCAGTAGAAAGCAGTATGTGGATGGCCCAACTAGAGAAGGGGCTACACTCGACCTCCTCTTAGGAAATGAGGCTGGGCAGGTGGTTGATGTGTCAGTGGGGGGAGCACTTTGGGACCAGTGACCATAACTCTATTAGCTTCAAGATAGGTATGGAAAAGGAAAGGACTGGTCCTCAGGTTGAAATCCTAAATTGGGGGAAGGCTAATTTCGATGGCATCAGACAGGAACTCTCAAAAGTTGAATGGGAGAGGCTGTTTACAGGTAAAGGGATGTCTGGCAAGTGGGAGGCTTTTAAAAGTGAGATAGGAAGAGTTCAGGGCCGGCATGTTCCTGTTAGATGGAAGGGCAAGGCTGGCAAGTTTAGGGAACCTTGGTTGACGAGGGATATTGAGGGTCTGGTCAGGACAAAGAAGGAGGCATCTGTCAGGTATAGACAGCTGGGATCCAGCGAGTCCCTCGATGAGTATAGGGGATGTAGGACTACACTCCAGAAGGAAATAAGGAGGGCGAAAAGGGGCCATGAGATTTCCCTGGCACATAAGATAAAGGAGAATCCTAAAAGATTCTATAAGTATGTTAAGAGTAAAAGGGTAGCTCTAGAGAGAGTAGGTCCCCTCAAGGATCAGTGTGGTAATCTATGTGTGGAGCCACGGGAAATGGGCAAGGCCTTAAATGAATACTTCTCGTCTGTATTTACCGTGGAGAAGGTTATGGAAGCTAGTGAGTTCAAGGGAGGGAACAACGATATCCTGGAGCATATCAACATCACAAAGGAGGAGGTTTAGAGCTTTTGAAGTGCATTAAGGTGGATAAATCCCCAGGGCCTGACCAGGTGTATCCTAGGATGCTATGGGAAGCAAGGGAGGAGATTGCTGGGGCCCTGGCAGAGATTTTTGTATCATCGTTAGCCACGGGTGAGGTACCGGAAGACTGGAGGATAGCTAATGTTGTGCCTTTATTTAAGAAGGGCAGCAGGAATAAGCCAGGGAACTACAGGCCGGTGAGCCTTAAATCAGTGGTGGGAAAGTTATTGGAAGGGATTCTGAGAGACAGGATTTATATGCATTTGGAAAGGCAAGGTCTGATTAGGGATTGTCAACATGGCTTTGTGAGTGGGAAATCATGTCTCATGAAGTTGATTGAGTTTTTGAGGAGGTGACCAAGAGGATTGACGAGGGCAGGGCGATGGACGTTGTCTACATGGACCTTAGCAAGGCCTTTGACAAGGTCCCGCATGGTAGGCTGGTCTGGACGGTTCGAACACATGGGATCCAGGGTGAGCTAGCCAATTGGATACAAAAGTGGCTTGGTGATAGGAGGCAGAGGGTGGCAGTGGAGGGTTGTTTTCCAGAATGGAGACCAGTGACCAGTGTGTGCCGTAGAGATTGGTGCTGGGCCCTCTGTTGTTTTCATATATATTAATGACTTGGATGTGAATGTAAGGGGCATGATTAGTAAGTTTGCAGATGACACCAAAATTGGTGGTATAGTGGACAGTGAAGAAGGTTACAACAGGATATAGATCAACTGGGAAAGTGGGCAAGGGATTGGCAAATGGAACTTCATGCAGACAAGTGTGAAGTGATGCATTTTGCGAAGTTAAACCAGGGCAGGACATATACAGTGAATGGCAGGGCCCTGGGGAGTGTTGTTGAGCAGAGAGACCTTAGGGTGCAAGTACATAGTTCCCTGAAAGTGGCAACACAGGTAAACAGGGTGGTGAAGAAGGCGTATGGCATGCTTGCCTTCATCGGCCGAGGCATTGAGTACAAAGTTGGGACGTCATGTTACAGTTGTACATAACGTTGGTTAGGCTGCATTTGGAGTACTGTGTGCAGTTCTGGTCGCCGCACTACAGGAAAGATGTGATTAAGCTGGAGAGGGTGCAGAAAAGATTCACAAGGATGTTGCCTGGTTTGGAGGGCTTGAGTTATAAAGAGAGATAGGATAGGAGTTCTGAAGAAGGGTCACTGACCCGAAACGTTAACTCTGCTTCTCTTTCCACAGATGCTGCCAGACCTGCTGAGTGATTCCAGCATTTCTTGTTTTTGTTTGATAGGCTGGGTCTGTTTTACCTGGAGCAAAGGAGGCTGAGAGGGGACATGATAGAGGTATATAAAATTATGAGAGGGATAGATAGCCAGAGTCTGTTTCCTATGGTAGGGGTGGCTAAAACTAGAGGGCATATATTTAAGGTGAGAGGGAGAAGGTTTATTGGGGATCAAAGGGGTAAATTTTTCACACAAAGAATAGTGGGTATCTGGAATGAGCTGCCAGAGGAGGTGGTGGAGGCAGGAACAGTAGCGACATTTAAGAGGCATCTGGACAGGTACTTGAATGAGCAAGGCATAGAGGGATATGGAATTAATGCAGGCAGGTGGGATTAGTATAGATAGACATAATGGTCGGCATGGACGCGGTGGGCCGAAGGACCTGTTTCTATGCTGTACGACTCTATGACTCTATGACAAAGTAGGGAAGTTATGCTTCAGATATACAGGGCATTGGTGAGACCACATCTGGAGTATTGGGTACAGTATTGGTCTCCTTATTTAAGGAAAGATGTAAATGCATTGGAGGCAGTACAGAGAAGGTTTACTAGACTAATACCTGGAATGGGCGGGCAGTGTTATGAGGAAAGATTGGACAGGCTAGGCTTGTATCTGCTGGAATTTAGAAGAGTAAGAGGTGACTTGATTGAAACATATAAGATTCTGAGGGGTCTTGACAGGGTGGATGTGGAAAGGATGTTTCCCCTTGTGGGAGAATCTAGAACTAGGGGTCACTGTTTAAAAATAAGGGGTCACCCATTTAAGACAGAGATGAGGAGAAATTTTTTTTCTCAGAGGGTCGTGAATCTTTGGAACTCTCTTCCTCAAAAGGCAGTGGAAGCAGAGTCTTTGAATATTTTTAAGGCAGAGGTAGATAGATTCTTGATAAGCAAGGGGGTGAAAGGTTATCAGGGGTAGGCAGGAATATGGAGTAATCAGTTCAGCCATGATCTTATTGAATGATGGAGCAGGCTCAAAGGGCCGAGTGGCCTACTCCTCCTAATTCGTATACTCCTATGTACTGTGGGACTGTTCAGCGCCATCTTTCTGGTAAGTCTGTTCCGAGGATTCGTAAGGACCATCTTCTTTGCATCTGCTAATTAACATGTAACTTTTAAGATACGCAAGCATCGAATTTGATTTAACTGTTAGTTCATGTTAATTAATTTTGGTATTGGTTTCAGTATTAAAATTTATAAAAGTGAAATCGTGTCTGGTGTGTTTCCTAAATTGGGGCCAGTCATTGGCTGGATTCTTTCAATTTGATAGAGATCTCCAATGGGTTCATAACATCAAGAATGACTGAAATTTTTGGACTTGCATAAAAACAGCAGTAAACAACAGAAAATGTTTTAAACATTTGAGATAAGTAACTTATGCAAGAAAATCAAAACTTCTCAAGAAGGACTAAAATTTAAAATAAATAGTTGTACAAAACACCATTTTTTTTTAACTTGGTGAGATATGCATTTTAAGCCAGAAAATAAAATCTTTTCAAGAATGACTGCAATTATTTGGACTTTAATAGAAATAGTAGTAGATAGCAGACAATGTTTTAACAGGTGAGATAGAAACATAGAAAATAGGAGCAGGTGTAGGCCATTCGGCCCTTCGGGCCTGCTCCGCCATTCAAAAAAGATCATGGCTGATCGCCTAATTCAGTACCCTGTTCCCGCTTTCTCCCCATATCCCTTGATCCCTTTGGCATTAAGAAATATATCTATCTCCTTCTTTAATATATTTAATGACTTGGCCTCCACTGTCTTCTGCGGTCGAGAATTCCACAGGTTCATCACCCTCTGAGTGAAGAAACTTCTCTTCTTCTCGGTTCTAAATGACATTCCCAGTATCCTGAGACTGTGACCCCTGGTTTTGGACTCCTCAGCCATCGGGAACATCCTCACTGCATCTAGCCTGTCTAGTCCTGTTAGAATTTTATAGGTTTCTATAAGATCCCCTCTCATTCCTCTAAACTCTAGTGAATATCGGCCCAGTCGACTCAATCTCTCCTCATACGTCAATCCTGCCATCCCAGGAATCAGCCTAGTAAATCTTGTTTGCACTCCCTCCATGGCAAGAACATCCTTCCTCAGATAAGGAGACCAAAACTGCACACAATATTCCAGATGTGGTCTCACCAAGGTCCTGTATAACTGCAGTAAGACATCCTTGCTCCTGTACTCTAATCCTCTTGCAATGAAGGCCAACATACCATTCACCTTCCTAACTGCTTGCTGCAACTGGATGCTTGCTTTCAGCGACTGGTGTACAAGGACACCCAGGTCTTGTTGCACCTCCCTCTTTCCCAATTTATCACCATTCAGATAATCTGACTTTGTTTTTACAACCAAAGTGGATAACCTCACATTTATCCACGTTATACTACATCTGCCATGCATTTGCCCACTCAACCAACTTGTCCAAATCACATTGGAGCCTCTTTGCATCCTCCTCACTGCTCACATTCCCCACCCCACCCCCAGCATTGTGTCATCTGCAAACTTGGAAGTGTTACATTTAGTTCCCTCACCCAAGTCATTAATATATATTGTGAATAGCTGGGGCCCAAGCACGGATCCCTGCGCTACCCCACTAGTCACTGCCTGTCAATTGGGAAAAGACCCATTTATTCCGACTCTGTTTCCTGTCTGTCAACGATTTCTCAATCCGTGCCAGTATATTAGCCCCAATTCCATGTGCTTTAATTTTGCACACTAACCTCTGATGTGGGACCTTATCAAAAGCCCTCCGAAAATCCAAATACATCACATCCACTGATTCTCCCTTATCTATTCTACTAGTTACATCCTCAGAAAACTTGTTTGTTAAGCATGATTTCCCTTTCGTAAACCCATGCTGACTTTGTCCAATCCCATTTATGCTTTCCAGGTGTTCTGCTATCACATCCTTTATAATAGACTCTAGCATTGTCTCCACTACTGATGTAAGGCTAACTGGTCTGTGATTCCCTGTTTTTTCTCTCTCTCCTTTTTTTAAATAGTGGGGTTACATTTGCCATCCTCCAATCTGTAGGAACTGCTCCAGAGTCTATAGAATTTTGGAAGATGACCACCAATGCATCCACTATTTCCAGGCCCACTTCCTTTAGTACTCTGGGATGTAGATTATCAGGCCCTGGGGATTTGTCAGCCTTTAACCCCATTCATTTCCCCAGCACTATTTTTTTTTACTAATACTGAATTCCTTCAGTTCCTCCCTCTCATTAGACCCTTGGCTCCCTAACATTTCTGGGAGGTTATTTGTGTCCTCCTTTGTGAAACTGAACCAAAGTATGTGTTTAATTGTTCTGCCATTTCTTTGTTCCACATTATAATTTCCCCTGTTTCTGACTGTAAGGGACCTACATTTGTCTTCACTAATCTTTTTCTCTTCACATATTTATAGAAGCTTTTACAGTCAGTTTTTATGTTCCCCGCAAGTTTACTCTCAAACTCTATTTTCCCCCTTAATCAACCTCTTTGTCCTCCTTTGCTGAATTCTAAACTGCTCCAAATCCTCAGACTTGCTGCTTTTTCTGGCAACTTTATATGCCTCCTCTTTGGATCGAATGAGAGAGAGTGACTTTTATTTATTTATTCATTCATGCAATGTGGGTGTCACTGGCCAGGCCAGCATTTATTGCCCATCCCTAATTGCCCTTGAGAAGGTGGTGGTGAGCTGCTTTTTTGAACCGCTGCAGTCCATGTGGGGTAGGTACACCCACAGTGCTGTTAGGAAGGGAGTTCCAGGATTTTGATCCAGCGACAGTGAAGGAACAGCGATATAGTTCCAAGTCAGGATTGTGTGTGGCTTGGAGGGGAACTTGCAGGTGGTGGTGTTCCCACGCATTTGCTGCCCTTGTTCTTCAAGGTGGTAGAGGTCATGGGTTTGGAAGATGCTGTCAAAGGAGCCTTGGTGCGATGCTGCAGTGCATCTTGTAGATGGTACACACTGCTGCCACTGTGCGTCAGTGGTGGAGGGAGTGAATGATTGTAGATGGGGTGCCAATCAAGCGGGCTGCTTTGTCCTGGATGGTGTCGAGCCATTTGAGTGTTGTTGGAGCTGCACCACTGAAAGACAGAGAGCGAGAGAGAGAGAAACACAGACTGAGAAGTGAGAGATGGAGAGAGAGACTGAGAGAGAGAAACAGAGACAAAGAGAGAGAGACAGAGAGGGAGAGAGAGAGACAGAGACAAAGAGAGAGACTGAGAGAGACAGAGAGTAAGGAGAGAGACAGAGAGAGAGAGACAG